>NW_026526821.1:90320299-90742799 GCF_024362965.1 Panthera pardus | reverse complement strand
CTCTGATGCCCACTTCCACCCTCCAGGCATCCTCTGTACCACATAGTGAAAGTTTAGTATCACAGAGACAGAGGTCTTACTTTTACAGAGATCATACATCATACCTATTCACAGGCACTAGTTTTGAAAGACTGCAGTGTTTACATGTTTTTGGAATTAGTTGCCCACATTGAAAGGCTGAGATTTCACATAAAAAATTTTTTTTCACAGGTTTCTGTAAAATGGGAAGATCTCACCACACTGGGTCTTAATCCTCCTCTGGCAATCTCAATGGGGCTAAAGAGGTTAAGGGAAGCAAGAGAGGCTTGTCAGGGTAACAAGGTCCCCACCCACTCCATCTGGATTCTCCAGCCATTGCTTTACCTACCAGTCTCTCTCTCTCTTTTTTTTAAAGTTTATTTATTTATTTTGAGAGAGAGGGAGTGTGCAGAGTGAGCTGGGGAGGGAGGGAGGGAGGGAGGGAGAAAGAGAGAGAGAGAGAGAGAGAGAGAGAACCTCAAGCAGGCCCCATGTGGTCAGCACTGAGCCCGACATAGGGCTCAAACCCACAAACCACGAGATCGTGACCCAAGTTGAAATCAAGAGTTAGAGGGGCGCCTGGGTGGCGCAGTCGGTTAAGCGTCTGACTTCAGCCAGGTCACGATCTCGCGGTCCGTGAGTTCGAGCCCCGCGTCGGGCTCTGGGCTGATGGCTCGGAGCCTGGAGCCTGTTTCCGATTCTGTGTCTCCCTCTCTCTCTGGCCCTCCCCCGTTCATGCTCTGTCTCTCTCTGTCCCAAAAATAAAAAAAATAAATAAATAAAAAAAAAAAAGTTAGACACTTAACCGACTGAGCCACTCAGGCACTCCCCTACAAGTTCCTTTTGGCCTTACGCATGATACTTAAAAGCTGCCTCTTACATAGGCTGATTTTCTCTTCACAAGTCATCTGAGAGGATATGAATTACACTCTCTTATGATGAGGTTCCTGTCTTCTAGCCACTGCCACTGTGGGAAAGACCAGGGGGACTAATGGTATCCCCAGGTCAGCCCTTACCTGCCTAGCATCATGCCCATCAATCCCCTCCCACTGCTCCAGTAATGATCTATAGCTTAGACCTCCAGCAAGGGTGACCGACTCATCCTGGTTTGCCTAAGACATTCCCCATGTTTGCACTGAAAGTCCTGCTTCCTGAAAAACTCCTCAGTCCTGGGGAAACTGAGATAATTGGTCAACCTATCTCCAGCAGACCAAAAAAACTGGAATTTGGGACTGTGGGCACCAGAAGCACACCCTTGGGATCCTTTTGCCCTAGCTTTGGAAAGCTTAAAGGGTTGTAGGAGAAGAAATAGGCAACCTATCATAAGAACTTGTATATGCAGGCAGGGGAGAAGTGGTTTAGGATGTACTGTCTCTAGGAGGGGAAAAATTAGACAAATTAGACTGCTTATTATCCCTTCTTCATATATTTAATGCAGCTGGACAAGGAATTAATGCCTGGGATGGCCAACCATCTAACTTGACCTGGGATCGTCTGTGTCTGCCTCCTGCCTAGCTGGACACTCACTGTCTATCTGGCCTCCTGTACCCAAGGGAGGTGGCTTCTCCTGTAATCATAGGACTGTAAACAGAGATTTTAAAATCATTAAAATTCTCTGGGATCAAGACTCGCTTCATCACACTTACAGCATCACACTTAGACATTTGCCATTCAAGGGTTTTACAGGTCTATTGTTTATGAAAGTGGAGGTTGGCCTTTACCAGCTTATATGATCCAGTCAGTCATGGAGTTAGGCATAATACAAACCCAGACTGTGCCCACCTATAGCTTTTTTTTAAATGTTCTTATTTTTTTGTCAGTCATAAAATTAATATGCTTTTTATGGAAAGTGTAAAAGATCCAGACAAGTATGAGAAAAATAATCTATTACTCCCCATATAAACTCATTTTTACTGATTAAAAAAATTTTTTTTAATGTTTATTTATTTTTGACAGAGAGAGGGACAGAGCATGAGTGGGGGAGGGGAAGAGAGAGAGGGAGACACAGAATCCGAAGCAGGCTCCAGGCTCTGAGCTGTCAGCACAGAGCCCGACGTGGGGCTTGAACCCACAGACCGCGAGATCATGACTTGAGCTGAAGTCGGATGCTCAACCAACTGAGCCACATTTTTACTGATTTTATAGACATACAATTTGTATTGTTCTTTCACTTAGTGTCATTTCATAAGCAAAGAGGACATTAATAATTATTTAACGGCTGAGAGAACATAGGCACAAACCCAATGCAGGTGAAACTAATGCTTAGCTGGCTCTGGGGTAGGAGTAGGGTCCTGGAGCCCTCTGCCATGCTTTTGCCCTTAGTTGCTACATCGTAGGAAGGTTTGGGGGATATGGGGGGGTTCCAGAACAGATAGTAGAATAAAGGTGCACTCGGGCTCTGGATAGTAACTATTAACAAATATGTAAGTATTTCTTGTGTGCATAGGCTATTGACAATGACCAGTAGCTTTAAAAATCTTTGTCAGCATCAAATATGCATAGAGATATATTACAGATATAGATGTGTGTGTGTGTTTATGTGTAATACATGTGTATAGTTTTAAATTAAAAATTAAATGCTACTAAATGGCTACTAGGAGCTACCACTCAACCGTTTTTTTTTTCTTTTATTCTGGTATTTATTTCTATATTTCAAACATATACACTCATCCACATGCACACCCCACCTGTACTAACAGCAAGTCAATACATATCTAAACATACACACATATATACATATATAAGATATATACATATGTATATGTGTGTAGAAATTATTTACTGACTTTCTATTATTGCAGGTAAAGTTATTTGTTGTCCTCTGGTTATTTGTGTGTTCCTTTTTTTTCCCACTCTTCCATCCTCTGAATATGGTTATATAACAGTTCTGAGGTCAATCTGGATTCAGTGGTTTTTATCATTTCGACTATGCATTTATTGTTCACTGCTGAGCCAAACGGAGTGTTGTGATTTTATCTCCTTTCTTAGACAGGTGGGTTTGAGCCTGACAGGCTGAGTTTGAATCCCACTCTGGTGCCCTAGACAAATCACCACTCTTATTTTTTCCTAATATAATGGAGATATCAATGATACCAACTTGTAATGGTGGCTGTAAAAATTAAGGGAGTAATTACGTATAAAAGGACTTAGAATATTAATTGACATATCAGCAGTACTAAGTATATAGCTATAATTATTGTTCAACTTTGTCTTTACTTTGGAGTTCATAGTGTCTCATTAAAATTTTGGTTCATTTTCTTTGAATCTCTTAGTCTTTTCAAACTTAGTCTTTTCAATAGTTCTATAAAACATCTCTTAATAAATTTCCACACATTCTAACCTATCAGGTAGCCTCTGCGGGTTGGAGGATTTATGAGGAGTGGTGGGGACTATGGTAAACCAAAGGATATATTCATCAAGAGCTCCTCTGTCTACCTGGTTTTGTTAAGACAGGTTTCATTTTCAACCTGCTGCACAGTTCTCTCTGGAGCTTCCCTGGCTTCCATCTTGGATTTACCTTGCTTCCCTCTTGTTTGAGATACTTGCTTAGTGAGCCTTTGCCTTTTCTCTTTCTCACTATAACTTCTCACTTTGGTAAAAAAAAAAAAAAAACATACTTCTTCAGTTTCTTAAGACTTGAGTAAGGGTAAATGCAGACATATTTTTTGAGATTTTGCTTGCCAAAATATGCCCTTAGTTTATTCTTCTACTTCATTGAGAGTTGGCTGGATAGGGAACTCTAGGTTGAAAATCATTTTCCTTCAGATTTTTTTTCTCCTTCAGATTTTTAAAACCATTTTTGTTTCCTAGCCTCCACTGTTGCAGTTGAGAAAGCCTTCTGCCATTCTCATTTCAGTCCTTTGTCTGAAACCTGGTCTCTTGTCTGGAAGCATTATAATTGTCTCTGGATCTCCAGAGTTCTGAACTTTCATGATTATGTTGGTGTGTTTTCCCCCTATACATTGCGCTGGACACTGGTTAGACTGTGCAATCTGGAAATAAATATCTTTTGGTTCTGAAAATGTCTCTGCATTTTTTCCTCCTGATTATTTTCTTTCCCAGTGGTTTATTATTCTCCCTTTTGGAAACTCCCATTAGTTGGAAATTGGCCATCCCAAATAGATTCTCTGATCTTATTCTCATTTTTGTCTTTTTTTCTACTTGCCAGGAGATAGCCTCATTTTGTCTCCCAAACCTTTTATTGAAAATTTTTTAGCTATCAGAGTTTTAATTTCCAAGATGATACACCACTAATTAGCAGCACATTTCACCTTATGAATAGAATATAATTTACTCAAATCTTCTGATATTGGACACTTAGATGGCTTACTTTTTTAATATATAAATAATGATGTAGTAAACATACCTGTGCATATATATGTAACCACATTCTCTGATGGATTCAATACAATTTTCCAAGACAAAGAAAATGAGTATTTTAAAGTTTCTAATACATATCATATTACCAAATTGCTTCCTAGCAGTTTTTGTGCATCTAATGACCACACAGATAGCAGTATTATCATTTAATATTTAAAATTTAAACATTGATGTTTTATTTCAGTTTATTTTATTGATAGTGAAATTAAACTGTTTCTTGGGTTTATTGTGTTTTTATCCTTTTCTATTTATTTATTGCATTTTTAGATTTTTTAATGGATTTTTTTAGCTGTCACATGTTAAGCATATTAATATTTTGTTGGAAATACTTGGAAGTAATTTTAGGTAATGTATTTCATTTTGATATTGTTATAATTGCCAAAATTTAATTTTGTAAAATCAAATTTATCGATATTTTTCTCTGCTATATAAAAACAGTTGACAAAACCAAATAACAGAGACAATGAGGAAAGATTAGTTACCATAAGAGCATACTAAATATTATAAAGTAATATGTCTTGAAAGCATGTTCAAAGCAATAAGGGAAACTCTGTAATACCATTGGAAAATCTAGTAGAACGTAAGAAATCCAAAGATTTCTAGAAAAGACAAGTAGTTAATAAGCATCTGAAATAAATGTTCAACCTCATTAGTATTCTAAAAAAAGCAAATTAAAACACAACACTAATTTTTGCATGAAATTAGGAAAGATTTAAAATACAATAATAATGAGGAGGAGCCAAGATGGCAGAAGAGCAAGGAAGTTTTTTGTGTGTCTCTCGTCCATGAAACACAGCCAGACCAAAACTAAACCATCCTGCACACCTAGAAAACTGATCTGAGGATTAACACAACAATCTGCACAACTTGAACCACAGACTTCAGCAGTTACGTTGCGCTGAGAGGTGAACTTGGGGAATGAGAAGCTTCGGGAAGGGACATGCTTTTGCAGGCAGAGAGAGGACAGAGACGGGGGGCAGGGAGAGCATACTGGAAAAGTGCCCCTCCCCAAAAGCAGTTGGAGAGAAAGTGAAAAATTGGAAACAGCCACAGGGACTAAACTAAAAAGGGAGAAAGGAGAAAGGAGAGGGTTTAAATTCCATTAAGACTGTAAACAAGGGGAGCTCAAAGTCTGCAACTCCGCAGCTCCATACCTGGCGGTGCTCTGGTATGAAGGGCGAATCCCCAGGAAAAGAGTGGGGTCCAGAGGTTCTCGGGCCACATGGGAAAAAGCGGTCCACTGCTGGAAGAACATTTGGTAGAGACTGTTGAGGCCATCTGGTCTCAGTAGACCACAGAGAACGGCCACATTCGCTGGTGCTGGAACAAGGTTGTTAAGGGTGAAATCTGGTGCCAGATGTGTGTTGTGATTTTCCATAATCCCTGAAAAGCTGCTCCTACACTATCTCAAGAACTTTTTCTGGGGTGGGCTGGCACCTGGCCACAGTCTCGGGGCACCGGCAGCAGCAGGGTTCCAGCAGGCGTTCCTGGGTGCAGCCGACATTCGGCCATTGCTCATTTGGCCATTGCTCGGTTAGACCCTCCTGCAGAGGGGCAGAACGGGTCAAAGCTGCAGTCCTTCAGAAGTAAGGGGCTGGGGAAAACAGCCGCATCTGAGACAAAACTCTGGAGAGAGGTACTGCCTGGGGCCTGGTCACGAACAGTGAAAAAGCGGGGAGTGCATGAAGCTGAAGACAGAGGATGGGTACGTGATTGCTGATCCAGGAGAACAGAGTTCCCATACGTGATTGCTGATCCAGGAGAACAGAGTTCCCATACTAGAGACTGGGTAGCTAGGTGACGCCATTTTCACTGCTCCCGTGCACGCGCATATGCACCTACGAACACCAAACACTCCACCCCCGTAGGCTAGCAGCTCCATCTAGTGGAGAGCTGAGCCATTACACTGAGCCCCGCCCTACTGGGCCAACCTCGCTCTTGAGGAACAAAAGTCTCACCGCCTATTTAGTTTATGGACTATAAAGGCCTTCATAGTCTGACTTCTATGGGAAAGCGAAGTAATTTCAGTCTCATTTCAATCTGTTAGCAGATCCATCTATTCAATTTTATTCCTCTTTTTTTTTTCTTTTTCACTTCTTTCCTTTTTCTTGAATACAGAAAGAGAAAAAATTCATTTTTATTTTCAATTTGTATTCAAAATATTTTTCTTTAATTTTTTTACCATACTTTTTATTTTTGTGTAAATGTTTTCAATTTATATTTTACTTCCATCATTTTATTTTAGTCTACTTCAGTGTATTCACTTTTTCAAAATTTCAAACGATTTCCTTTTTTTTCCTCTTTTTTCTCTTTTTCGTTTCTTTTCTATGTGAGCAAATTCCTAGAAACAAATTTCCTAACCTGGGGAAAGACACAGACATCAAATTCCAGGAAGCACAGAGGACTCCCATTAGATTCAAAAAACCGACCATTGACAAGGCATATCATAGTCAAATTCACAAAACACTCAGACAAGGAGAGAATCATGAAAGCAGCAAGGGAAAAAAAGTCCCTAACCTACAAGGGAAGACAGATCAGCTTTGCAGCAGACCTATCCACAGAAACTTGGCAGGCCAGAAAGGAGTAGCAGGATATATTTGATGTGCTGAATCAGAAAAATATGCAGTCAAGAATTCTTTATCCAGCAAGGCTGTCATTCAAAATAGAAGGAGAGATAAAAAGTTTCCAGACAAACAAAAATCAAAGGAGTTTGTGACCACTAAAGCAGCCTTGCAAAAAATTTTAAGGGGGACTCTCTGAGCAGAGAAAAGATGAAAAAAAAAAAAAAGAAAGAAAAAAATATATATATAAATACCAAAAGCAACAAAGATTAGAAAGGACCAGAGAACACTACCAGAAACTCCAACTCTACAAACATCATAATGGCAATAAATTCATATCTTTCAGTACTCACTCTAAACATCAATGGACTCAATGCTCCAATCAAAAGAAATAGGGTAACAGAATGGATAAGAAAACAAGATCCATCTATATGCTGTTTACAAGAGACCCACTTTAGACCTATAGACACCTTCAGATTGAAAATAAGGGGATAGAGAACCATCTATCATGCTAATGGTCAACAAAAGAAAGCTGGAGTACCCATACTTACATCAGAAAATCTAGACGTTAAAAAAAAGACTGTATCAAGAGATGCAGAAGGGCATTATATCATAATCAAGGGGTCTATCCACCAAGAAGACCTAACAATTGTACACATTTATGTGCCAAATGTGTAAGCACCCAAATGTATAAATCAATTAATCACAAACATAAAGAAACTCATTGATAGTAATACCATAATAGTAGGAGACTTCAACACCACACTCACAGCAATGCACAGATCATCTGATCAAAAAATCAACAAGGAAACAATGGCTTTGAATGACACACTGGACCAGATGGACTTAACAGATACATTCAGAACATTTCATCCTAAAGCAGCAGAATATACATTCTTCTCCAGTGCTCATGGAACGTTCTCCAGAATAGACCATATACTGGGACACAAATCAGTCCTAAGTAGGTACAAAAAGATCAAGATCATACTGTGCATATTTTCAGACCACAACACTATGAAACTCAAACTCAACCACAAGACAAAAATTTGGAAAGGTAACAAATACTTGGAGACTGAAGAACATCCTACTAAAGAATGAATGGCTAACCAAGCAGTTAAAGAGGAAATTAAAAATTAAAAGTAGATGAAAGTCAATGAAAATGATAACACCACAACCCAAAACCTCTGGGATGCAGCAAAGGCAGTCATAAGAGGAGAGAATATAGCAATCCAGGCCTTCCTAAAGAAGGAAGAAAGACCTCAGATACACAACCTAACCCTACACCTTAAAGAGCTGAAAAAGAACAGCAAATAAAACCCGAAACCAGCAGAAGACAGGAAATAATAAAGATTAGGGCAGAAACCAATGCTATTGAAAACAAAAAAACAAAAACAAAACAAAACAAAAAACAGAACAGATCAATGAAACCAGAAGCTGGTTCTTTGAAAGAATTAACAAAATTGATAAACCACTAGCCAGTTTGATCAAGAACAAAAAGGAAAAGACCCAAATTGATAAAATCAATAACGAAAGAGAAATCACAACCAACACAGCAGAAATAAAAATAACAAGAGAATATTATGGGCAATTATATGCCAATAAAATGGGTAATCTGGAAGAAATGGACAAATTCCTAGAAACATATACACTACCAAAACTGAAACAGGAAGAAATCGAAAATTTGAACAGACCCATAACCATTAAGGAAATCGAATTAGTAATCAAAAATCTGCTAAAAAAACAAGAGTCCAGGGCCAGATGGCTTTCCAGGGGGATTCTACTAAACATGTAAGGAAAGGTTAACCCCTATTCTCTTGAAGCTGTTCCAAAAAATAGAAATGGAAGGACAACTTCCAAACTCTTTCTAGGAAGCCAGCATCACTTTGATTCCAATACTAGACAGAGACCCCACTAAAAAGGAGAACTATAGACCAATTTCCCTGATGAACATGGATGCAAAAATCCTCAACAAGATATTAGTCAACCAGATCCAACAATACATTAAAAAAATTATTCACCACTACCAAGTGGGATTTATACCTGGGATGTAGGGCTGGTTCAATATCTGCAAAACAATTCACGTGATTCATCACATCAATAAAAGAAAGGACAAAAACCATTCGATCCTCTCAATAGATGCAGAGAAAGCATTTGACAAAATACAGCATGCTTTCTTGGTAAAAACCCTCAAGAGAGTAGAAGAAGCATACCTCGAGATCATCCTCAACGGGGAAAAACTGAGATCATTCCCCCTAAGGTCAGGAACAAGACAGGGATGTCCACTCTCACCACTGCTTTTCAACATAGTATTGGAAGTCTTAGCCTCAGCAATCAGACAACACAAAGAAATAAAAGACATCCAAATCAGCCAGGAGGAGGTCAAACTTTCCCTCTTCGCAGATGACATAATACTCTATATGGAAAACCCAAAAGATTCCACCAAAAAACTGCTGGATTTGATTCATGAATTCAGCAAAGTTGCAGGATATAAAATCAACACACAGAAATCGGTTGCATTCTTACACACCAACAATGAAGTGACAGAAAGAGAAATCAAGGAATCAATCCCATTTACAGTCACACTAAAACCCATAAAATACCCAGGAGTAAATCTAACCAAAGAGGTGAAAAATCTATACACTGAAAACTATAGAAAGCTTATGAAAGAAATTGAAGAAGACACAAAATAAATGGAAAAAGATTCCATGCTCCTGGATAGGAAGAACAAATATTGTTAAAATGTCAATACTACCCAAAGCAATCTACATATTCAATGCAATCCCTATCAAAATAACACCAGCATTCATCACAGAGCTAGAACAAATATCCTAAAATTTGTATGGAACCAGAAAAGACCCCGAATAGCCAAAGCGATCTTGAAAAAGAAAACCAAAGCAGGAGGCATCACATTCCTGACTTCAAGCTGTACTACAAAGCTGTAATCATCAAGACAGTATGGTGCTGGCACAAGAACAGACACTCACATTAATGGAACAGAATAGAGAACCCAGAAATGGACCCACAAACGTATGGCCAACTAATCTTTGACAAAGCAGGAAAGAACATCCAATGGAATGGAGACAGTCTCTTCAGCAAGTGGTGCTGGGAAAACTGGACAGCAACATGCAGAAAAATGAACCTGGACCACTTTCTTACATCATACACAAAAATAAACTCAAAAGGGATGAAAGCCTTCAATGTAAGACAGGAAGCCATCAAAATCCTCGAGGAGAAAGCAGGCAAAAACCTCTTTGATCTTGGCCCCAGCAACTTCTTGCTCAACATGTCTCCAGAGGCAAGGGAAACAAAAGCAAAAATGAACTACTGTGACCTCATCAAAATAAAAAGCTTCAGCACAGCGAAGGAAACAATCAGCAAAACTAAAAGGCAACTGACGGAATGGGAGAAGATATTTGCAAATGACATATAGATAAAGGGTTAGTATCTAAAATCTATAAAGAACTTCTCAAACTCAACACCCAAAAAATAAATAATCCAGTGAAGAACTGGGCAAAAGACATGAATAGACACTTCTCCAAAGAAAACATCCAGATGGCCATCTGACACATGAAAAAATGCTCAACATCACTCATCATCAAGTAAATACAAATCAAAACCATAATGAGATACCACCTTACACGTGTTAGAATGGCTAACATTAACAACACAGTCAACACCAGATGTTGGTGAGGATGCAGAGAAAGAGGATCTCTTTTGCATTGTTGGTGGCAATGCAAGCTGGTGCAGCCACTCTGGAAAACAGTATGGGGATTCCTCAAAAAACTAAAAAATAGAACTACCCTACCAGCAATTGCACTACTAGGCATTTATCCAAGGGATACATGTGTGCTGTTTCAAAGGGACACATGCACCCCGATGTTTATAGCAGCACTATCAACAACAGCCAAAGTGTGGAAAGATCCCAAATGTCCATCGATAGATGAATGGATAAAGAAGATGTGGTATATATATATATACAATGGAGTATTAGTCGGCAATCAAAAAGAATGAAATCTTGCCATTTGCAACTACATGGATGGAACTGGAGGGTATTATGCTAAGTGAAATTAGTCAGAGAAAGACAAAAATCATATGACTTCACTCATATGAGGACTTTAAGAGACAAAACAGATGAACGTAAGGGAAGGGAAGCAAAAATAATATAAAAACAGGGAGGAGGACAAAACAGAAGAGACTCATAAATATGGAAAACAAACTGAGGGTTACTGGAGGGGTTGTGGGAGGGTGGATGGGCTAAATGGGTAAGGGGCACTAAGGAATCTACTCCTGAAATCATTGTTGTACTATATGCTAACTAATTTGGATGTAAATTTTTAAAAATAAAAAATAAAATTAAAAAAATAATAATAATATTGGCTAAAAGTGAGGTGATATTGGTATTCTCATGCTAATGGGTATGTAAATGAGCTTAACCTTCCTGAAATTAATTTTATACTATGTATCCAAAATTTTACAAATTTCCATAGCTTCCTGCATAGCAATTACACTATCAGAACTCTATTCCAAGTAAACAGTCAGATGGGAGCACACATAGCACAAAGATACTCACCACAGAATCATTTATGACCAAAAAAAGGGGGGGAGGAGTAAATACCTTAAGCTTCCAGTGTGAGAGGAATAGTTCAAAAAGTCATATTGCATCCATATAATAAAATATTGCCTCACCAGTAAAAAAAGCACATAAAGCTGTTTTGCAGTTAAGATCTTAACCATTTAATATGTAGATAGGATTATTGGTGTGTGTGTCTATGTGTTTAAGGACAAAGATACCTAATACCTAGAGAAAGAGGCTATACCAAGTTATCAGATTAAGGCAATTTTTCTCTTTTTTTTTACACTCTACTGTTCACATTTTCTGGAATGTGCACATAAAGTGCCTTTAAAGAAGAACTGAATACACAGCTTTTTATTTGTCTTAACGACTCTAGTAACATAGAACTTGCTAATGTCAGGACAACTCATCCTTCACAAAAGGCTGATTGTTAATTTTCTTTTTTTAATTTTGAAAAAAAGTAGGTTTCCCTAACGCTCCTAATCATTATAACTTCTGCTCCTTTGGGCCATTCAGAGTGTGTCTTTTATCTCTCCTAGATGACAGTTGTTAGCTATTACTCTTTCTGAAATCTCATCCTCTTAAGATTTAGGATTTATTTCCTAATGCCTATGACAGTGCCTGATACAGAGTAATTACAGGGCAAATCTATGTTGAATAAATTAAACATAACCCAGGTCTTCCATATCTTAGATGTGGTTTTTTAGTCTCTCTCATGGTTAAACTCTTTTATTTCTCTTTTTCAGTATCCATTAAATTGTGGTTTCTAAGAGCCACAATTAATCGCTCTCTCTCTCTGGATAACACATCATGAATATCCTTGGAATTGCATTAATTTCGTTGGCAGTCACATCACACTGAGGGCTAATATTGATCTTTCTGAATGGTAAAACCTCAGTGTCTTTTTATTGATGTGTCTGCCCGTTCCTGACTCTCCACACTGCATTTGTTCACCTGTTCTTTTTGGACCCATGTGTAAGATCTTATGTGAACCTTCATTAAATGAATCTTGTTAGATACAAATATAAATGGTTTTGGATCCTGATTCTTTCTTTTATATATTCATGTTTCTTTGCAGCTTTATGTTGTACACAAATTTAAGCAGCAAACCCTCTATTTCTTTATCTCAGCTCTGGGCAGGTTTCTATACTTATAAGAAACATTCCTCCAAGCTGAAGTTGAGCCTCTTGACATTTGGGCCAAATTCTCTCAATGAATCATAAATCCTTTTATTATCTACCCCATACTTTTCCATTCTATCTACTAGGTTATCACAGGAGATCATGTCATATGTCTTGCTTGGGCTAAATATACAATTGCTGCATAGCTATGGAGGATGTAATTCAATTTATGCCCGTAGTCAGTCTCCTTCTCTCCAAGAATAACATATAATGGGAAAATCACATTCTAATTCCATATTGAGAAAGAGGACTATTTTTCTTTTCTTTTTTAAAAATTTTTCATGTTTACTTATTTATGTTAAGAGAGAGTGAGTGAAAAAGAGAGAGAGAGAGAGAGAAAGCACCCAAAGGAGGGCAGAGAGAAACACAGGCAGGCTCTGTGCTGTCAGTGCAGAGCCCAATGTGGGGCTCAAATTCATGAACCATAACATCATGATCTGAGCCGAAATCAAGAATCAGATTCTTAACTGACTGAGCTGCCTAGGTGCCCTGAAAAAGAGGACTTTTTTCTTTTTTAGTTGCTCTATAATTTTCCCAGTGGCCATGGTCTTCAGCCCTGTTTTCTTTGGAGGTAGCACTGTGCATTATCATCTCCTTTGGGCATCTTTTTCTCAATCAGCTCTCAAAAGGCTACAGTTCTCTAGAGCTCTTTCCACAACCTTGATTCCTTTTTCTTCTTCATATCTCAAATCCAATACAGCAGTAAGTCTTATCAAGATCATTTCCAAAATACATCACAAATATGACCATTTAATACCACTGTACTGCTATGACTTTGGTCCAAACCACTTCTTCTCTCACCTGAACAAAAGCAATAGCCTCTTAGGCAGTCTTTTTGCTTCTCTTACCCCTCTCACCCAGTCCATCTGCCACATGTAGCACAGGAATAAAAATGTGTCACTTCTCTGCTTAAAATAAAATCCAAAGTTCTTACATGTCCTATAAAGCCCTACATGATCTTCCCTTGGCTATTACATAAAATTTTCTTCCCAGCCTTCCCCTGGTTCCCATTGATGTGGTCATGGAGTGGTGGCGGGTTCCAGAGCCGATGGCCAAGTCTTTGGTGCAAAAAGGTGATTTTATTAAAGCACAGGGACAGGACCCATGGGCAGGAGCTGCCCCAGGATTGTGAAGAGAGACTGCTTATATACTTGGGAGTTGGTAAAGGCAAGGGGAAGTTTCCAAAGGATTTTCCATATGCTGAAGAAGACTCACAGGATACTGATGCCTAGCTATTGTCAAGCTAAGGTTGTTTTTCCCCTCTAGCAAAGCATTAACATTAAGACAGTAAGGAGTTCCTGGAGAAATGTTATACTCACCTGCCTCAGGTATTTGTCAAAGGCTGGAGGTTACAAGGAAATTTAATTTTATCTGCCATTTCCTTCTTCCTTTGTTTCTGACATCACCCATGCTCTAGTTAGCTAGCTCTTCTCTCTGCTCCTCAACCATACTAAACATGTTTCCCTTCTCAGGACCTTTGCACATGCTACTCCTTCTGCTTGGAGTACTCTTATTCAAAGATGATTTAAAAATTATTACTTGTCCAATTCTAAACCTTTTAATGGCTACAGCTTAGCTATGGAAAGACTAGGTTTTAGAATTACCCTTGCTTTTCCCCTCGGCCAAATTAAATTCTTAGTAACAGATCATCTTCTCACTAGTTTCTTTTTATTAGAAGGATGGCAATGTGGCAGTTTTGATCTTCTAGTTCACATAACCTCTATCCCATATTTTTGGAGAATGGATATTTCTCATTAATTTTAGATAGATATATAGGTAGATTTTAATGTTTTAAAGAACTGAAGTTACAGGCCATGCTCTTGCATACTTCATCTCGTCTTTAGTGATCCCTGATGATAGGCCCTTACCTCTAGGGGAGAAAGCTCTCCACTGTAACTTTCAAATTTATATTCTACCTGGAATTTTAAAATTATTAAACATAAATGATATTTATGTTATTAAATATAAAAATTCATAAAATAAATGAAGCCAGCCTCTTCCCATTGGAAGAAGCATTGAGCATAACTTGATCTATCATCTATAAAATTCTGTTAGTGACTTGAGTCCAACTCAAATAAACCATAGCATCTTGAAGCCAAAACCATTAGGACTGTGAACACACATATCGGACTGTTCTGAGATGTGCCCTCAGATGTTCTGAGGGCAGATGCCCTCCTCTATCATTTTTAGGCCAGGTTATCCTTTGGCAAATGTTCAGTGGCCAGACTATGCATGGGGGGGATTGCTGGCTGGTTTGGAGCTATGTCTTCTCCTTACCATTTGTTATGTTTGTGGAGACCCTCTATTCCAACCCCACACCTACCAGTGTTATCTGATATATATTGTAAGCACCAGATGTCCTGTCTGGGGCATTGTCTTACCTGGGATATTCTGATACCTGGCTAAAGTTCCTGTCACCAATTCTAGGGTGTGTGTGTGTGTGTGTGTGTGTGTGTGTGTGTGTGTGTATTGTGGGGAGCAGGGGTTCCTCATACCAATAAGAAATTATCTGACACCAACCCAAGTGTTCTACAGTTCAACTCAATTTAGGTAATATCTACCTGGAGATATCAGATCCCACAGGTTAAGGGCTCAGTCCTGTAAGACAGGCCTCTCACTTCAGATGTCATTGGCAAGTTCAAATTATCACCCATGTCTGACCTACTGGCTATAGATCAGAGGTTCCAATGACCACCGACTGGGTTTCAATTAATTTGCTAGTGTGGCTCACAGAACTCAGAGTAATATTTTACTTACTAGATCATTAGTTTATTACAAATGGATACAACTAAGGAACAGCCAGATGGAAGAGATGCATAGGGCAAGGTGTGTGGGAAGTGGCATGGAGCTTCTGAGCCCTCTCCAAGCTCACCATTCTCCCTGAACCTCCACAAGTTCACCAGCCTGGAAGCTCTCTGAACCCTGTTCTTTTGGAGTTTTTATGGAAGCTTCATTACATTCATATGACTGATTAAATCATTGCCATTAGTAATCTATTCAAATTCCATCCCCTTTCCCTTACCCCCAGGTCTGAGGGGTGGGACTGAAAGTTCTAATCCTATAATTACTGGGTTGTTTCCCCTGGCAACCAGTCCCTTTCCTTAGGTGACCTAGGGGCTTTCCAAAAGTCACTTCATTAAGATAACAAAAGACACTTTTATCTTTTACAACATCTTCAGAACAAATTCCAGACAGTGTGGCATACAAGGTTTTCTAACCTAGGTTTTCAGTTTTCCTACTATGGAACTTTTTGCTGTGCCTCAAACATACTTCATGATAGTTATTAAGGCTAGTCACAAATATCCTGGCTTCCACTCTCTGGGAACACAGAAGAATGACTTTCCTGTCCACTTGCAGTCATGGACAGTGACTTGTCTTGTCCAGTGAAAGTTGGGTGGAAGTACCATGTCACTTTCAGAGCTAGTTTGTTTGGCTATGTTTACTTGTCTCTCCGGCAGGGCAACAAACAAGGAGCCTGGTTCCTGGATGACTACTGTGAGCACTGTGCGTATTGACCCATAACGAGCATGGAGTATAAATAAGAAATAAACCTTTGCTATTCTAAGCTATTAATGTTTGTTGGTTGTTTATTACAGAAGCAGGTCTTATGTCCTGTTATTCCTGGTATGTCTAGGAAAGTTCTACTTTTCCCAGCACTCAATGACCAGGTAAAGTGACTCCTCTGTGAAACTCTGACTTCACTTTGCAGGTTGGCACTTTTTCTTCTGAACACGTATAGTTGATTTTCTTTCCAAGACCAATATATCTAGATAGTTGATGGTTTTCGGTCCATTTGAGTGTTCTAAAACAAAGTAAAAATAACTGTTGCTTTTTTCCTACTTACTCTAGAATGAGAAAATGCTCTCTGCCCTTGTTTTTACTTCACAGAAGAGAATGAAGTGGCAGCTTCTTTGGCAATTTCTCTTCAGTGTATAGAAAAACAAAGTTTACTGAGATGCTGAGGGCTGTCCAAAGTCCTGTTTTCAACTCAAAAAACTAGTTTCGCTGTTTTCTATCACTGTACTAGGTTGCCTAAATGTCTATTCAAACATGTTATAAGAAAAGTCACCACAGCAATAAGGAGCAGCAACATTAGAAGAAAGAAAACTTTGTTCCCATTATCATTTAAGACCCCTTCAGCACCGAGCAGGGTCTGGGGCAGGAATGCTGAACCACCATGGATAAAACTACTATGAAAAAGAGACAGGTTCTGGTTTGGTCTACTGCATTTGGCTCCCTTCAGTGGGAGATGTGCTTTCTCATCACATGAAAATATGTCTATTCATCAGTATGGATTGGTGGGAACAAGTATCATCACGAAAGAAGAAATAGAGACACAAAAGGAGGCAGTTTCATACCTAAGTTAATGGTCAAGTGATGGCATTGTTAATCACTTGTAGATATGTTGTGAGTTTTAGGGGCATTTTGAGGCTTTCCCTGTCCATGTTGCCTTTGTGGTGCTTAAAATCTTACCACTAAAGAGTAATTTTCTTTGGATTGTAAAGCCCTTTTAAATTTTAGGGTCCTCTCTTCTCATGGACCTTCTCTGGGAGAAGGTATAACTTCCTCCACAAACTACATGACAGTATTGCAAACAAACAGAAGTCAAGGATCTGGGCGGAAAGGACAAGTTTTGCCATCTTTTGGGAGGGTAAGGACACAACACATGTCCATTGATTTCTACTTCAATATTTAGCTTCTAAAATATTTGGCTTCAATATTCAGCCTCCAGAACTGGGATCAAAGTGTGCTATTGGGCCAGATTCAGGCAGATTGAGGGGACGAGATAGCCTAGGAAAAAAGAAGCAACAGCTAGGTATGTAAAATAGCTGATCTGAAATTATCTACTAATTAAAATTAAGGTGCATTAATTTCTCTGGAGGCCAGCAGGATGCTTTACCTAGATGGGGTGAGCTAAATGAAGCTGTTCTATAATTCATCACTGGAGTTACTGCCTATTACTTTCCTTTCTCATGGGGGCTTAGACATAAGTAAGCAGATTATGCTACTTTCCACCTAGAGGGTTGAAGTGTGCTTGTTTTATTTCTATTGAAATGCAGAGCTGAATCCAAGTCTTGTGGTGATATGATTGTCAGGGTCCTCAGTGGGAGATTTAATTCCTCAGGACACTGGAATGTATCCAAGTTGTCCTGGTGGTGCTGAGCATAGATAGATGTGAATAGCATGATCAATTAAGAAAATCATCAATCAGTTAATCAACTAATAAGCACTAACTGAAAAACTATAGTACATTGTGTTAGCATTATGGGGAACATAAACATGCATAAGAACTGGTCCTTGTCCTTAAATTATGTAGAAAATGCTGAAATGCTATTATCAATCCTATTGACCCCACCTCACTCTACCAATATTTACCTCCACCTATAGCGTCATTCCAAGTCCATGACAAACATGTTAGGCCCTCTTTTTCCTTAGAGTGCTCTGGGAATTATTTGCTATGGCCAGACTATCCTGAGTGACAGCCGCATGAGATTAAATTGGTATTACACAACCTTCCTTTCTACCATTGCCTGTAGACTATTCACCCAATTGGCCCTCTGCCCTAGTTTCTAGGCTTTTGTTTTGTTTGTTAGTGCCTGTTTATATTTTAATTTTTGTAATGTTTATTTATTTTTGAGACAGAGAGAGACAGAGCATGAATGGGGGAGGGTCAGAGAGAGGGAGACACAGAATCCGAAGCAGGCTCCAGGATCTGAGCTGTCAGCACAGAGCCCAACGCGGGGCTTGAACTCACGGACTGTGAGATCATGACCTGAGCCGAAGTCGGACACTTAACCAACTGAGCCACCCAGGTGCCCCGTGACTGTTTATATTATTAGTGGACCCATCCCTGAATGTCCCCCCGCCCCATGGAGTGCAGTCAGAGACCGGATGTCTTTAGCCCCTTTCCCCCTTGACACTATCAACATTTAGAACAGCATATTTCTTTTTTGTGGGTGGCTGTCCTGTGCATCGCAGGATGCTTCAAAAAGATCCTCTATTCTCTAGATGCCACTAGAACCCACCTTCTCCCCTCTCAGTTATAGCAATCAAAAGCATCTCCTCCAGACATTGCCAAATGTCCCTGAGGGACAGAATCTCTACTCTAGACCCTCCCCTATTTCTCTCCAATAACTCAGAAAGATTACCTTAAGGTATAAGTCCATGACTGTAATCATGAGTTTCTGACCCTTTACTTATCTTTCTCCCACCAGTAGAATAGGCATGTAATATTTATTTTCCAGATGCCCAAGAACCTCAATCCTTGAGTCAAGGACACCTGGAGATAGGTACTGGCTAGACTCAGACTCAGGTTGGCAGTGTCTTTTAGAGTTGTTCATTTGGGCAGGTAGCTAGCTGATCATGCCTGGTACAGAGGTTGGCCTATCCATCCCAACTTTTCCACCCCCACCCCATGGACAGGCTTGTGCCCCCCTGACAACTGAGAACTCTCAGTAAGCCTTGAGATAGGGCCATGCTGTTAATTACAGACATAAAATCACAGCAAGGTACCTAACACTATAAAGCAGTATATAATAAATTTGGAACGAAAGATGGCTGTCATTAACTGGGATAATTGTGATGCATTTGAAACTTGAATTGGACTTTAAAAAAGGGGGATGATTTGAAGAAGTAAAAGTGGGAGAGAAAAGGGAGCAGTTAATTCCTAATATTTAATGTAGAAAAAATAATATGAGCAGTGCAGAAAGTTGGGGAAAAACATTGGACACTTTGGAGGGACAATGTTACAAGGAAATGACCCAGATAGAAAGAAATGATGAAGATGCTCACATATGAAAATACACACAGCATTTTTCAACAATAGTTTGAAGATCTGCCTGTATGGAGTGACTATTATGTAAAAAAAGTTAAGTGTCTCTTAGAAGATATGTCTCCTCTGAAAGAGAGAACCTGGAAAAAGGGTGTACTTGATCAGGTACACTATTAGTTCAACAAAAATACACTGGCAAAATTACCCTAGGTTCTTAGGGAAAAATGAACAGGCAAGAATACCTATGAATTTTTTTTTAATTTTTTAACGTTTATTTATTTTTGAGAAAGAGAGAGAGAGAGAGACAGAGACAGAGACAGCACGAGCAGGGGAGGGGCAGAGAGAGAAGGAGTCACAGGTTCCAAAGCAGGCTCCAGGCTCTGAGCTGTCAGCACAGAGACTGATGTGGAGCTTGAGCCGAAGTCGGAGGCTTAACCTACTGGGCCACCCAGGCACCCCTATGAAGTTTTTGACAAAAAGAAGAATGAAAGACTTGTCTCCAATGTAAAGAGTGAAAGTTTGGAATCTGAGAGCCACATGATGGTTTTGTGAGCTACAGTAAATCCCTTAAATTTCAGCCTTAAAATAAGGAACACAGTAACCTTGCATGCTTGCTGTGAGGGTTAAAGATAATATGTGATGCATAGTAGACCCTCTCCCAATGGAAACTAATTTTTTTATATACTAGATATTTAAAAATTTGCTTGAAGTTACCATGGATATCAGTCTACTCCTGGCACACAAATGTAGACAGATAATAGAACATAAATGAAAATCCACAAATAAACAATAATACTATTACACATAACTGAATAGGACTAAGTAGGGTGTAAACAGAAAGCTAGTGTGTGTTTTTCTTGTTGTTTCTACTAAACCGGGTCTTTCTGATCTTCCTTCTGTGACACTGGATGAAATCTCAGGCAAATTACAGAATTTTTCTATATATTCAAAAGTCTAAAACTGTAATACCAAATTCTGAAACTTTAATCTTTTATCCAATCTAAAACTTCCCTTCTTTCTAAGCTCTGTCTGAATCAGATTCTGATATTGACCATAGGGAAAGGGACTGTGAAGGTCCTTCATTATTTTGCTCTACCTTGATCTTCTGTCCATCTTCCCCACTGACTCTACATTTGGCTCCTCCAGGGTTGCAGATCCGCCAGCTGGACCCCTCCAACTACAGTTCCATGTTATGCACAATGCCTCCTCCATAGGCCACTTGTGATGCCCCCATCAGCTGCAGGCTTCCGGATAACTCAGAGTCCTCATCTGTATCACAGGAAACATACTCTCTTATCCAGTAGAAGTCAGGAGTGTCTCCCTTCTCTGTGCTGTCACAACACTTAGCCAACCTATTATCTTGGACTTTTTGAGGAGCTCTCATCTTCTCCTCTGTGGGTGGGGGATACCCCAGCACACCGACTCCCTCTCTACCTCTTGGTGAATCCTTGGTTTGTCCTTAGATAGCCTGAAGGTGATAGGCACTAATGATGGCAGAATTAGTTTTGTCTTCCTAGTGCAAGTCCTGAAGAGATATTTGAGGAACTGGCTTTTGAATGAGGAGGTAATTAATACCCATTTTCTCCAGGCTTAAGATGTAAGTTAAAACTCTAAAAAAAGGAAAAATTTGATTTTAATATCCTATTACATGTACAGTTAATGACAGTTGAGGCATAAATGAGCGCACTGTGCAAAGAGAGAGACAATATTAATTCACTAAATCACTACAACAGTCCTGTGAGGTATAAACTGTTATGAGAAGACTCTGACTGCAAGAGGTTATATTATTTGGTTAAGATCACACAGGTAGTAGTTAGGAAAAGAAACAAACATTTATAAAATGGGACAATTGATTATCTCAATTGGAAAAAAGAATTTCAGGTCCTTGTCATCCACTGAACTTCAGAGTGAACTTCAGACTTTTAAAATAGTCCAATATTAATGAATAAAAAAGAAAAACAAACATAAAAGAGAAATTAATTTTATGACCATCCCTAAATGGAGAACATAATATAATACCTGATATGAAAAAAAGAACCAAAGAAAAAGCAAATGTAAATACATCAAGTTTACAATTTCCATATGTCATTATACATAAAATTAAAAGACAAAGCACAACTGAAGAGAACACATTCAAAATATATAACAGAGAGACATCGTTAACCACAGCAGCTTAACCACATGCATTTATCCTTCCTCTTCTTCAAGTAGTACTTTAGAAGCACATGTATATGTTTTATAAAGCTGTGAAAACAAAGCAAACAGGAGAGGAAACCATAAAATCTCAACAAAATTTTAAAAGACAAAAAGTAGACAAATGCACAACGATGCGAATATATGTAATGCCAAAGATCTCTACACTTAAAAATAGGTAAAATTGTAAATATTATGTTATGTATATTTTGAAATAATGAAAAACTAATAAAAATTAAGTAATTTAAAAAAAAACCACAAAGCAATATTGAAGTCAAATTTTCAGCCGAGAGATCTGCAAAATTAAAAAAGATTCCAGCAATTCCACTTTTGGACATATACCCCAAAGAATTGAAAGCAGGGACTCATACAGATATTTGCACACTGTTCTCATTACAGCATTATTCACAACAGCCAGAAGGTAGAAATAACTCAAATGTCCATCGACAGATGAATGGATAAACAATGTGTGGGATACACATACAATGAAATACTAGTCTGCTTTTAAAAGGAAGGAAATTCTGATACATGCTACCACATGGATGAAACTTAAACACACATAGCTAAGTGAAATAAAGATGTGCTTGTGATAGTCACAAAGAGACAAATACTGTATGATTCCACTTATACAAGGGACCTGGCGTAGTAAAAATTAGAGACAGAAAATGAAAGTGTGGTTCCCAGCAGAGAGGGTAGCAGAGCAAAGGGAGTTATTGTTTTAAAGGGTATATAGAGTTTCAGATTGGAATGATGTGAAAAAGTTCTGGATATGGACTACAGATGGTGGGTATGGTTGCACAACAATGCACATATTTTTGATATTCTTAATGCCACTGAACAGTACACTTAAAGATAATTAAAATCGTGAGCAATATGTTATATATATTTCACCACAATTTTAAAAATTAAAAAGAAAAAGTAGATGGAAGAGTGGCCACAAAATGTGAATGCCTGTGGAAGAGGACAGCCAAGAGAAGCAGGCCTCTTATTTCACAGGGCTCTAGAAAGGCCCAGGCACAACTATCAGAAGTGAAGCTTGGAACTGAAAACAGAAGGAATGATTAAAGTCAAGGTCATTGTACCTTAGCCCACTAGGGGAGTTTCCCATATTCTGGATTTTGCAGATGGCTTTTCTTGATAGAGTGACAGTCCCTCTCTGCCTAAGACTGAGGGCTTTTCTGGGACATGGGACTTTTCAGCACTTAAACCAGGGACAATTGGTCATACTAAATTTAATGTGATTTTTGTCCTATATATTTCCTTTAAATTGAGAGTTGGATTTAAGGCTGATCAGATTTAGATTTGTTTTTATGACAAGACTATTTCATAGGTGGTACTAGGTTCTTTCATCAGAAGAAAATTATGTTTGGTTGTGTCTTTTTTGAATGTGAGCAGTCACTGATGTTCAATACTTAAATTCATTAATTTTATAATATTGCTATATTGTAATTCTATTATTTTATATTAATTTATTGGCTAAAACATTTATACAAAGAGAAACTTCTCCCATCAATTAGTTGATGCTGGGTTTTTTTTTTTGTTTTTTTTTTTTATTTACCACTTTTCAAAATAACAAGTTGATTCCCCACTATTCTCTAATGTTGACCAATGAGATTTCTTTTCATATGCTTTGGAGCACGTGATTTTAAAAGTATTTGATATGTTTTAGTATGTTGCAGTTATTTTCCCTTTGAGGCTCAATTTGTTCTATCTTTGGCTAAAGGGCCTTTTAAAGTGGACTCTTGAGTCCTTTTGACATGATACCATTAGTCACTCATAATTTTCCTTGCTGTCTGTATGACGATTTATTCCAGCCAGGACTGAGCCATTTCTCTAAGTAACTCTGGTTGCTTTCAATGGGAAATGATATTATAAGACTATAATCTGGCTGCTAGGGATACTGGGTTGGTCATTATTTCTGGACCTTTACAGTAGACAGTGCTAGGATTCAAAATAAAGTAAAATACGGGATGAATTTAAAATGGTATTTTCAGTTCAAACTCAGGACAGAGCTTTTGCTAAATATTTTCTATCTTGCTCTTTATGCCATGCAGATAATCCTGATTTCAATAGTACTGAGGATGACAGAATTAGAATTTCATATAATTACTCATTTCCTTTACCCCACAATGCATATACTATGGTCTTAGAATAAAAATATAAACTTCTACAAACAATATGATTACTGAAAACAGTTGAAACATATTTTGTAGTCATTTTTGTCTTTGAACTATAGCCCAGTAGAGTTGTACAGTCAAATTATTGTACTTAAAAGTCATTTGGAATAGTTCTCCCATAATTACGTTTTTAATACAGAATAAGTATTAAATAAGAAGGGAAGGGATAACTTAAGATCACATTATTTTTTTAAAAAACTTTCAGAATGAAAAAATAAACTACCAAAACAAAAAACAGAAACAGCCACATTTGTAAAAAGCAATAGAAGAGTTTGAAGATAAAATTGAGAAAATGTTTCAAAAAGTGAACAACAACAACAAACCCCAAAAGATATAAGAGAGGAGTGAAAAGAAAAGAAAGAGGATCAATTTGGGAGATTCACTTAGTAGGAATTCTAGAGAAATCAGAGAAAATAAAACGCAGAGAAAATTATTAGAGAACTTTCCAGAACCAAAGGACATGTTTCTAGGTCAAGAGGTCTCATCAAAATACCCAGAAGAATGAAAAAAGAAACCCTAAATCAAGATGTACCATGGTAAAATTTTATTACTTCAGGGATACAGAGATGACTCTAGAAACTTGAAGAGAAGACAAATAGGTCCATAAAAAATATGCAATTAGAATGTTTTAGACTATTTAATAGTTACACTTGAAGCTAAAAGACTATGGAGTAATGCCTTCCAAATCCTGAGGAAAAATTAGTTCCAAGTATTACTCTATACCTTTCAAATTATAAACAAATGTAAGGGTAGAATAAGGATGTTATTAGATATAACTCAAATATGTATCCTTTATTTACTCCTTCTTAGAGAAATATTAGAAGATGTGTTTTAGAAAAATTAAAGAATAAACTAAGAATAAGTAAAACAGGAGTCCAAGATACAGGAAATTCAAAACAGGGAAGAGGAAAAGGAAAGTCCTAGATCCATCAAACTAGATTAAAGCAGTAGGATCAAGGACTTAGGGAAGGAGATACCCAGGGAAAACATATTAACTGCTAGATTATCAGATGTATTTAAACATCTAGATAATAATATTGACAGACATTTACCATATTTGTTAAGCAGACATATTGGATAATTTGGAAAACAGAGGATTTGAAAAATAGTTACATAAATAAATTTAAAATGAGACAAGTATTAACTCCAGAAAAAAATTTAAATGTTGTATTCCAAAAGAAACATAATAAGGGCATTCTACTTGGCTCAACAGCAAATGTATGTATATAGTAATGTAAACACTGATTTGCTTTTGAAACTTTATTTTAAAGACTATTTTTAAGAGAAATTTTAGGTTTACAACAAAATCAAGAGGAAGATATAAAGGTTTCTTATATATCCTATACTCGTACACACGCATGCCTCCCCTCTTATCAACATCACTCACCAGAATGGTATGTTTTTGGTTTTTTTTTTTTAACAAGGATGAACCTACGTTGTTGACACATTATTGTCACACAAAGCCCAGAGTTTACCTTAAAATCCACCCTTAGTGTTGTACATTCCAGGAATTTGGACAAAAGTATAAAGTCATACATCCATTATTATAATATACAGAGTATTTTCACTGCCCTAAAAATTCTCTATTCATTTCCCCCCTTCACAACTCCACTTCTGACAACCACTACCTTTATCTCCATAATTTTTCCTTTTCAGAATGTCATATAGTTGGAATCATACAGTATGTAGCCTTTCCAGATTGGCTTCTTTCACTTAGTAACATGCATTTAAGTTTCTTCCAGGTCTTCATATCTCATTTCTTTTTTAGTGCTGAATAATATTTAATTGTCTGGAAGTACCACTGTTTATTTATCCATTCATATACTGAAGGACATCTTGGTTGCTTTTCAAGTTTGGGCAATTAAGAGTAAAGATGCGGGGCGCCTGGATGGCGCAGTCGGTTAAGCGTCCGACTTCAGCCAGGTCACGATCTCGCGGTCCGTGAGTTCGAGCCCCGCGTCAGGCTCTGGGCTGATGGCTCAGAGCCTGGAGCCTGCTTCCGATTCTGTGTCTCCCTCTCTCTCTGCCCCTCCCCCGTTCATGCTCTGTCTCTCTCTGTCCCAAAAAATAAATAAAAAACGTTGAAAAAAAAAAAAAAAAAAAAAAAAAAAAAAAAAAAGAGTAAAGATGCTATCATCTGTGTGCAGGTTTTTGTGTGGACAACTCCTTTAACCAAACTGGCATTTTGCATTTCCACCAGCAGTGAATGAGACTTCCTGTCACTCCACATCCTCGCCAGCATTTGGTGTTGTCAGTGTTCCAGCTTTTGGCCATTCTAAGAGGTGTGTCGTGCTATCTCGTTGTTGTTTTAATGTAATAAACATTGTACTTTGGAATAATTTTAGATTTACAGAAAAGTTGCAAATATAGTACAGAGAGTTCCTGTGCACCTTTCACCCTGCTTCCCCCATGTTAACACTTTATATAACCATGGAACTTCATCACTACTATGTTAAACTCATTTGCATTTTACTACTTTTTCCACTGATGTTTTGTTGTTGTTGTTGTTCCAGGATCCAGGATCCAATACAGGATTCCACACTGCATTTAGAAATACTTAATTCTGGGATGCCTGGGTGGCTCAGTCGGTTAAGATCTCACTTCAGCTCAGGTCATGATCTCAAGCTCGTAAGTTCAAGCCCTGTGTCGGGCTCTGTGCTGACAGCTCAGAGCCTGGAGCCTGCTTCAGATTCTGTGTCTCCCTCTCTCTTTGCCCCTCCCCCACTTGTGCTCTGTATCTCTCTGTCTATCTCTCTCTCTCTCTCTCTCTCTGTCTCAAAAATAAAGAAACATTAAAAATTTTAAGAAAAAGAAATACTGATTTCTAATTTAACCAAAAATTGCACTTTAATTACATGAAGGGGATGGCAGAGGGAAAAGTGAGGGATTTGTACACAAAAGAGAGTGAAATTCTTTTCTTCCACAAAAAATGGCCAAGTAAGAATAATATTTTTAAAAATGGAAGTACGTACAGAAGAAACACCTAAAAAAATTGAAAGTGGTTACCTCTGACACCTGTAGTTATAAATTTAACTATAATAATAATAGAGTCAAACTTAAAAATAGGTTAAAATTTTGCTAGTCAAGTTATGAAGGAATGGTAAAAATAATAGTATTCAACTTTGATTTTTATGTGGTGAGGCAGGCACTCACACTTTAGAAATGGGGAAGTGTACCATGGTACTACTTTTTTTTCAGGTGCTGTATAAATGTGTATAAAGTACCTTAAAACTAATTGTGCTCTTTGGTCCAGTTAAAACGACTTTTTGGGTATTACCTCTGGGAAAATGCCTTATGGAAATAACCCAAATACAGAGAAATATTTACATGTAAAAAACTTCATCATTTAAAAAAGGTGGTATTTAGGGACACCTGGGTGCCTCAGTCAGTTAGGCGTCTGACTCTAGATTTCAGCTCAGGTCATGATCTCACAGTTTGTGAGTTCCAGTGCTGACAGTGCGAATCCTGCTTGGGATTCTTTCTCTCCCTCTCTCTCTGCCCCTTCCCCTCTTGCTCTCTCTCTCTCTCAAAATAAATAAACGTATAATAATAATAATAATAATAATAAAAGTGATAGTTGGGAAATACCTCCACGAACATTAGAAAGTGCTAATGTAATAATATTAAGATTTAGACCAAAAATAAATGTTTGTGTATATAGCATGTATAAAGAAATATTGTGGGTGAAACCTTAAAGGAAATTCACTAATATTGATGTTAATGGCTATTTTCAAAAAGGTGGCAGAATTATGAGTGGCTTGGATTTTATTATTTATACATTAGAAATACTGAACTTTTTACATTATTTTATAGTAAGAACGCAGTGCATTTGCCACTTGGAAGAGCCTTAAGTGTTATTTAAAGAACGTGAGGTGCTCGCGAGTGATGCAAGGCAGGAATAGTCAGGTTGCAAACACTGACTTTGATTCCACTTCTGCTCTGGTGCCCCATCCCCCTCTTGTTCTCTTTCTAGCACTCTGTCTCCAGACTTTGGGACATGATTGCAGAGAGTTTCTTTTATTCTTTCATTCACCAAATAGTTACTGAATATCTCCTTAGTCCAATCCCTATATGGTGTCACATACTAGGCAACTCGATCTAGAGCAAAAGACTCAATCAAAGAGCTTTGAGCCTTATGGGGAAACACAGGTACATAAATAATTACGGTACAATGTAACAAGTGCTATTTAGCTGAAACCTGTGAAATTGCTACTTTCGTAGGTAAAAAACAGTCACCTTGGGGCAATTTCATAAGTTTTAAATGCCATGGGAACAGAGCAAAAGTAGGATGAGAGCCTTCAGATATAATATACTTTCCAGTGGTAATATTTTTGTAAGAAGTTTCTCATGATGGAATTTTAAGCTCTGGAATAGTTGCTAGGTGACAGGAAATGATCAGATGCTAGTGAGAAGAGCCTGATTCTCCCGGGCTGTTATTTGTGAGGGACAAACCACTGAGTAAGGTAACTGGAAATTATAGTGAGCTTTCTTAGAGCCAGAGATGTGAGTTGAATGAGAGTCATCTACAGAGAGGTAGTAATGGAAACTATAAGAGTGGGTGGGCTTGGGAAGGGAGATGCCAAGCAATAGAAGTGAGTGTACTAGATGGTGAGTGGAGAGGGCCGGGCAGAGGAGTGGCCGAAAGAGAAACGGCACAGGACCTGCAGAATCAAAGGGAACAAGAGCCTCAAGGATGCAGCTTGCAATAGTGTTAGAGTGGATAGAGATGCTGACAATTAGCCAAGGCTATTGGATCTGTCCATAGGAGGGCATTGATTAACCCGAGAAGAGCTTAGGCTAAAGATGGAAATAGGAGTAAAGCAGTGTGCGTAATGGTTAACAGCCATGGACTCTGGAGTCAGACTGCAAGATTTATTTCCTGCTTCTGCTAACTAGCTAAGTGACATTAGGTGTATTACTTATCATCTCTGTTTCTGTATCTTCATTTATAAAATGAGTAAAATGACAACACCCCCCTCCTGTGATAGATTGCTCTCATGTACCCCATTCCTCACCCTCCCCGTATCCAAGCCAGGTAACCTTATAGTACTTTCCCAGTCTGATTCTGTGCTCAGCCTTTCGACTGTCTTTGGCCTATAAAAGGAAGTGGAAGTGACAGTGCACCAGTTCTGACCTCAAAAGGACTTGTATGTTTCTTTCTGCTTGCTTTCTTGCCCCTCTGCCAACACCTGGGGAATATACTCAAACCATTCTGCTGGAAGAAGAAAGGCGTACTGGAGTGAAGCTGAACCTCCCTGGTGGTCCCAGCTTAGGCCAGCCTTGACAGGCTGGCATGTGAGTGAGCCAGCCACCATCAGCAGAGCCATCTGGCCACCACCACAGACATCCCCCTCCACCCAGCTGACCCCAGATACCTGGGCAATAGATACTTATTGTTGAATACACTGAGATTTTGTTGTTGCTTGTCAGGCAGCATTATTGTGAAAATAGGTGACTGATATGCCTACCTTGTGGGGTGTTGCAAGATTATATGAAATAATGTGTGTAGACCACTTTGGACAGTACCTAACACACAGTAACTACACAAACAGGTGTTAGTGGTTATCATTATCGGAGACAGTGATTATTCTCCTGGGGCCACAAGGCAGGCTGGGAAGGCTAATGATTTGGTGCCTCTCCAAATTCATATTTTTTCGTCTCTCGTTGTTTACTTAGTGAGGAAAAATTTGAATTTCTTTTAATAATTATTATATACAAAGCCAATTTGTTCATTAGGCCATTTCCACTAACAGAAACAGAGCTGATGTCTAGATGGGGAGAAAAGGCAAAATATTTGCCACATTTCTGCAATTTGACTTTGTTTCAGGTGTTCCTTTGTGGTTTGCAGACAGGAAAACTTCTGGGGAACTGTTATGAAAGGTGAAAACTCAGAAAACATAACAAACTTCTCATCTCCAATAAATGACACTATGCCATGCATTATTAAGTTTGGAAGTTCCAGCTCAACCAGACTTCTAACTCTTAGCTGACTGACTACATGTTGAGTCATAAGAATACTTGACAGATATAGAATGCGCTCATCATGGGGGTTTTTTTCTTCCTTTTATTTTTTCACATGAAATCACAGCCTGCCTCTGCAGAAGCAATGTATATTTCTTCAATTTATTGTGTGGAAAACATTCCTTAGATTAATCAAACATCCTGGAACCTTCACGGTGAACTCACTCCTTGCTTGCTTTTGGATCATCTTCCTGTGGGGAAACTGTGTAATCTAATGTCCCCTTTGTAATGGTATCTGCAGATGCTGGCAAAGAATTCAGGTGAGCAGTGTGGCATCTCATGTCAGCATCTTGCTTTACGGCTGCTTTTACAGGAAAAGATTACCTACTTGTAATGGGAGGTGTAAAAAAACACGCTCTGTCAAACCAAAGGGTAAGAAGCCTCTAAAAACCAGTCTGCACTTCTCTACCTGCCTTTTCTTCCATGATTAATTGAAACAAAGTACAATGAGGTTATTAACTATTCCTTCAGCAATGAATGTTAAATGCAAGCAGCAAAGCACAGTTGAGGAGTTTATACCCCAACAGACTCAGGCTAATTATCCAGCAAGCTTCCCTCCTGTTCAAATGTCCTTATAAGGATGAGGGCCCTACTGGCAAGGTTCCTGGAAGTTGAAGTTATTTGCAATTGTCCAAGTTTGGGGAGTGGAGAGTCTCTCTTTGACAAGTCTTTCACCCTGTTTCACGGGACTCAAATCCCAGCTCTGCCACATGTTAGCTGTGTGACTTTGGGCCAGTTGCTGAACCCCAATATACTTTTGTTTTCTCATCAATAAAATGAAGATATTCATGAAATTTTGTGGAGATTCAATTCCATAATTTGTGTAAAGTTGTTAATACATTACCTGCCACATAGTCAGAACTCATTTATTTATTAAACAATGATGTATTTATTGAGCCTACTGTAGACCAGGCATTGTTCTAGATAGCCATCAAAACACATCAAGAATGACACAAATCTTATACACCAGCGAGGGAGACAGACTGTTAACTATGAATAGACTAAATGGGTAAATGTTAGAGTGTGTTGGACAATGATAGCTGGGATGAAACAAAAGGAAAAGTAAAGCAGGGTGAGGTAATGGGAGGATTCAGCTGGAAGGAGGGCAAGTTTCACCACTGTGTAGGAATCAAGAAGCCTCATCAAGGTGGAATTGGAGCAAAGACCCAAAGGAGGTGAAAGAGTGAACTGAATGGAGAGCCAGGAGGGGGCATTCCAAGCTCAAGCCAAAGCCCAATGGCAAGGATCCAGCATGATAAGAAGGAGCCAGGGGAGAGTGGTAGGAGATGAAGGCAAACCAATAAGAGGTTCTGATCACTTGGAGTCTTAAAGGCTGGTCTCAGAGTTTGAGCTTTCACTCTGAGTGATATCTTGCTGGAGTCTGAGGGAAGGAGTGGCATGATATGACTTATATTTTAAAGGAATCACTCTGGTTCTCTGTTAAAGATAGATTTTAAGGGAGAAAAGTGAAGTCAGGGAGACCTGCTGCTACTACTGTATCTCATGTGAGAAGTGGTGGAGGCTCAAACCGGAGCTTGGGATGAGGGGTGGAAGAGGGAAGGTAAGAGGGGCATACCCACGGAGGTGGTAGGAAATGGTTGGACTTGGATGTAACTAAAGGTGAAGTTAACTGCCTTCCCTGAGGAATTAGATATGAAATGTGAGATGAACAGTTAAGGCATCCAATGTGAGCAATTGGAAAGATGTTACCTGCTGGAATGTGGACGGCTGTGGGTGGGAGAGAGCAACAGTTCAGTCTTGTTACTCAAGAAACCTTAGCTACTTTTGTTAATATCACATGCCCCCTTGTACTGTTGCAAATGCATGTGCCTGTTTTATCTCTTTCTCCAGATGGTAAACTGCTTAAGACCAGGGACCATATCACATTCTTCTTTTAAACTGACCCCAATGCTACCCAGTTCAGTCAATATGGCTAAATTCCAAATTTGCAACACACACTAGCTACACTCCTGGTACTTGCTAAGTAAGCAAAATAACTGTCCATCCTTTAAAATTTTATCAGGAAAAAAAAAAGAAAGAAAAAAAATCAACAGAGGTTGAACTAAATGTATAGAGGACTTCCTTCCCAGATACATAAATGCTACCCTCACATTAAACTAGGGTACTGGGAAGACAGATCCTTGAATTGAAGCACACTGTCACCTCTAAAATATTTCTACTAACAGAATTTTGAAGAGTTGCCTTTGGCCAATATGAGGACTGTTATATGAAACAGCCTTTTTCATTTCATTTTGTCTTATTTCATTTCATTTCATTTCATTCATTTTAATTCAGTTAGTTAACATGAAGTGTAATATTAGTTTCAGGTGTACAATATAGTGATTCTATACTTCCATACGTTACCCAGTGCTCATCACAAGTGTACTTTTCAATTCCTATCATCTATTTAACCCATCCCCCTACTCTTTTCCCCTCTGGTAACCATCAGTTTGTTCTCAATAGTTAAGACTCTGTTACTTGGCTTGTTTCTCTCTCTTTCTCTCTTTTTTCATTGCTTATTTCTTTTGTTTCTTAAATTCCACATATGAATGAAACATATGGCATTTGTCTTTCTCTGACTGACTTGTTTCATTTAGCATTATACTCTTTAGCTCCATCCATGTCATTGTAAATGGCAATATTTCATTCTTTTTTATGATTAAATAATATTCCATATACATATTGGAATATATATTCCAAATACATATATTTGTCTCTTCTTTGTTCATCTATTCATCTATTATAATATATATATATAATATATATTATATATATATATATATATATCTTTTACATTCATACGTATACTTACATATACCATCTCTTCTTTGTCCATTCATCTATTGATGGACACTTGGACTACTTCTATAATTTGGCTATCGTAAATAATGCTGCTATAAACATAGGAGTGCATGTATCCTTTGAATTAATGTTTTTGTACTTTTGGGGTAAATACCTAGTAGCATGATTACTGGATGGTAGGGTAGTTCTATTTTTAACTTTTTGAGAACTCTCCATACTGTTTGCCAGAGTGGCTATACCAGTTTGCATTCCTACCAACAGTTCCCCTTTCTCCACATCCTCACCAACACTTGTTTCTTTCATTTATGATATTAGCCATTCTGACAGGTGTAAGATACTTTTGATTTGCATTTCCATGATGAGTGATGTTGAGCATCTTTTCATGTGTCTATTGGCCATCTTGATGTCTTCTTTGGCCAAATGTCTGTTCATGTCTTCTGCCCATTTTAAATTGGATTATTTGTTTTGGGGGTGTTAGTTTATATAAGTTCTTTATGTATTTTGGATACTAACTCCTTATGGGATATATCACTTGTAAATATCTTCTCCCATTCAGTACACTGTCTTTTAGTTTTGTTGATTATTTTCTTCACTGTGCAGAAAGTTTTTACTTTGGTATAGTCCCAATAGTTAATTTTGCTTTTATTTCCCTTGCTTTAGAAGACATATCTAGAAAAATGTTGCTACAGCTGATATCAGAGACATTACTGTCTGTGCTCTCTTAAAGGATTTTTATATTTCAGGTTTCACATTTAGGTCTTTAATCCATTTTGAATTTATTTTTGTGTCTGGTATAAGAAAGTGGTCCAGCTCCATTCTTTTGCATGTAGCTGTCCAGTTTTCCCAAAATGATTTTTTGAAGAGACTGTCCTTTTCCTATTGTCCTTGTCCTATTTCCAAAGCAGGGTATCCTTTCCTGCTTTGTTGAAGATTAATTGACCATGTAATTGTGAGTTTATTTCTGGGTTTTCTATTCTAAATTCTTTTTTAAATGTTTATTTATTTTTGAGACAGAGAGAGACAGAGCATGAACGGGGGAGGAGCAGAGAGAGAGAGGGAGACACAGAATCCGAAGCAGGCTCCAAGCTCTGAGCTGTCAGCACAGAGCCCGATGCGGGGCTTGAACTCACGGAGTGTGAGATTGTGACCTGAGCCGAAGTCGGACGCTTAACCGACTGAGCCACCCAGGCGCCCCTCTGGGTTTTCTATTCTATTCTATTGATCTCGGTATCTATTTTTCAGCCAATACTATACTGTTTTGATTACTACAGCTTTGTAATATAACTTGAAGTCTTGAATTGTGGTATCTTCAGCTTTGCTCTTCTGTTTCAAAATTGCTTTGTCAATTCAGAATTGTGGTTCCATATAAACTTTATGATTTTTTGTTCTAGTTCTGTGAAAAATGCTCTTGGTATTTTGGTAGAGATTATGTTAAATCTGTAGATTGCTTTGGGTAATATAGACACTTTAACAATATTTGTTCTTCTAATAGATGAACATGAAATGTCTTTCCATTTCTTTATGTTGTCAATTTCTTTCATCAAAGTTTTATAGTTTTCAGAGTACAGGTCTTTCATTCCTTTGGTTAGTTTTATTCTTAGATATCTTATTATTTTTGGTGCAATTGTAAATGGAAGTTTTTTCTTAATTTCTCTTTTTGTTTCTTCCTTTTTTTAAATTTAAAAAAATTTTTTCAATGTCTTATTTTATTTTTGAGAGACAGAGTGTGAGTGTGGCAGAGACAGGGAGACACAGAATCCAAAGCAGTCTTCAGGCTCCAAAGCAGTCTCTTGGCTCTGAGCTGTCCGCATAGAGGCCGACGTGGGGCTTGAACCCACAAACCACAAGATCATGTCTGGAGCTGAAGTCAGATGCTTAACTGACTGAGCTACCCAGGTACCCCTTTTTGTTTCTTCTTTATTAGTGTATAGAAATTCAATGGATGTCTGTAAGTTGATTTTGTATCCTGTGACATTGCTGAATTCATTATTCAGGTTTAGTTTTTTGGTGGAGTCTTTAGGGTTTTCTATATATAGCATCATGTCATCTGCAAATAGTGAAAGTTTTACTTCTTATTAATTTGGATGGCTTTTATTTATTTTATTGTCTAATTGCTGTGGCTAGGACTTCCAGTACTATGCTGAATAAAAGTGGTGAGAGTGCACATCCTTGTCCTACTCCCGATCTTAGAGAGAAAGTGCTAAGTTTTTCCCCATTGAGTATGATGTTTGCTGTGGGGTTTTCATATATGGCCTTTATTAAGTTGAGATATGTTCCCTCTACACCTACTTTGTTCAGGGTTTTTACAATAAATAGATGTTGTACTTCATCAAATGCTTTTTCTGCATTGATTGAAATGATAATATAGTTTTTATTCTTTCTCTTATTGATGTGATATATCATGCTGATTGATTTGTGAATATTGAACCACCCTTGCATACTGGCAATAAATCTCACTTGATCATGGTAAATTATTTTTCTTTAATGTATTGTTGGAATCTGTTTGCTAGTATTTTGTTGAGAATTTTTTCATCTATGTTCATCAAGGATATTGACTTGCAGGGTGCCTGGGTGGCTCAGTTGGTTGAGCGTCCGATCTTGATTTTTGGCTCAGATCATGATCTCATGGTTCATGGGATAGAGCCCTGTGTTGGGCCCTGCACTGACAGCACAAAGCCTGCTTGGGATTCTCTCTCTCCTTTTCTCCCTGCTTGCATGCGTTCTCTCTCTCTCTCTCAAAAATAAATAAATAAACTTAAAAAACAGATATTGACTTGTAGTTCTCTTTTCTTTGTTGTGTCTTTATCTGGTTTTGGTATCAGGGTAATGCTGGCCTCATAGAATGAATTTGGAAGTTTTCCTTCCTCTTCTATTTTTTGAAATAGCTTGAGAATAATAGACATTAACCCTTGTTTAACTGTTTGGTAGAATTTTCCTGTGAAGCCATTTGGTCCTGAACTTTTGTTTGTTGGGAGTTTTTAATTACTGATTTAATCTCCTTGCTGGTAATCAGTCTATTCAAATTTTCTATTTCTTCCTGCTTCAGTTTGGTAGGTTATATGTTTCTACAAATGTATCCATTTCTTCTAGGTTATCCAACCTGTTGGCATATAGTTTTTCATAATATTCTCTTACAATTGTACTTCTGTGGTATCAGTTATAAGAAATAGCCTTTTAAAACCCAGTGCTGTATTTCTTCTAGAGTTGTAGCTAAAGATGTAGTTCAGTACATTATAGTCTTTCTCTTCAGGATAAATTATTCTCTTGACTCCACTTTATTTCCCTAATACAGCCTAATTTCTGCCCCCTTTTGAAATAAAACTCAAGATTATTGTCTATGGCATAGGTTAGCAAACGTTTTTTGTAAAATTCCAGACAAGAAGTATTTTATGCTTTGCAGGCCAGTGGGCTCTGTTAACTCTGCCACTGTAATGCAAAAATTGTCAGAGACACATAAATGAATAGGCTTGACAGTGTTCCAATAAAACTTTATTTACAATGACAGATTGCAAGCCAAACTTAGACCACAGTTTGCTGAACCCTGGTCTATATCATTAATTTCCTGTTCAGTCTTAAAACTGTTGACCTCCCCACTCTCTTGAGACTGTTCTTATCGAGATGACCAATGACTTCCATGTTGCTAATTCCAATAGTCAATTCTCAGTCCCTATTCTAATCTTTCCAATAGTTGTATTTGACATAGTTGATCATTCTCCCTTCCTTGAAACTCTTTCTTCCTGTGGCCTTCAGAGCATCTTGTCCAGCTTGGTTTCCTCCTACATCACTGGCTATTCCTTCTTTGCCTTTTTTACTAGATCTTCATCTTCTCCCTGATTCTTAGTATTGGATGGGCCAAGGTTCAGGACCACTTCCATTTTATATTTCACTTCATTTCATGGTGATCTCATTGAGTTTCATGGTTTTAAATATAATTTATATGCTGGTGATTCTTAAATTTTTATTCCCAGCTCAAATCTCTCTCCCACTTACAGAATTACATTTCCATTATTAAGCATCTCTAGTTGGACTCTAGCAAACACCTGAAACTCAAACTGTCCAGAATTGAACTTCTGATCTTTGTCCATAAACCTGACCACCTGACCCCTGTAGGCTTCCTCATTTTAGTTAGTTCCTATCCCATACTTTCAGCTACCCCCAAATCTTGGAGTTGGGGCTTGTCCCAGGGCTTTCACACCCTGCATCCAACCCATCAACAAATCCTATTGACTTTACCTCCAAAATTATATTGACAAAATATGTTCTCATCACACCTGTTACCTTGCTGGTCCAAGTCCTCTCCTCTCTCACCTGGGTGATTGATATAGCCTTATTCTTAATTTCCCTGATTCCCCTTTCCTTCTTACATCAATTTGTAGTATAACAATTAGAAATATCCTTTTAAAATAGAAGCCAGGTCATATCACTCCTCTATCAAACCCACATTTCATTCACCATAAATGCCAAAGTCTGTACAATGCCTAACAAAGACCTGCATTATCTCATGTCCTCTCTGATCTTGTATCTTACTCTTCTTCCCTTGACTTATTCTACTCAAAGTGCCTCAGACTCACCAGGGCCCTTTCTGACACCACTGAGTGAAGGCCCTTGTCCCTGCTGTTTCTTCCACCTAAAACAAAGACTCTCTTTCACCCTTCAAGACCTTCCTCAAATATCATCTTCTCATTGAGTTATACCCTTACCATCCTATTTAAAATTGTAGCCTCCTCATTCCCCAGAAGCTCCCATCCTCCTCCTGCTTTCTTCTTTCTATGACATATCTCTGAGATGTCTTTGTGGCATGTCAGGTCCACAAGGATAGAGGTTTCATTTGTGTTATCCACTGTCATATCTCCGGCACCTAGAATGATGCCTGTTTATAATAAGAACTTGGTAGGGGTGCCTGGGTGGCTCAGTCAATTAAGCGTCTGACTTCGGCTCAGGTCATGATCTCATGGTTTGTGGGTTCAAGCCCCACATCAGGCTCTGTGCTGACAGCTCAGAGCCTGGAGCCTGCTTCAGATTCAGATTCCCCCTCTCTCTCTGTCCCACCCCTGCTTGTGTTCTGTCTCTCTCTGTCTTTCAAAAATGAATAAACGTTTAAAAAAATAATATTTAATAAGAACTTGGTAAATATTTATTGAGCAAACAGATGGTCTTAGCACTAGAGATTACTGTGCTCCTAGAAGTGGTTTATGGACAATGTAAATTTTGTAACTGATCACATTTTCCTCTTTACTTTGACTACTTGGAAACTTAGAGCAAAATTTAGAGCGCTTATGGAGGACCTCAATGCATTTTATGGCTTGTGGTAGAGAACTTCAGTTTTGGAGCTCAGGGTCCTGGCTTTGAATCCCAGCCCTGCCATTTAATAGATGTGTGACTTTGAACAAATTATTTAGCATTTTTGTGATTCAGTTTCCTCTTAAAAAGTAGGCATGAAAGTAATAACTTCTTTCAAAGGGTCATTGGGAGTATAAAATGAGATAGTAGATATAAAGTGCTTAGAACAGGGTTCAGTAAACTGAAAGAGCCAAAAAATGGTTTGCTTGTATTATTAAGATGGCCGACTATCTTGGTTTGCCTGGGACTCAGGGATATCCCTGGATATGGGCTTTCAGTGTTACAAGCAGGACAGTCCCAGGCACACCAGCTTACTTTTTTTTACACTGATATTTCCCTTTGTCTCTTTTTATTTATTTTATTTTGTTGTACAAGATTCTGAAAGTTGCCTTACATTCTTGATGAAACAAAGTGCAGTATGAATAAATCATACATAAATTCACATATAATGCTGTGTACATTGTGTGCTCCTAACAAATACCAATAAACCATATGCTTTAGAAAGTAAAAATAAATTACTAAAGGATGGCATAGCCATTTCTTCTCTAACAGGGTTTAAATTCACTCTTCTTAGTACTATATGCAAAGCAGATGCAGGAAAAGATAAGGCAGAGATGACAAAGCCTGAAAGACTCCATCATGAGCAAAGTTTAGTATCATATAGCAGCCATAAGATTATGTAAATGAAAAGACTAACACTGTTAAGTGCCACACAAATGTTGGTTGATATTATTATAACAATCTGGTCTTATGATACCCTGAGGCTTCTTGAATAACAGAGAAGGGCTAATAAAATGAGGCCACACATTTTAGAAATACAATCTAAAGTGTGTGTGTGCAATCCTCTGCATATCTTCCATGTAATTAGCCTCTCCTATGATTGTCTTTGTTGGCATTTCCCCTCTCCTATAACTTTTGTGAATATGTGAAATTTGAAACAGTATCAACATCTTTCTTAACACATAGTTATTAGGGTTTCTGGAATGGCAATGTGAGTTGTTCTGCAAACTCTCTCCTCAGGAAAATAACTGTTAACTGGTGACAACTATTAAAAAATTCTTTTTCAAGTCTCTAGAAATTGTCCCAAGGGCATATGGCAAATAGAGAAATATCCATTCAAGAAAATTTGATATGTTGGTAAGAAGAGTGAGAACTTGTGGCATTTGATCCATGACCTGCTCCTCCTCTGTCCCCCAGCTTGGCATGATGGGAGCTTCCACTATGGGCAGGTGAAGCCAGGAACACAGGTTGCCTCTTCTCTAGCTCCAAGTCCATGACTATGATATCATCCCAGGAGAAATAGGCCACCAACCATCCCTACTGTTAACTCCAGGCTTCCTGTTGCAGAAGCTCTATTCTAGGCAAGAGCAGCTGAGAGATCTGGAGCTCTCTTCTTCCAGTTAGTCCCCACTTATAGGGAAGTCTATTGTGTATCAGGATGAGAATACTGGGCCCAATTATTCCAGCTTGCTCACAGGGTCGAAGTTTCATTCCAGAAGAGGGATGTCAGGAAGACCAGAGTTAATGTCCCCACACAATGTCCCATTCATAAAGCAAGGGTGTCATTCCAAGAGAAGTGGCCCACTGTCCCCACATCCAGCCCTGGAACAGTGGTGTAGAAATTTTGTCTAGGGGGAAATGCAGACCATAAAAACAGAAAGCTTTTCAGTTCCCAACCAAGGGAACTGAATTTATTTGGAACAGAATGTAGAAGTTCAAGCCCAAGGATGTTGTCAAAACAATGAGAACAACCAATTCAACTTTAGAGCAGCTATAATTTTAGCTAGAGAACCAAGAGAAGAGATATCTAGATAGAACCCTGCTGGAATTGATATCAGAGGCTGCCCACAGAGGGAAATAGACTGAAATTGTCCAGGTAAATCACTAAATAAACAAGGAAGCACATAACACCACCAAGCCGCTGTGTTCAGTGGAAGTGTGTGTGTGTGTGTGTGTGTGTGTGTGTGTGTGTGTGCACGTACATAGGGGGTTAATCAGTATCAAAATTGCTACAATATATTATCTAAATGTCCACCTTTCAACAAAAACTATGACAAATGAAAAGAAACAAGGAAGTGTGACCCATACACAGGAAAAAGTAAGCAGTAGAAACAACCTTTGAGAGAGCCCAGATGTTGGACTTAGCAGACAAAGCAGGTATTATAAACATGTTCAAAAAATTAAAGGAAACCATGATTAAAGAATTAAGAGAAAGGAGATGACAATGTCTCATGAAATAGATAATGTCAGTAAAGAGAAATTATAAAACAAAAACAATGGAAATTTTAGAACTGAAAACTACAGAAGCAAAAATGAAAAAATTCACTAGAAGGCTCAACAGTAGATTTGAGTTGGCAGACAAAAGAATCAGCAAAGTTGGACATAGAAGAATAGAGATTAAGCATTTAGAACAGAAAGAAATAATGGAGACAGAAAAAAGAGCAGAGTCTCAGAGAAATATGAGACATCATTAAGCACTAAAACATATTCATAATAGAGGAAAGAAGAGAGAAAAATTAGCAGAAAGAATATTCAAAGAAATAATGGCTGAAAACTTCTTAAATTGAAAAAAATAAGCCACATTAATGTACACATGTCAAAAATTCAACAGACTCCATAGCATAAATATGGGAGATCTAGACTCAGACACATCAGAGTTAAAAAACCAAAGACAGGGGCACCTGTCTAGGTCATTTAAGTGTTCAACTCTTGACTTTGGCTCAGGTCATGATCTCATGTTTCATAAGATCTGTCAGCATAGAGCCTGCTTGGGATTCTCTCTCTCCATCTCTCTCTGTCCCTCCCCAGCTCATGCATATGTGAACTCTCACTCTCTCTCTCTCTCAAAATAAATAAATAAACTTTATTTTTAAAAAGCCAAAGATAAGAGAAAATCTTGAAAGCACCAAAAGAAAAGTAACTTGTCACATACAAGGATTCTACCATATGATCCAACAATTCCCCTTCTGGGTATATAACTGAAGGAGATAAAATCACTATCTTAAAGAGATATCTGCACTCTCATGTCCATGGCAGTATCATTCACAATAACCAAAGCATGAAACAACCTAAGTGTACACTTATGGATGAGTGGATAAAGAAGACGTTAAATATGTAAACACTTACTATGTATTATATATATTCCATTTTGTACACACACACACACACACACACACACACACACACACACACAGAGAGACACACACAAAATGTAACAGTATTCAGCCATAAAAAAGAAGGAAGTCCTGCCACTTGCAACAATATGGATGAAATTTGAGGGCATTATGCTAGGTGAAATAAGTTAAAGAAAGATAAAACCATGATCTCAGTTATATGTGGAATATAAAAACATAGAACTTATAGAAACAGTAGAATGCTGATTATCAGAAGGTGGGGGGGATGAGGAGATATTGGTCAAAGGTACAGACATTTAATTATAGTATGAATAAGTTCTAGGGATCTAATGTACAGCATGGTGACTCTAAAAACACTGTATTACATACTTGAAAGTTGCTAATGTTCTCAACATACTAATAAGAACAAAAACAAGAACAAGAACAAAGAAATGGTAATTACGTGAGGTAAAGAATGGGTTAACTAATTTACTGTGGTATTTCACATTATATTCATGTATTAAATCATCACATTATATACCTTAAATTTATACAATGTTACATAACAATTATTTTTAATAAAACTGAAAGAAATATGAAATAACCCAAATATTCCATCAAATTAAGGATAAACAAAATGCAGTATATTCATATAATGGGATATTATTCGGCAAAAAAAAGAATGAAGTCCTGATACATGCTATAACATGGTTAAATTAAGAAGCCAGTCACAAAGGTCTCATATGATTCCATTTATATGAAATTCCTTCAATAAGCAAATACATAGAAAAAAGAAGGCAAATTGTGGTTTCCAGGGACAAGAGAAAAGGGAGAATGGAAGTAACTGCTAACGGGTAAGGGGTTTCCTTTGGGGCTGATGAAAACATTCTAAAATTGATCATAGTGATGGTTGTTCAAGTCTGTAAGTATATTATAAGCCATTGAATTGTGTATTTACAGTGAGTGAATTTTATGGTATGTGAATTACATACCAATAAAGCTCTATAAAAAGTTATTAGAAAATTGTTTTAATTGAAAAAGAATCTATAAAAAGTGTTGTTCTTCCAACAAACATTTTTTAAGCCTCTACTGTGTACCTGATACTGAGGCACAGTGGATATAGTAGTGAAAAAAAAAAACAGTCATAGATCTCTGCCTTCATAGGGGACTGACATTCTAGTAAAAGACACAGATACTAAACATACATGGAGAATGCATTTTTCAAAAAGTATTGCTGCAGATTTTTCAGTGAATAATATCCCTGCCCTCATGGATTTTGTCATCATTTATTTTCATGTTTGTATCTCTGATGCCTACAGGTCCTTATGAAAATGGGCTTACAGATACTAAAGATTTCCATGCTACCCAAATCATTCATTTTGAAAGTCATTATTCATTTCCCATGCATGATGACTAAAAATACAGAGATTCCCTGGTGTAGCAGTAGACTCTGCTGTTTCTCTTACCTATTCTGGGGTGTCAGGACTCAGAGTCACCATTTTCAACACAGGGACCCTTAACCATGTGCTCAGTACCTTGGACTTCCCTGAAATTTTTCCCACATTCATCTCTCTGGGTGAAAGGGAAACCATGTCTGTACTTTCTGTCTAGATTAACATAATTTACTAGTACTGAAACCTTGACATTCTGGTAATTCACCAGTGGATGTACCCCAATATATCTAACTAATTTCCTATTGTGGAACATTTAATTATCCCCCACCCCAAGATTTTGGTCTATTTTAAATAATGTGAGGACACCTCTCAGCATAAGGTCTTCATTTGACCCTTGCCTACCAGTGAGAGGCCCTTTCAGGTGGGTTTCCTAGAGCTGAGGAACAATTTGTCCAAAGGTCTTCAGTTTACCGTCTTGTAAATCAGAGAATTACTGGAAAATTTGAAACTATAAATATTTTTTCTGTATTATAGACTTGCTGTGTCAGATAGAGTCCTGGCAGAAAACAGGAGCAAACTCAAATGGGGTAAACTGAGGAGTCTTAAAAAGAGAGGGAGACTATTTACCAAGAGTGAGCAGAGTTTAAGGAAACCTGTTAGACAGAGAGGACAGTAACCTGGGATAGTAGTCAAGAGGAGCTATTATCAATCCCTTATCTGAAGGGGCAAAGAGAGGAAGCAGTTACTAGATTTCTTTCATTCAACAAATACTTACTGAACACTTACTATGCATCATGGGAAGTATAGATACTACAAATGAGATATTTAGGTAGGTGGGTATTATATTGCTATTACTATCATGTATGTGATCAATGTAGTTAGTGCTCAAGACATACACATTATCTCCTTTACCCCTCCAAACTGCCCTTGAGGAAGATAATAGCAATATCATTCCCAATTTACAGATGAGTGAATTGAGGCTCAGAGTGGTTAACTTGCCTGTGTTTATACAGCTTGTGTTTGGCAGAGCTAAAACATTAAGTCCAGGTGTGCCTGGCTCTAAAACTTTTAGCCCCTGCGTATATTTGTTCTTCCACATGAACTGCTACTAAGAAAGCAAGACTGTGATGTTCCCTACCTTTGACAAAGAAATGTGGCCTTAGAAAGGGAAGGACTGTTTGAAATCTTTATAGTGTAATCAGATCAGTTGTACCTTATTTATCAGGTGTGAAATTGGTTTTTAATCCTCTGCTGGTAAGCACACATGCACTCCTAGTTGTAGCTGACTTTTCTGGATCTTGTCAATTATTTATTTACTTAAAAAAGATTGGCCCACCACAAGCAAATGCAGCCATCCCTGCACTCTCTTAGGTTGTAGAAATACACAGGTGAAGGCCTGACTAAGTCCCTGTATAATGCAGCTACTCATTAAATTCGAGCATCCCTGAAACTAAGCCCATCCATTAACTAACAATCCTAGAGGCACCAGAGATCCAAGAAAACCATACTTCTATAATTCCATAATACTAAAGAAAGAGGTGTAAATTAGACTTGGCCCATTTCACTATCAGTTTCCATCTTAATTAATCCCAAATATTATAAATAAAACATTGTCTCTAGATAACAACTCTCCTCAGATCCAGCAATTTTTAAATAACTGTTACTGAAAACATTTGCATAATTCCTTTCAGAAGTCAGTAGGAAGATTTATGTGGCAAGACGGTATCTGAGTAGATAGAAAATTTTCAATAGTGATTTTTTTTTTACAGGGCTTTATGGTTTTGAAAGTAATATGCAAGCTAATTTACAAGTTATAGAATTTTATTATGGTAGTTTTAACTGTATTTAGCCAAGGAGAAAAAGATAAGAACAGAAAATAAACAAATTACCCAAGATTACACAGCTTTGTATTGGAAGAGTTGGTATAGAACTCACTCCCTCTGATCCTTGGAACAACCATCTTTCCAGGCTACTACAAACCTAAAAAGCAGACCAGGCCCTATCCTGCGTTTTACTTGAGGTTAATGAATCCATTAGTAGAAAAGCCTTTGAAGCTGCATGAACTCATCAGATACTGATATCCTCCCCTTAGGATAAATGTAGAGACATAATGAGGGCCAAGGAGACTAAGCAATGGGTTGATGAATTAGCCAGTACTTACCCAACTCTATCAGCCAGACACACTTTATCAACCTTTTGAATTCTGAAATTAATTTAATTACTTCATATTCTATTGACGATATTGCTGGATATAGAATTCTAGGTTGGAAATAATTTCCCCTCTATATTTTATACTTCTTAATTTTACATTTATATTTTGAATTTTCACTTAACATTTATAAATAATGTGATTATTTTTATATAAAAAACTTTATTACATAATCAAAGTAAATCATGTTCATTGTAGAAAATTTGAACACTATAGAAATGTATCAAGAAAAATACTGAAATTACCCAATATCTACCATTTAGATAGACACTGCTAATATTTGGTATATCTCCCCCTATCTTTTTTCCTATGTATTTTTATATAAGGCTTGTAACATTTTTGAATCCTGTTTAATAAGATACTCTCCATATAAGACCTAACAAATGTACACCTTTGTTTTATTCTGATTATTTTATTGTTGAAGTTTTTGTAGTTAAAATTTTGCATTTGGGGATGTAGAACCATAAGTTAAGAATCTAACTTTCTTTCCCCAATTAATCAATCTTCCTCACATCACTTCTTGAAAAATTCATTTATTCTTTTATCATTAGTTTGTGATTTTTCCTTTATCATAATGCATTTTGTGTCCATTTTTGTGTCTATGTTATTAATCTAACAATTATTGCAGCAGTTTCACACTGATTATTGTAGCTTAATAACATGTTTTACTCTTCTGTGTTACCAACTACCCTTCCACACATTCCCATTCCCATTCATTGCTGTCTTTTTCCCCTGAAGATTTCTCATTTAGTATTTTCATGTTTCTTCTTCCAGGTTAACTATAGAATTATTTTGACAAGTTTCAAAACAACTCATTGCAAATTTGATTACAATTACTGTAGAGTAATGTCAGGATAAAATTACACTGTTATTTAGTTTTCCTAATTCCATTGTAATAATCAGTAAAATTATAAAGACTTTTTAGTAATTCCCACACTTTTTGTTAAAGTTATTTCTAACTAATCTCTCTGTGTGTATGTTCACTGCCATTGCAATTAAGAGTGGCATCTATTCCCATTATATATTTATATTACTACTGATTTATAGGAAAGCAACTGATTTTTTAAAAATATTTACCTTATATCTGGCTATTTTACTCAACTCATATTTATACTAACTATTCTTCTATTTTTTATGCTCTCATAATTTATAGTTAATTTTTTTTGTCAATATTTTTTTCATATTTTGACTTTCCTTTTCCAGTATTCAACTTCACTTAAGGTTCATTATAGTTTATTGACTAGCATTTCTAGAGCAACATCAAATAAAAATAGCATTGGCTGCATTCTTATTTTTTCTTGCTTTTAATCAGAATTTTACTGTTGGAAGTTATTTTTTGCACTTAACTTTTTAATTCTTTTGGGATGTGTTTTGTTTTGTAATATGAGGTAAAGGTATAAATTGATTTTTCCCCTAATAATTAATCCATTGTTCTAGAGCCATTTATTGAATCTCTTCTTCACTGATTTGTGATTCAACTTGTATCATTATCTCTTTTCATAGATTATAAAAATGATCAAGTAGCTTCCATTTATTGAACTCTCTAAATTACCTTTTACTTAATGCTATAAAATTTTCTTTCACAGTGAACTGAAAAAAGAAGAACAAACTAAACCAAAGTTAGAAGAAGAAAGGAAAAATATATATTAGGGCAGAAATAAATGAAATAGAGAATAGAAACACAATGGGGAAAAAATCGGTGAGATGAAAAGTTGATTTTTTGAAAAGATAAACAAAACCAATAATTTCTTACCTAGACTAGGAAAAACTATACTCAAAATAACAAAAATCAGAAATGAAGGAGGAGACATTATAACTGATGCCATAGAAATGAAAAGGATCATAACAGTCAACTATGAACAATTATGTGTCCACAAATTAGATAGTTTAGGAAAAAAATGGATAAATTTCTAGAAACATACAACTTACCAAGAATGAATCATGAAGAAATAGAAAAATCTATACTCTTTCTTTGGAGTCACAGATGATGGGTATTAATTCCTGCTTAAATGTTTGGTAGAACTCACCAGTGAAGCCACCATATAAAACTCTTTCAAAAAATTGAATAGGAAATACAATTCCAAACTCAGTAGATGGACCAGTATTGCCCTGATACTAAAATCAGACAGATACTGCCCAAACAAAAAACTATAGACCAATATCTCTGATGAATATTGATAAAAAATATCGTCAACAAAATACTTCAATCAAATTCAACAACATATTAAAAAGATTGTACATCATGACCAAGTACGATTTATTCCTGAAGTGCAAGGATGGTTCAACACACAAAAAACAATCAATGTAATAAACCACATTAACAGAATGAAAAAAGAAACCACATGATTATCTCAATGTAGAAAAAGCATTTGGCAAAATTCAACATTCTTCATGATAAAAACACTCAACAAACTAGGAATACAAGGAAATTACCACATTATGTATAGTCATACATATATGGAAAGTCCACAACTAACATCATACTCAATGGTGAAAAATTGAAAGTTTTTTTCTTTAAGATCACAAACAACGTAAGGATACCCATTCTTACCACTTCCATTCAACATATTACTGGAAGACCTAGCCAAAATAATTAGCTAAGAAAAAGAAATAAAAGGCATCAAAATAGGAAAGGAAGAAGTAATATTATCTCTGTTCACGGGTGACATGATCTTGTATGCATGTAGAATATCCCAAATATTCCACAAAAAAACCTGTTAGACTATAAAAAAGTTCAGCAAAGTTGTAGGATATAAAATCAATATGCAAAACTCAGTTGCATTTCTATAAACTAACTGAATAATCTGAAAAAAAATTAAGAAAAAATTCCATTTATAATAGCATTCAAAAAAAATAAAATATTTAGGAGAAAGTTTAATCAAGGAGGCAAAAATGTGTGCTCTGAAACTACAAAACATTGCTGAAAGAAATTAAAGAAGGCACAAATAAATAGAAACATCCTACATTCATGGACTGGATGATTTAATATTGTTAAAGTAGCCATATTACCCAACATGATCTATAGATTTAATGTAATTCCTACCAAAATTCCATTGATGTTTTGTGTAGAAATAGAAAAAAAAATCCTGAAATTCATATGTAATCTCAGAGGACGCTAAACATTTAAAATAATCTTAAGAAAGCAAAACAAAGCTGGAGGCCTCACACTTCCTGATTTTAAAACATATTACAAAGCTACAGTAATCACAAAAGTATGATACTGGCATAAAGGCAGACATATAAACCAGCATAACAGAGTAGAGAACCTGAAAATAAATCCTCACATATACAGTCAACTGATCTTTGGCAAAGGTGCTAAGGCTACAGAATAGGGAAAGGGGAGTCTTTCCAACAAATAAGGTTAAGAAAATTGGATATTCAAGTGCAAAATAACAAAGTTGGACCCTTATTTTATACCAAGTACAGAAATTAACACAAAGTAGATTAAAGATCTAAATGTAAGGCCTAAAACCACAATACTCCTAAAAGGAAACATAGGGGGAAGCTTTATTACATTGGCACATTGGCTTTGACAATGATTTCTTCGATATGATATCAAAAACACAAGCAAAAAATAACAGCAAAAATAGACAAATGAGACCACATCAAACATAAAAACTTCTCTGCAGCAAAGGAAACAATATAGTAAAAAGGCAACCTATGGAATGGAATAAAATATTTGCAAACCATATATCTGATAAGAGGTTAATATCCAGAATATACAGAGAACTCTTATAATTAAAATTTTTCAATTTAAAAGACAGGAAAAAACAAACAAAATACATAAAAAACAGGCATTTCCCCAAAGATACACAAATGACCAACAACCATCTAAAATGATTCTCAATATCACTACTCATTAGAAAAATATAAATCAAAACCACAATGAGATATCACCTCATGCCCATTAGGACAGCCATTATAAAAAAAATTGAAAAACCACAATGTTGATGAGGATGTGGAGAAACTGAAACCCTGGTGCACTATTTACTGGTGGGAATGTAAAATGATGCAGCTGCTATAGAAAGCAATATGGACATTTGTCAAAAAATTAAAAATAGAATTAACATACAATCCAGCAATCCTACTTCTAGGTATTTATCAAAAAGTCGAAAACAGAATCATAATGACATATTTGCACAACCATGTTTACTGCAACATTATTTGCAACAGCTAAGAGGTGGAAGCAACCTAAATGTCATCAACAGGTCAATGGATAAAGAAAACATGGTATATATACAATAGAATATTATTCAGCCTTAACAAAGAAGGAAATCTTTTCACATGCTATATATAACATGGATGAATCTTGAGGATATTAAATGAAATAAGCCAATCACAAAAAGACAAAGCCTGAATGATTTGACTTATATGAGATATCTAAAATAGTCAAACTTAGGGCTGCCTGGGTGGCTCAGTTAGTTAAGTGTCTGACTTCAGCTCAGATCATGATCTCATGGTTTGTGAGTTCCAGCCCCACATCAGGCCCTGTGCTGACAGCTCAGAGCCTAGAGCCTGCTTCAGATTCTGTGTCTCCTTCTCTCTTTCTGCCCCTCTTCCACTGGTACTCTGTGTCTTTCTCTGTCTCTCTCTCTCTCAAAAATAAACATTAAAAGGGGCACCTGGGTGGCTCAGTCGGTTAAGCGTCCTACTTCAGCTCAAGTCATGATCTCAGGGTTTGTGAGTTCGAGCCCCGCGTCGGGCTCTGTGCTAACAGCTCAGAGCCTGGAGCCTGTTCTGGATTCTGACTCCCTTTCTCTCTGCCCCACCCCTGCTCACACTCTGTCTCTGTCTCTCTCAAAAAAAACATTAAAAAAAATTAAAAGTAAACATTAAAAAATTTAAAAAAAAACTAAAAAAATAAAATAGTCAAACTCTTAGAAATAGAAAGTAGAATGGTGATTGTCAGGGACTTGGGGGAGGAGAAAAAGGAGAGTTGTTTAATGGATATAGAGTTTCAGTTTAGAAAGATGGAAAGGTCCTAGAGATCTGTTACACAACAATGTGCATAGAGTTAATACTACTGTACTGTAAAAGACAGCTAACATTTTGAATGTAATGTATTTTTGACTGTAATAAAATGATGTTATCTCTATATACCTATATCTATATCTATATCTATATCTATATCTATATCTATATCCATATCTATCCATCTAGAATGATTAACATAAGGGAACAAGGAAAACCTGAAACCCCTAGCGGAATATAGATAAGTGATATGAACTAACAATTTAATTCCCCAAATGGTCAAAACATATATTGGAAATAATTTTTCTTACTTATAATCAATTAATATAAATTAAAACTATTTTAAAAATCAGAAATCCTGGATTAATCTTAGACATTATATTTCCTTTTCACCATTCTCCTCCATGTATAGTCACTGTGGATATATATATATATATATGATTATAATTACATATATATGTATATGAGATTATATATATATATATACATATAATCGTAATTTATATATGCAAAGTGAGTATATATAAATTATATTATTTTATTATATTATTATGGCACAATTCCTCCCAGCAATAAAAAGCAAAGGCTGTAACAATGACTGATTCAAAGAATATCACCTTCACTTTCATTCATTTCAGTTTGATGAAGAAATGATGCTTTGTCACAGTCATTTACTACTGAGCTTTATATTTCAGGGAAATTAGTTCAGAAGCCAGCTGTGCCCCCACCTTTATCCCTTATCCTTCCCTCACCCCAACCACAACATCTTGTAAACATATCTAAGAATCTTCATGCTTGTTCGCTGGAGGAAATATTTTATCAGTGATGAACAGTCTTGTCACTTTTGTTCTGCTTAGTAATTCAGGATAACATAGCTTCAACCTGGGATCACTTTAGAGTGAAAAGCCAGATGTTTCCAAAAGGTTTAACCTTATGAGGCTTATTACTGCTTGTAAATATTAATATAGCATATCCTCAGTGAACATGGCCAGGGCAGAGGATGCTTTCATGAGAAAAACGGTGCTGAAAGCAAATTCAAAAATATTCTCAGAGAGGGATTACAGTGGCAAAACTGAGTGATTTAAGCATTAATCAGTTTGTGGGCATGTGTGTGACTCACTCAGCTCTCAATTGTGCTTTCTTATATCATCCCAGACTCTTCCTTCAAAGCAGTTATCGAGATTCATAATTATGAATCTATTTATGGGATCACTTTTTCAATGTCTGTCTTGTCCACTAGCTTCCTTGAAGGAAGGCATCATTCTTGTTTTGCTCAGCACAATGTTTTCATTACTTAGCTGGGTGCTGGGAACAAAGTAGGTTTTCAGTAAGTATTTATTGAACAAATAAAGATTCTGCAAACAGCAGGATTTGACAATAATTTCCTTTCCTTCCCAATTTCCAGTTCTGAGCTATTTGCTTCTCCCAAGCCAAAGGACTTCTCAGGCCTGTGGGCTTTAAGTATAATGATTGAGACTTTTTGTGAAGTCTCAGCAAAGAGAACTGCTATGGGTCTTTCTCCTCATGGGAAGGACACATATCAGGAGAAGAGCATCACAGCCCAGAGATGAGAGAATCAGGAAGCAGGGAATCTTGGAAAGAACTTGATGCCTAGAGATCTAGAGTAGGGAGAGAGATTTGACATTGTCCTTACATGAGTATATGGGTCACTTGACTCAGAAAAGGTGAAGGGGGATCTGAATGGACTGAGTTTTCTTGCCTCAGAAGTGTGAAGAGTACACAGAGCCCAGGGGTCAGGGGAGCTTCCTCAGAAGAGGTCGACAGTTGGTCTGCTTCTACAGAACAGGCCTCCTGCCAGCAGCAGGATGCTTGCTGCGTATGGTGTTCTAATAACCAGCTCTGAGCTCAGGTGAGGCAACAGAGAAAGTAACAACCCACTTAATGGGACAGAAGAACCAAGAGAGGAAAACAGAAGGAAAAAAAAAGGATATGACCAGTGAAGATTTTCACATTCAACTTCGCCAAAGCAGCCATACTACAGAGCAGGGTTTGGCAAACTTTTTTCATAAAGGGTCTGATAGAAAATATTTTAGATTTTGAGGGACATACATTCCCTGTCGCAACTACTCAAGTTGTAGTATCAAAGGAGGTTTCTAGACAAATCCTGTAGCCAGCTGAGGCTGCATGTTGCAGTTCTCTCTTGCCTATGAATTCCTCTGCCACACTTGCCTAGAAAAACTCCGGTTCCGAATGAACCCAGTTTTCTGCCTTTTCTTTTCCTGCACAACCACTGGTCTCACGATACATTCAAGGTTGCCAATATATGCTGGGCTTTGTTGCTGCCTAGAAACCTGTGTGTGTGTCCCTCCCCAGCTTCCTCTCCTGGTCTCTACAGTGAGCATTTCACTTTCCTCAAGCCCTTGTCATAGGGCTTTCTTCTTACATACGGGAGCTGGTGTTGTTCGTTTTCTGCTACTGCTGTAACAAATTACCACAGAGGTAGTGACTTCACATGAACAGTATAAATGTATTCTCTTACAGTTCTGGAGGTCAGAAGTCTCAAATCAAGATACCGGCAGGGCTGTGTTCCTTTTGGAGACTGCAGGAGAGAATGTGTTTCCTTGCTTTTCAAAGCTTCTGAAGGCCTCCCTCCCGCCCCTCTTCTCACATCACTACCACCTTTGTTTCTGTGGTCACATCTCCTACTCTGACTTTGCTCCCACGGCCTTCCTCTTAATTACAGACACTTGTGATTATATTGGGCCCACCTGGATAACCCAGGATACTATCCCCATATGAAAACATTTAACTTAATCACATCTGCAAAGTCCTTTTGGCCATACAAGGTAATATATTCACATGTTCCAGGGATTTGGACAGGGACACCCTTGGGAGCTATTGTTCATACTGCCACATTGATTTCTTCCTGCTTCCAAGGCAGAATACAGGTACCAGGCAGGAGTTTCCCCAATATCCATCCCTACTCCTCTGGGGACACATTTATTCCGGCTCATCCTAACCTCTTCCTTCCCAGTTTCAGTGGAGATGTTCTTCCCAATAAAGACTGACCCCCCAATCTTTTCCTGTAACCCAAACATCTTTACTCTATTAATACATTTTATTTTAAATTCTTCCTTGTCTGATATTAAAATTGTTACCTCAACTTTCTTTTGGTTTATTTTTGCTAGTATAGCTCATTCCTTTAATATTAAACCTTTTATGTTATTATACTCTGGTAGTTAATGTTTAAATATACAGTGACTTCCACTGTGATATGACATATACATTCTTAAAATTACCACATTGTGATGGTAAAAATCTGTGATGGCAGTAAAAATCACAGGGCTTATGGGGTTCCTGGGTGGCTCAGTCGGTTAATGTCTGACTTTGGCTCAGGTCATGACCTCATCAATTTCAAGTTTGAGCCATACATTGGGCTCTGTGCTAACAGCTCAGAGCCTGGAGCCTGCTTCAGATTCTGCATCTCCCTCTCTCTCTGCCCCTCCCCACTCACGCTCACTCTCTCAAAAATAAATAAACAGTAACAATTTAAAAAAAAAATCACAGGGCTTATGACAAAAGTGGGTTTAGAGGAACAATACTCAAAAACATCATCAGTAGCATATTTTTTAAAAGATAGAAAAACATAGTAGCACAGTTTTATAGGTTTTATTCAGTTAAGAAATACAGACATACTGCAAAAGATTTGACATTTTACCTTGAAAACACCTGAAGTTTGCTTGTGGAAGTAGCTGTCAGGAGGCTGGCAGTTCTTAGGACGCCGTGGAAGGAGGGCCATCTAGAAGCAGGTGTGGATGGGTGTGGCTTACAGCACCTGGGGTGAACCGAGGAGCCGATGGATGTTTGGAACACTTGCATCCTGTGTACTCCTACACAGCTTGGTCCAGTAGGGTGTCCTTTTCAGTATCCATCCAGTGTTTCTTGCAGACAGAATCATACAAAAGTAAATGTAAATTTTCTATTATGCTCCAAATACCCCCTAATACATCAATCATGTTGGAATAAATTCCCAAGTTTTTAAAAAAGTTTATTTATTTTGAGAGAGAGAGTGTGTGTGTGCATAAGCAGGGGAGGGGCAGAGGGAGAAGATCCCAAGCAGGCTCTGCACCATCAGCACAGAACTTGGTGCAGGGCTTGAACTCACAAACTGTGAGATAGATCATGACCTGAGCTGAAATCAAGAGTCAGATGCTTAAACAACTGAGCCACTCAGGCACCCCAGATCCTATTTCTTTTTTTAATGATTTTTTTTTTATTTACAGAGGATCTGAAGTAGGCTCTGTGCTGACAGAAATGAGCCTGATGCAGGGCTTAAACCGTGAGATCATGACCTGAGCCAGAGTTGGTTGTTTAACCGACTGAACCACCCAGGTGTCCCTTATTTCTACCATTTTACTTGGTGTTTTTTATGATGTATCTTTTTCCTCTCTCCCTGTCATTTGTTGAATTTATTTAATTCCTTTCTTTCCCTTTTCCTTTTTTTCCTTTACTGTTTTGGAAATTATTTTGTTTATATTATTTTTGTTGCCATCCTTAAACTCTATGTTATTTTTTTTTTAATTTTTGAGTATAGTTGACACATGTTAACATTAGTTTCAGATGTACAATACAGTGATTCAACTTCTCTATACATTATGCCATGCCCACAAGTATAGGTACCATCTATCACCATACAACACTATTACAATATCATTAACTATATACCCTATGTTGTGATTTCTGTCCCCATGACTTATTCATTCCATAATCAGAAGTCTGTATCTTCCACTCCCCTTCACCAATTTTGCCCATCCTCCACCTCCCTGCCTTCTGGCAACCATAAGTTTTTTCTCTGTACTTATAGGTCTGATGCTGCTTTTTTTTGTTGTTTATTTGTTTGTTTTGGTTTTTATATTCCCACATATGAGTGAAAACATAAGGTATTTGTCTTCCTTAGTCTGACTTATTTCACATAGCATAATATCCTCTAGGTCCATCCATGTTGTCACAAATAGCAAGATCTCATTTTTTTTATGGCTGAGTAATATTCCATTGTGTGTGTTGGTCTATCAGTGGATACCGAGGCTGCTTCCATGCCATCCTTAAATTGTAAAGTGCATACTCTACTCCAAAATTACTCATATACCTATCACCCCCCTGCATAAGTACCTTAGAACATTTCCACAAAGAAAACTTCTCCCATATTCCATGTTGTTGTTGAACACATAATTTCACCTTATTTTTGAATAAAACTTTTTAAAAATATTTTTTAGTCAATCATTATCAGATTGCATTTTACAAATATCTTTGTTCAACTATTATTCTTCTCACCATTTTTTTCCTGATTTCAATATACTTCTTACTGAAGTGAATCCTTCAGCAATTGCTTGAGGATGTGCCTGTGGGCAATAAATTTCTTTATGAAAATATTCTTATTTAGCCCTTATTCTTGAGTGACCATTTAATCTTACATAGAGTTCTGGGTTTTCTTTCCTCCCTCAGCACTGGGAAGATGGTTTTTCTTTGTCCCTGGCATCTGCTGTTGATGAGAAATCTGCTGTCAGTCTGAATGTCATTTCTTTATAACTAATCTGTGCTTTCTCTTTGGTAGCTTTTAAGGTTTTCTCAATATCCATGATGGCTGAAATTTTATTACAAGTTGTCTAAGTATAGATTTCTTTGACTTATCCTGCTGAGGATTTGGCATATCATTTTTCTCTAAAGACCCACACCAGTTTTTAATATTGAAAAACTGTTCACCAATATTCCTTTAGAAATTCTCTCTCCCTTACACTCTTTAGGCCCTCCTTGAATGCTGTTTAGATGTATATTAAAGCTACTCATTAGGTTCTAAATATATTTTAATTTCTTTTTCATATTTTCCATCTCTTTATCCCTCTGTGCTACATTCTGGGTCATTTCTTCATATATTTCAGTTTGCTAATTCTCTAGCTATCTAGTCTTATGTTTAACCTATTTATTCAGATTTTTTTAATTTCAATAAATGTTTTTTATTCTAAATATTTATTTTGTCTACTTGTTCTTTATTCATAATGCCCCACGCTAGTCTTAGATATTTTATTCCTTCCCTTATTCCTGTAAATTTTTAAACAAATTTATTTTAAAGTCTCTTCCAGAATGCTTTATTATCTGTGAATTCTGTCATTTTTTTGTGCTTTCTGATTCTCATGTTAGGGATTGTCTACCCTCATGCTGTTGCCTCATGTGCTTTGTTTTTTCAGCAGGAATGTTTCCCACAGGACATCCATCACAAGGAAATCTATGCAGCGTTAGACTGAGGTTCTGATTTCTCTGAAATTACCCTTTTCCCAGAATGATTCAGAACAGGTGGCCTGCTTCATGCTCATTCAGAGATAAGGCAGCCCCTTCCTGATGTCCAACTTCATACAGAGGGTCCTGTTTCAGTTTAGATCCTTGACTTTAGACCTTACATAAAAAGTTAGTGTCCACAAGATTCCCTATTCGTCTCTTGGATCTTTGTTTACAATGTAGCTCAGCACAATGGTTTAGGATTTTCTCTTCATTTCTGATCCCTAAAAATTTACTTTTATATTTTAAATATTGACTATATGTTTAAAGTAAACTGATTCCAAATTATCTGGCATAGATAGATAGATGATAGTTAACAGACAGAGGACAGAGGTTTTCCTGTGTCTGCTTTATTTTCCATATTGACCAGAAGTCTTTCCAAATACTATTTATCTGTACTTGACTCCCAAGTCTCTATTTGCAACTCAGCTCTGATGATTGAGCTCTAGAACCATATCCCACCATCTAAAAATCTCCAATGGATATAGCATAATCACCTAAACCCATCATGTCCAAAATAACTTTTTTATATTACCCAGATCCCAACTCTGCAACTCTTCTCTATATTTCCCTATCTTAATAAATGTTGCCATTGTTGGCCGAGATGACCATCTAAAACCCTGAAAGTCACCTTTGACTTCTCTTTCTACCTATCCCTCTCACTGCAGGGTTAATTCCATCGAGGATGACCAATCATCCTACTTTTCCCAGGATTGAGGAGTTCTAGCATTTTGAACTCTCACTGCTAAAACCAGGAAGGTCTCAGGCAAGTCAGAACCTTAATTTCACTCCTAAGTATTTCTCAAAATCCTCTACTTCCCTTCATTCACACTGCTTTAATTCAGACAACCACAGACACAAGGACTCCTTTGATGGCTTTTCCTCTAGTCTCCCTACCTTAATCTTACCTTTCCCCACACATTCTCCATATTATCGATAAAGTGTTCTTTCAAGGAAAAAAAATGTGGCTAGTCTCAAATTAAGTCATTCACTAGCTTCCATTGTTTCAAGGATAATTTCTAACTTTTTAACATAACCCACTACAAATCCCTCGGGAATGTGGCTTCTGCCTGCCTCTCTAGTCCCATTTCCTGATCTCCTTCCCTTTCCCATACACGTGTTCCAGTCATATTGAATGACTCATAATTCATCAAATATACCACTGGATTGGGTGCTTCTGAGCCTTCCAAAGGAAAAGGAGGCTTCCCAGGAAAGTATCTGAACTGCTTTCCTTGGTCCCTTTACCTGGTGACCACCTAATTTTCATCCAAATTTACCTCCAAAATCACCTGATCCCCCTTCCTGACCACAGTCAGAGTAAAATGTCACCTTTGAACACATAATAAATTCTTGGTGCTTGAAGCTATCAAAGTGTTTATCTCATCATGTTGTGTTTGTTTATGTACTTATTTCTCTATCAGACAATGGGATTGTTGAAGGAAGAGGGTATGATTTCTTCTCTGTAACTCTACGGCTTAGGATTTACCATTCTATGTTCCATGAATAAACAAGGTACTGGGAATTTGAGGGTTTGAGAAATAGTCCTGGCTCTACTCTTAATTTCTCTGACCTCAGTTTCCTGCCTTCACTTTGCCTGGCTGCTCCTTCTCATCCTTTGGTTCCAGCTCATCTGTCATTGGCTCTAGGAAACCTTCCCTGATCCCTCAATGCAAGGGTAGGGGCTGCCCCAATGGAATTTCATCACACCCAATCTTACCCCTGTCTGTCCATTGTAAATGCCATCAGTGTAGGATTCACTCTGTCTTGTTCATCTCTGTAGCTCCAGCATCTAGCGTAGGGGATCATCAATAAATAACTGTTGGCCTAATAAACTATAAACTATCACATGGAAGAAGTTGATTTCTAAGATAACTTCAGGCTCTAACCTGTCAAGCAGAGATAAAGCTCTGCATGTCTATAGTGACCAAGAGGCATTCGTGATGGTTGCTGCCTTTGGAAACCACTCTGAATGTCACAGTGTCAGCCATTGCTGAGGCAAATGCACATTCCATGAGATTTTGGCCAAAAGTAGGGATATCATGAAGCAGAAACTTGGATAAAGAGAAACGGGGTTGTCTAACAATGAAGATAAAAAGAGAAGGGACCCTAATGTTCCTATGAGTATGGGAAGTGATGCATACTCACTAAAAGACCTGTTTGCAGCCCAAGCAGGCCACGTGGTTTTCTAACACCTAAGTGCTGGAAGGTTTTCTATCTCCTAAATCTGTGGAAAGCCAAGGTTATACTAGTTTCACTTTATCCACTCCACCTAACTCTGCCACAAGTAACAGGAAAGCTACAGGTTAGCCCTCATGGGAGAGCAAGTGCTTTGTGTACTCAGCCCTTGCTCCTGCTACTGCTGATCTGCAGAACCATAACCATCTCATTCCACTGGCATCCCCACCACCAGCCTGAACCAAACTTCCCTGGATGTCTAGACTTCAGTATCTTTACTCACTTCTCACTTTGCAAAAAAACCCCATAGCTTGTGCCTCTCTAGTCTACTTTCCCTCTGACAGCACACTCTTCAATAATGGCAAATAGAATTTATTTTACAATCATTGGAAGCACTATCTTGTTTTTTCTATTCCTGTATCAATTTTATTATTCCCCCGAGAGTCACTTTCTGTGTCCTCCAATTACCACCAGAGCTTCTTACCCTTTATCCTCCAGAATACAGCTCTATGCTAGAGTAATTTTATGTCTAAAGAGAATATGGATGATTAAGCCTTGTCAAATAGTTTTCTGAATTTTTCACCAAGAATCACTCTCAAGCCAGAACTCAAACTTTCAAATGGCATGACAAGATTAATACATTGCTTTGGGGAGGATTACTTGGATCCTAAAGATATTTCTATTTCTTCTTCCTATTATTGTCATGGTCTTTGAATTTCCTCCACTTATGAAGAAGCATCTCAATGCAGAAAAAGTTTTAAAGTAAAATGTAAGTCTGATGTCAACAGGGCTGGATTTAGAACTCTTGGGGGTATGTAAATGATTGAAAAGAAGGCATAATTGAGGAAGAATCAAATTACTTCTGCGAAGGCTCATGAGTGTGTCCTGAGAGATCGGCTGCAAACAAAATGGGGTGAAGTATTTCACTGAAACACTGTAGGACACCGAGGTGCAAAGAAAGCCATTCAAAGGGGGCATGAACAGCACCCCAACTTCTGATTAGACTAGTTCTCAATGAGGCATGTTGGGGTTAGAGATCTTAGAGGGTGGCTGCTCACTAGTGGGCAGCCGAGATGGGGGGACAATGGCAGGTCTCATGAAAGAGAGCTGGAGCAGGAGTTAAGAAATAGCAAGCACTATGTGATAGCTGACAGGATTCTTTCTCCCACTCCCTTTCACCCATTTTGCCCAATCCCCCACCTCCCTCCCCTCTGGTAACCATCAGTTTGTTCTCTGTATTTATGGTGCTGTTTCTGCTTTTTGTTTGTTTAATCATTTTTTTTAAGATTCCATTAGGAGTGGAATCATATGGTATTTGTCCTCCTCGGTCTGATTTATTTCACTTAGCATAACATCCCGTAGATCCATCTGTGTTGTCTCAGATGGCATGATCTGATCCTTTTTATAGCTATGTAATATTCCAATGTGTGTGTGTTTGTGTGTGTGCATGTGTAAACCACACTTTTATTATCCATTCATCTGTTGATGGACTTGGGTTGCTTCCATGTCTTGGCTATTGTAAATAATGCTGCTGCAACAAACATAGGGGTGCAAATATCTTTTTGAGCTAGTGTTTCTGTATTCTCTGGGTAAATACCCAATAGTGGAAAGACTGGATGATATGCTATTTCTATTTTTAATTTTTTGAGGAACCTCCATACTATTTTCCACACTGGCTATACCAATTCACATGAGAGTTCCTTTTTCTCCACATCTTCACTAACCCTTATTGCTTCTGGCCTTCTTGATTTTAGCCATTCTGACAGGCATGAGATGATAGCTCATTGTGGTTTTGGTTTGCATTTCCTTGATGATCAGTGATTATAAGCATCTTTTCATATACCTGTTGGCCATCTGTATTTCTTCTTTGGAAAAATGTCCATTTTTTAATCAGATTATTTGATATTGAGTTGTACAAGTTCTTGATATATTTTGGATATTAACCCTTTATTAGATATATAATTTACATATCTATCTGTCCACTTAATAGGTTGTCTTTTTTATTTTCTCTTTATGTACAAAAGCTTTTTATTTTGATGTAGTTCCAATAGTTTATTTTTGCTTTTGCTGTCATTGCATTTGGAGACATATCTAAAAAATATTACTATGGCAGATGTGAGAGAAATGACTGACTGTGTTCTTTTCTAGAATTTTTTGGTTTCAGGTCTCACATTTAGGTCTTTAATCCATTTTGAGTTTATTTTTGTGTATGGTGTTAGAAACCAGTCCAGTTTTATTCTTTTACATGTAGCTGTCCAGCTTTCCCAGCACCATTTATTGAAAAGACTATCTTTTCCATATTGTATATTCTTTTCTCCTTTGTCATAAATTAATTTACCATATAAGTATGGGTTTATTTCTGAGGTGTCTATTCTGTTCTATTGATCTATGTATCCATTTTTGTGCCAGTACCATACTGTTTTGATTACTACAGCTTTGTAGTATATCTTGAGATCTAGAATTATTATACCTCCAGCTTTGTTCTTCTTTCTCAGAATTGCTTTGGCATTTGGGGTCATTTATGGCTCCATATAATTTTTGGATTATTCTAGCTTTGTGAAAAATGCCATTGGTATTTTGATAGGGATTGCATTGAATTTGTAGATTGCCTTGGGTGATATGGACCTTTTAATGATATTTTTTCTTCCAATCCATGAGCATTTTGCCATTTGTTTGTGTCATCTCCAGTTTCTTTCATCAGTTTTTTAGTTTTCATATATAGGTCTTTCACCTCTTTAGTTAAGTTTATTCCTAGATATATTTTTTTATTATTTAAGATTTTTGAAAAAAAAAGTTTATTTATTTTGTGAGAGACAGGGAGAGAGAGAGAATCCCAAGCAGGCTCCACACTCAGCATAGAGCCAGTTGTGGGGCTTGATATCATGACCGTGAGATCATGACCTGAGCTGATATGAAGAGTTGGATGCTTCAACTGACTTGGCCACCCAGGTATCCTGGTATTTTAATATTTTTGATGCAATTTTAAATGGGTTTGTTTTCTTAATTTCTCTTTCTGCTACTTCATTATTAGAAATGTAATGGATGGAATTCTGTTTATTGATTTTGTATCCTATGACCTTACTGAATTCACTTATTAGTTCTCATAGTTTTTTGTGGAGTCTTTAGCATTTTCTATATATAATATAATGTGATCTGAAAATAGTGAAAGTTTTACTTCTTTACCAATTTGGATGGTTTTATTTCTTTTTGTTGTTTGATTGCTGTGACTATGAGTTCCAGGACTATGTTGAATAAAAGTGGTGAAAGTGCACATCCTTGTCTTGTTCCTGACCTTAGGAGAAAAGCTCTCAGTTTTTCATGATTGAGGATGATGTTAGCTGTGAGTTTTTCACATATGGCCTTGATTATGTTGAGGTATGTTCCTTCTACTTCCATTTTGTTGAGTGTTTTTATCATGAATGGATGTTGAATTTGGTCAAATGCTTTTCTGCATCCATTGAGAAGATCATATGATTTTTATCCTTCATTTCATTGATGTGTATGACATTGATTGATTTGTGAATATTGAACCATCTTTGCAATCTGGGAATAAATCCCACTTGATTGCAGTGAATGATCTTTTTAAAGTGTTGTTGGATTCAGTTTCTTAATATTTTATTAAAAATTTTTGCATCTATTGGCCTGTATGTTTCTTTTTTTTTCTTTTCTTCTTCTTCCTTTTTTTTTTTTTTTTTTTTTTTTGTAGTGTCTTTGTCTGGCTTTGGTATCAGGGTAATGCTGGCCTCATAGAATGTATTTGGAAGCTTTCCTTCTAGGTTTTGGAATAGTTTAAGAAAAATAGGTATTAATTCTTCTTTAAATGTCTTGCAGAATCACTTGTGAATCCATCTGGTCCTGGATTTTTTTTTTTTTTTTGGTAGTTTTTAAATAGCCAATTCTATTGTGTTAGCTGTAATCAGTCTATTAAAATTTTCTATTTCTTCCTGGTTCAGTTTTGGAAGACTGTATGTTTCTAGAAATTTATCCATTTCTTCTTCGTTGTCCAGTTTGTTGGCATGTAATCTTTCATAGTATTCTCTTACAATTCTTTGTATTTCTGTGGTGTCAGTTGTTACTTCTCTCTCATTTCTGCTTTTATTTATTTGGTTCCTTTTATTTATTTGGGTCCAGACTCTTGATGAGTCTACTTAAAGGTTTGTCAATTTTGTTTATCTTTTCAAAGAACTAGCTCTTGGTTTCATTAATTTTTGGTTTTTTTTTAAATTTATTTTTATTTTTTTTGTCTCTACATCATTTATTTCTGCTCTGATATTTATTATTTCCTTTCTTCTATTCATTATGGGCTTTGTTCTTTTTTTCTAGTTCCTTTAGGTGTCATTTTAGATTGCTTGAGTTTTTTATTATTTCCTGAGGTAAGCCTGTTTGCTATACATTTCCCTCTTAGGACTGCTTCACTGTGTCTCTGAGATTCTGGACCATTGTGTTTTCATTTTCATTTGTCTCCATGCATTTTTTTTTTTATTGCTTCTTTGATCCATTGGTTGTTTAGTATCATGTTGTTTAGTCTCCACATGTTTGTGTTTTTTCCAGTTTTTTTCTTGTGATTTATTTCTAGCTTCATACTGTTGTGGTTGGAAAAGATACATGGTATGATTTCAATCTTCTTAAATTTATTGAGGCTTGTTTAACAGCCTAATATGTGATATATATGGAGAATGTCCCATGTGCACTTGAAAATAACGTTTATTCTGTTATTTTTGGATGGAGTTTTCTGTATATATTCATTATGTCCATCTGATCCAATACGTCATTCAAAAACATTGTTTTCTCATTGATTTTGTTTGGATGATCTATCCATTGATGTAAGTGGGGTGTTAAAGTCCCCTACTATTATTGTGTTACTGCCAATTTCTCTCTATGTTTATTAATATTTTCTGTACCTATATACTCCACTGTTGGGTGCATAGATATTTACAATTGTTATATCCTCCTGTTGGAATGATCCCTTCATCATTATTCAATTCTTTGTCTGCTATCTTTGTTTTCAGGTCAATTTTGTCTGAGATAGTATTGCTACTCCATCTTTGTTTTGGGTTTGGGTTTTGTTTGTTTGTTTGTTTGTTGTTTTGGCTTTCATTTGCACAGTGAATTTTTTTTTAACTTTCAGTCTATATGCATCTTTATGTCTGAGGTGAGTCTCTTCAGGCAGCATAAAGATGGGTCTTGTTTTTTTATCATTCCTCCACTCTATGCTTTTGATTGGAACATTTATGCCAACTACATTTAAAGTAATTATTGATAGGTATGTACTTATTATCATTTTTAAAATTTGTTTTCTGGTTTTGTAGTTCTTCTTTGTTACTTTCTTCTTCTCTTCCTCTCTTTCTTTGTGATTAATGAGTATCTACAGTGTTTTGTTAGGCTTCCTTTCTCTTTATTTTTTGTGTATCTATCATAGGTTTTGGGTTTGTGGTTACCATAAAGTTCATATATAACATCCTAAGTAAATAGCGGTTCATATTAATTTGATAGTCATTTAATTTCACAAACATTCTTTAAAAAAACAGAAAAAGATCTTTTTCCCCTTATTTTCTCTTTGTATTCCCTTCTCTATATTTGTGTATATGTTGTTATAATTTACATCTTTTTATTCATATTTTTCTTATTTTAATTTATTTTTTTAAACATTTATTTATTTTTTGAGAGACAGAGAGAGACAGGGCATGAGCAGGGGAGGGGCAGAAGAGAGGGAGTCACGGATTCTGAAGCAGTCTCCAGGATCTGAGCTGTCAGTACAGAGCCTGATGCTGCGCTTGTACTCACTAACCCACAAGATCATGACCTGAGCTGAAGTCAGATGCTTAACCAACTGAGCCACCCAGGCACCTCTCATATTTTTCTTATGTCTAATTATGTCCATTTCATTTCCACTTAAATAAGTCCCTTTAACATTTCTTGTAAGGCTGGTTTAGTGGTGAATAAACTCTTTTACCCTTTGTTTGTCTGGGAAATTCTCTCCTTTAAATCTTGCCAGGTAGAATACTCTTGGTGGTAGGTTTTTTTTTTTTTTACCTTTCAGCACTTTGAATATATCATGCCACTCCCTTCTGGCTTGCCAAGTTTCTGCTGAAAAATCAGTGGATAGCCTTAAAGGTTTTCTATTGAAGGTAATTTTTTGTTTCTCTCTTGCTGCTTTTGAAAATCTCTCTTTATCTTCAACCTCTGACATTTTAATTCTTATGTGCCATAGTGTCGACTTCCTTGGGTTCATTTTGTTTGGAACTCTGTGCTTCTTGGATATGTATATCTACTTCCCTTGCTAGATTAGGGAAGTTTGCAGTTATTATTTCTTCAAATAATTTTTCTGCTACATTCTCTCTCTTCTTTTTCTGAGACCCCTATAGTGCAAATGTTTGTTTGCTTGATATTGTCCAAGAGATCTCTTAATCTACCCTCTTTTCTAAAAATTATTTTCTCTCTTTGCTGTTCAGCTTGGGTGCTTCCCATTACCCTGTCTTCCAGATTGCTGATACAGCCTTCTGCATCCTCTAATCTAGTGGTGGTTCCCTCTACTGTTTTTTGTTTTGTTTTTTTTAATTTCAATTATTGAATTTTAACTCTGATTGGTTCTTTTTAATATTTTTCTATCTCTTTATTAAAAGTCTCACTGAGTTCTTCCACTCTTCTCTAGCCCAGTGAGTATCTTTACAATCATTACTTTAAATTACTTATCAGGTACATTGCTTAACTCTGTTTCATTTAGTTCTTTTTGAGGCTTTTTTTTCTTGTTCTTTCTTTGGGAGCATCTTCCTCTGTCTCGCGTTTTGCTTGACTTTCTGTGTTTGTTTCTGTGGATTAGGCGAAATGCCTACTTCTTCTATAGTTGAAGGCATGGTCTTGTATATGGTGTCCCCCATGCAGACTGTGTGTGCTTGGTGACTTTTGCTGGCTGGGTGTAGCTGTGGCTGAATATGCTAATTACTATTTTAAACTGTGGTGTTTTATAGAAAGAATAAAGAAATCGTAATAGTAATAGTAATAATAATAATAATAATGATAGAAAATGTAAAACTTTTAAAGGGGGGGGGAAGGAAAAGGGAATAAAAAGACAAAATTTTAAAAGTAAAAACAAAAACCAAACAGCCCACAAAACTGTGGCTTGCTTTCTGTGCCCCAGCACCACAGGGTGATGGGCCCCATATGGGCTTGTGGCCCTTGAGCACACTGAGGTCCCAAGTTCACCATGCACTGCACCCTGCTCTGGTCTAGAATTTTAAGGTGGAGGAGGGGAGAAAGGTCCTACAGTGCCTTAGCCCTTTTAAACTGTGCGTTTTTTTCTCTGTGCCCCAGCACGAATGGGGCTCGCACGGGCTTCAGGATCCTGGGCTTGCTGAGGTCACAAGCTCCCTGTGACCACGGGACCCACCAGTTATGGCATCACGGCCCACTAACGATGGCACTGAACAGGCCTCTTAAGGCATCCAGACCCTGCTCCAGTCTGGGCTCAAAGTAGGGGGAGGGGAGAGCTTTCCCACAGTTAACTTGGCTCTTTTAAGCTTTTTTTTTTTTTTTTTTTTTTCTTCTGTGTGCCCGCAGACCCTGAGCCTGCTGAGGTGGCAAGCCTTCTGTGACCATCTGTCCCACCAGTTATGGTGTCAGGACACACTACTAATGGTGTTGGACACCGCCCCTTGTGGCGGCCAGACCCCACTCCGGTCTGGACTTTTGAGGTGGGGAGCGGCTAGGGAGCGCTCCCACAGTTCCTTGGCCCCTTTTAGTCTGTGGCTTTTGTTCTGTGCTTTTTTTCTGGCGTGGGCCTGCCGACCCTCCGCTCACTGAGGTCGTGAGCTCCCCGTCACGAGAGCTCCCGGTCAGGACTGGAACTGCCCGTTATGGTGACCCTGCTCTGGCCCAGGCTTTTAAGGTAGAATTGGGAACATAAACCGCACCGTTCTCCCGCCCCTCTGACCAGGTCAGCTTTCTCCTCCACCGCTCGGCAGAGTTCTAGTGTTGTTTCTCTTGTAGACCGTGGCTTCTTTTCTGTGTCCCAGGCCAGAGAATCTGTTCCGGGTTCCTCAGTACTATCCCTCCCCACTGTGGCTCGCAGGGTCGGGGTGGGTTTTCCCTTTCTTACCGTGTCTCCGCCTTGTCCTTCTTCCTGTCTTTGGCTGTTCAGTAGCTGTTCCATCAGCCTTCAGATCTCTTCGGGAGGAACTATCCTATTTATACGTGTAAATTCCGTGTGCTCTGTGGAGGAGGTGAGCTCAGAGCCTTCCGAAGTCGCCATCTTGAACTGGAGTCTGACAGGATTTGTTAATAAGCGCCTGGGTGGCTCAGTCGGTTTAGCGCCTGTCTTCGGCTCAGGTCGTGATCTCCCAGTTCATGAGTTGGACCCCCCTGTGGGCCTCTGTGCTGACAGCTCAGAGCCTGGAGCCTGCTTTGGATTCTGCGTCTCCCTCTCTCTCTCTCTGCCCCTCCCCTGCTCATGCTCTGTCTCTCTCTCTCTCTCTCTCTCTCTCAAAAATAAATAAATGTTAAAAAAAAAAAAAAAAAGACTTCCTGGAAATTTCTAGAAATAACTGGAGGAGAGTTTGCAGGGGCCAAAATGGTTCTTTTAATAATGGATGGGGCCACGAACCATTGTAATCAGATTTTTTTGTAGTTAACACAACCCCACATTTAAGTATGGCTTCTGTAAACGAAGATTATATTTTGGAGGATTTAAGTCCAAGGTTATAGATGAATTCTGAAATAATGTCCATCAGCATAATAAAGTAATCATTTTCCAGAAAATAGAGTCAGGAGGGCATCTGCATCATGACTGCTCGACCACTGACAGAGTCATGCCTCAAAATACGTGCTAATTCCCAAGGTTAGGCCAGTCCTACCCAAGAAAGAGAATAGTTGTTGAAGTTGGTTAATTTCCTGGGGACAAACATTGTTTATGAATTTAGACCGAACACTTCATGGCTATATATGGCCAACATAGAATGGGAAAATCACAAATTTGCATGAATTGCTTTAGGTAGGAGAAGTGTCAAATGAAGAGAGGTCCTAGAAGCTATGGATAAGCCAGCATCAACTGAAACCAAATTTGTTACTTTTTTTTTTTTTTAAGTGGAGAAAGAGAGACTCATGATAGCAATTAAGTTTGGATTGATCCAAATCCCCTGTCCTGCTTCATTTCTCTGGGCAGAATCCCTTGGGATAAGCCTCTGTGACAGGCAAGAGGGAAAGCAGTAAAAATTCAGGGAAGAAGCAAATGGTACACCAAATATGCATGTTTGGGGACTCTGTGATGCCTAATTCATGCAGAAAGAGATTTTAAAATTGTATCTACAATATGCTACTGAAATGGTGCCCTACTGGCAGGTTCCTGACACAGGGAAGAAAAGAAAAATTGTAGAAAGTCAGTGTTTTCTGCACTAGAGGTCATATATAACCTCAAAATTACTAGAGCCTTTGTTGTGACTATCTAAGCAAAAATTCATGGACATTTAACACTGCATCAAAATGCAGGCAAAACCACCTACCAGTTGGAACTATGTCAAAAGTGCTAATCACAAAAACAAAAACAAAAACAAAAACAGTGAACAAAGGCCAGTAATTGGAGACTGGCCAAAGCAGGCCTATTTGGAACCTGTGACAACAGAGACTAAACAGTGACTTGGTATTGTGGACACTCAGATTGTATTAATGTCTCAAGGCCTCTTTAGATCCTCATTGTCACTTGTAATTAGAAAAAGCAAATGAACAGAAGGAAAAGCCTAAAGACACAGAAGTTCTGCTACAGGCTTTAGTGGTAGAAGTTAAAGTGAATATTGCCCAGCAATTTGAGGTCATGTCGGGATTGTTAATCTTTTTAGGGAATAAGAGTGACCAGGCCCCATCCGTATTAGGATTAGCCAGCCCCACCCCCCCCCCACCACCACACACAAACTAACACCATTCTACTGGAGCAGAGAGGAAGATGGGCACATTTTATCTGATCCAGTGGTCAGAACAAAACACCCTCTCATTGAAAAAAAAAATGAGGAGCATTTCAGAAAAGTATCATAAGTAGATTTCTCTTAAAAACTTTTTTACATTGTAGGGAAAATATATATAAAATGCTTTAAACATAAATGAATGGCATATTGAATAATTATGAGTGAAGATTCACATAACCGCCACCCAGGACAAGAAATACATTGCCAGCACTCAGAAGTCTCCTATATGTTTCTTTTTATATCCCCTAAAAATAACTATTCTCTAGCATTTTTTGGTAATCGCTTCTTTTTTAGTTTCTTTATAGTGTTACCACTTAAGTATGCATCCTTAAAATTATAATTTACTTTTGTTTGTTTTTGAAATGTATATGGATGGAGTTTATCATGTATAGTTTTTTGTATCTTGCTTTCTTTCCATTCAGTGTTATTTTCATAAGATTCATTCATGTTTTTGTGTGTGCCTTCATTCATTCTATTCATTCCATTCATTCACTGTGTATCATTCCATTGTACGCCCACAGCACAATTTGTCTATATATTCTACTGTTGTACATTTATGTAGTTATAGTATAGGACAAATGTGAACAATGCTAGCAAATGTGAACAATGTTACTATTAACATTCTTGTATGTGTACAAGAATGGTACTCATCTGCTTGTCTTCCTCTGGTATATCCCAAGGGGTAGAATTACTAGGTTACATGGTTAGTATATGTATTACTCAGAGCTTTCCACAGAAATAGAACCAATAGGATGTTTATACACTTATATAAATTAATATATATAGGTATACTATCTATTATCTAGCTAGCTAGCTATCTGTTGAAAGATTTTAAAGCACTGGCTCACATGATCATGGAGACTGGCAAGTCCAATATCTGCAGGATGTACCAGCAGGCTAGAGACCTAGGAAATGGCTGATGTTGCAATTCAAGTCCAAAAGCCATCAGCTGTAGAATTCCCTCTTGCTTGGAGGATATCTGTTTTTTATTCTACTCAGGCCTTCAACTGATTAGATGACCCCTACCCACATTATGGAGGTCAATCTGCTTTACTCAGAGTCCACGGATTTAAATGTAAATCTCATCTAAAAATATGGCCCTTTGTAGCAACGTGGATGGAACTGGAGAGTGTGATGCTAAGTGAAATAAGCCATACAGAGAAAGACAGATACCATATGTTTTCACTCTTATGTGGATCCTGAGAAACTTAACAGAAACCCATGGAGGAGGGGAAGGAAAAAAAAAAAAAAAAAGAGGTTAGAGTGGGAGAGAGCCAAAGCATAAGAGACTCTTAAAAACTGAGAACAAACTGAGTGTTGATGGGGGGTGGGAGGGAGGGGAGGGTGGGTGATGGGTATTGAGGAGGGCACCTTTTGGGATGAGCACTGGGTGTTGTATGGAAACCGATTTGACAATAAATTTCATATATTGAAAAAAAGAAAAAAAGAAAAAAAGAAAAAATTAAAAAAAAAGAAAAAGAAAAAAATAAATAAAAACACGCTCCCTCACAGAAACATCTGGAATAATGTGTGACCTCATATCTGGGCACCATGGCCCAACCAAATTGATACATAAAATTAACCATTATAGTATATATTCTAACTTTTTTAGGTAATACTAAACTATTTTTCCAAAGTGGCTATACTAACACAGGGTCATTAGTGAGCCTTCAGTTTCTTGTTAGGAAAGGGTTGATATTGAAAAGCAGTCTGTGTTTTTTTCCCCCTCCAGACTCTCTCTCTCTCTCTCTCTCTCTCTCTCTCTCTCTCTCACACACACACACACACACACACACACACACAAAACCACAAAAGAAACAAAAGCTAGGTTGAAAGAAGGCCTTGCCTCCTCCTGATGTTCAGGTGGCTAATGTAATTTTCAAGTCTTTTCAGCAGTCAACATCAGGTCAGGTTTCTACTATAAAATATCACAGGCTGGGGTAACTGTCTAAGGGCTTCTGCCTATGTTTACCATCAGTGATGATGCTACAGTTTACACAGTTGCCCAATCAGAAACTTGGGTTTTATCCCTGACTCCTCTGCCTGTTTAGAGCTAATTAGCCATCAATTCCTGTTGATTCTACTTCCTATGACTCTTTCATACATATCTGCATCACTCTATCCTCTCTGAAACTACTCAAATTCAGGCAATCTCTTGCCTGGACTGCTGCAACAATGTCTTAACTGTATCCCTGTCTCACGTCTTACACACTCCAATCTTTTCTGGACTCCGTGGAGCCAGAATGATTTTCTAATAAGTATCTATGAAATTATCACTCCCCTGCTTATAACACTTTGACATAAGATAAAGTCCTTCCTCCTTACTATGGTTTACAAGGCTTTGCATGATAGCAGCCCCTAGCTGGTTTTCCTTTACTCCCGTCCACCTCCTTTATCCCATATTGCCCTCACAAAGATTCAACCACAGAACACTTCTGTCACTTCTGAAATGATTCACTTTCTTTCTAGCCTCCAGGCTTTCACACAGGTAATCCCCTTTACCCAGAATACTCCTCACATCTGTTCATCTGACTTGACTCCTAATCCTTCAAGTTCTCAGCTAAGCAGAGACAATACTCTGTACTCATCAAGTCCAATTTCATATTCCCTCTTCTGGGACACACACAGAAGTACACTTCTCAGCCCTAGTGATTAATGTTAGGTGGAGCCATATTACCAGCTTTAACCAATGAAATATGATCAGAAGTGATATGTGTCATATGCATTGTGAGGCAGTTGAAAGCTTCTGCCTGGTTGTCATGTCTCTTGGCTTCTCCTATCCTGGAAAACTGAGAGCCTCATATTGAGAAGGCAGAGATGTAAGATTGAAGAAGTGGGATCTCTGAGTGGTTATAAGGAGGAGAGTCATCCAAGCTCACTGCAGGCTTTGTGAGCAAAAAACCAGGAGGCATTTTGTTAACTCACTAGGTTTCGAGAATGTCTGTTGCCATAACATGGTCTAGTATCCTCTGGCTAATAGAGAAAATGGTATTAGTAATTGGGTACTACACAGAAAAACCTAATATATGTCACATTGGCTTAGCAGATGGGTGGCAGAGGTAAGAAAATTGACACTCAAGGCTAGGAAATGTTAATTTATGTTATAAAGAGGAAAAATACTTAGTCAGTTTTTTTGTGTGATTAATGGAGTTTTGGTTCTCATATGAGGAAACCATTGACTTAATTTTTTCAATTTTTTAATGTTTATTTATTTTTGAGAGAGTGAGAGAGACAGAGCACAAGCAGGGAGAGAGGGAGAGAGAGAGAGGGAGAGCACAGAATCGAGGCTCAGAACTGTCAGCACAGAGCCCGACACGAGGCTCAAATTCACAGATCATGAACTGAGCCAAAGTCGGACGCTTAACCAACTGAGCCACCCAAGTACCTCTCTCATGGAAAACATTGAAAGGAAGAAACTTAGTAATATGTGTTGAATATTATTTGGCTATGTTTGGCAAGGAATTACAAGAGGAGGTGAAATCATAAAGGGATTAAGCAGAAATGAAAGGGAATAAATAGCACAAAAATTCATGGCCTGCAAGAACTAGAAAAGCCAATTTCTTTTATACCCAAACAGGAATAGATGGTGTTAAGAAAGTCTTGGAGTGGCAAAGGCCCATTACAATTCAGTCTTGTCAGAGATCAGATTAACTGTGAAGCCTTTCCATAGAAATTCAAGAGTCTCCATTAAGAGAGTTTAGGGGATAATAAAGCAAAGAAAAAGAGCAGATATGTCTTATCAAGTACTGCAGGTATAGGTACAGATATAAAGAACTGATCAGAATCAAATAGATATGTTTTGGAAAAGGCTTAACTGTTTAAGAAATCAGTAATCAAGGGGTGCCTGAATGGCTCAGTCTGTTAAGCATCTGACTCTTGGCTTCAGCTCAGGTCATAGTTCCACGGTGTGTGGGATTAAGCCCCACATCAGGCTCTGCACTGACAGTGTGGAGCCTGCTTAGGATCCTCTCTCTCCCTCTCTCTCTGCCCCTCCCCAACTCAAAATAAATAAAGAAACTTAAAAAAATCAACAGTTGAGAAAAAAGAAAGAAATTGTGGTTGTTCAAGACTTAAAAAGACACTCGAATGCCATCTCACAAGAGTAACAACTGTGCAGTACTCAAGGAGGATGTAGTCCTCGGTGCACAATTTAGATGTGGCCATAAAGGAAGATGGAAAAGGGAGGAAGCTCCAGGAAGGCAGTAACTAGGAGCCACAGGCCATAGGGAACTCGGGAGTAGGACCAGGGCCTCATCAAGGAATCCTCCTTACCCCCAGGTCAGAGTTTCTCAGACTTGGCAATATTGACCTGTGGGCCAGGTAGGTTTTTGTTGTGGGTTATGCATTTTAGGATATTAACAGCATCCATACCTCTGCCCACTTAAATGCCAGTAGTGTCTCTTCCCCAGTTGTGACAACCAAAAATGTCTCCAAATATTGCCAAATGTTCTTGTTGCAAAATGCTCCTGGTTGGAACCACCATCCTAGGTTGGAGGAACTCCATAAGGTCTGCAAAGCAGGATTTTTTAGACTTGCCATTGAGTAGTGATGACTGCGTGTTTCTTATTTTCTCCTTTCCAAATGAGAATGTTATGATTATGGTTTCTCCTATCCAATTTTAGAATTGCATATAGGGTGTAGGGTGAAAACACAGATATTTGTCTATTTTTAGTTCATATGTCTCCAGACCAATGGAATCCACATTCATACCTGATTTATCCAGAGATCCTCTATCCAGTTTGATGCTCTAACTGGATGGGATATTGAATTAACTCCCTTCGGGAGTGTATTCTGTGTGTGAGAGGAAGAATGAAATGAATATATGGTGACCAGAAGGATCAACTGTGCCAGAGACAATACTATGCATTCAAAAATTCTATTTTACATTTCTTCTTTTTAGGTACATGGTCACTACCTTGCAGCTTGGTGCTCTAACTGGATGGGATAATGAATTAACTTCCTTGGGCAGTGTATTCTGTGTGTGGAAGGAAAAATGAAATGAATATATGATGACCAGAAGGATCAATTGTGGCAGAGACAATGTCATGCAGTCAAAAATTCTATTTTACATTTCTTCTTTCTGGGCACATGGTAACTACCTTGCAGCTTGGTACAACCGTGTGACTAGTTTTGACCTAGGAAATACTTCTTGCAAAAGCAAGAAATAAAATTTTATTTTATTTGGGACATAGAGACTGTTTGTTAGTATAGCATGACCTAGCTAGCTCAGATGTCACTCCCCTTGTGACGCTGCTCTGACTCCCCAGCCCTGGGGCAGGTCCCCTTTTTATATGCTCCATGCTTTTTCAAACATGGTGCTTATCATGCTATATTGTCTTTGCTATTTATTTGCCCCTTTGTTGAGGACAGGGATCATACTTACTTTATTTACCATATGTATCATAGAGTCTGGCACTCAGATATTTGTGGAGCAAACCAAAGATGATTATTAATCACAGATGAGGTTGAAATTCATTGAACAGATTATAGAGCCAGCTGTTATATATTTTCATAGTCCATGGAATTGGTAGGAGAGAAAAAGCCTTAGTTGGAGCAAACACTAATACCTTTAAAGGCGGTGGAAGATGGGATATTTCATTATGTTCTCCATTAATCACAGTAGTCTTCATACTAGAACATGGAGACAAGCAGGAAATAAAATAACTCCCAAATCACTTTCATCCCAAGTACTGTTCTAGAAAATTCCATGAACAGACTTCAGACAGATTTAACTTTGATGAGCTTTCAGTTTCTGAGATGTGAAGGAGAGATGGAAATAAAGTGCTTAGAGCGGTAGCAAGACAATTTTCTCCACAAGAATGTGGTATGGGGTGTGTTCAAGTCAACCTGCACACCATAAAACTAAATGACTCAAGCATTCAAGGGAAGATCTATTGACAATTAATGATCCGAGGAATCATATTAAGAACTGATGTTTAACTGGATCATTACCAAAACCCACAGACCATGGGCCTTCCCATTGTGGTTGTGAGAAAGAAGAAACAGTTGGATGTATGTAGAATACCATGCTTTTAATTATATGATTAATATTGATGATTACAGAGCACCCTGTGGTACAAGATGTACTGGGTTATTTGATAAGAAGCAAGCAGTTCACTGTGTTACTATTTCAGAGTAGATACACCAGATGCACATGGGTCTTGAAGACAAGGAAAAAAATAGCCTGCATTTTCCTGGAAAGCTTTTATCCATTTAAGAAGGTGTCTGAAGAATTCCAGAGCCCCTCTCAATTTTAATGCTTAATGAAGAAGGTGGTGGATGAAAAAACTACTTGATGGCACACAGAAAGACATTAGACAGGCAAAAGTCTTAAATCACCTGGTTGAAATTTCTTTGAAATTATCCTTGACCAATGCCAGTTTTATCTAGACTTTATGAAATATATTAAGTATAATAGTAGTCCAGGTAAGAGTGGGAACTGTCCCAGAAAAGATTTCTGCTATTACCTTCTGTCCATGTCATAACTACTATTGATAGTTAAGGCCCCTGTAAAGTTCTAAACTAAAGGGCTCTGTGGAAGTTTAACTCAAAGGATATTTGTGAGGCAACATTTCAATATTACAAAGTTCTTTTTAAATCTGAGACAGGCATCAGGTCCAAGCAGGATCAATACTTAGGAAATTAAGTCGGAAATGTTTTCCCCTTTTTGGAGGCTAGTAGGAAGAGGAATATGAGAGCTTTTTATGCTTTGCTTAGCTCAGGCTCCAGTGGAGGCATTAGCTGATCCTCACAAGCCTTCCTTTTTAATTTTTTTTTAAACTACTGCCAGTAACACTGTATTAGGAAGATGAAAGGAATAAAATGCCCATGGTTCCGCAGGCACGCGTCTGTCAGCATGATTTGACACCATGTCTATAGGATAGAATTTTGGCTCTGAAGTGGGGGATCAATTCTCTTCATAGATATTCACTGACAAAATACCCCTTACCTATGTGCTTACTAGTGCCAGCTTGTCACCTCAGACAAGCAGATAGAAGCCAAAAGTCATCAGGGTGGGAACAGATAAGGACCCTAAAACTTTGAGCTTCTCTGGGCTCCTCTCCCATGAGACAGGGGCACTGGCAAAAAATCAGAGCAGCTACTTAGCTGCTGTGCACAATTAAGGCTAATAACAATGGTGGCAGGACAGAGTATATAGGTACTTTCTGTATATGCTGATCATTTTTTTAAATAAAAGACCGAAAATGTCTCTAAAATATAAAGTCAATTAACTTTAAAAAGTTGAAACACTGCCATACTTGTTAAATAGGCACTGCCCATTGCCCAGTAGCTGCCTCCCTCTCCTACCAATCACCTTGACCCCTCTCCCTCAAAGCTTTTGCCTTTTCTTAAGCAGTGGTTAAGAGGCTGATGAGCTGAGCAGAGGTGTTAGTAGTTTCATGGTGTTGACAAGACAAAAAATGGGGGGTTGGGCAAAATGGGTGAAGGGGAGTGGGAGATACAGGCTTCAATTATGAAATTTTTTTATTTTTATGTTTAAGTCACATAAAGAATATAATCAATGATATTGATATAGAGATATATGGGTACAGATGGTAGCTATACTTGTGGTAAACACAGCATAATGTATAAAATTGTCGAATCACTGTGTTGTACACCTGAAACTAATATAACATTGCATGTCAATTATACTAAAAAAGTTTTAAAAATAAAGGAATACCCACACAAATGGACTTCAGTGCACAAAGAAGGAAGGACCCTTGTAAATGTCCAAGGATTCAGCGTGGACTCCCAAAAACCATTACTCAAGGAGTGATGATGAACGGAGAATAGACCAGACCTCACAAAGACCAAACTGTCACTTTCAATCAGCTCAAGCCCTGATTGGATTAAAGTCATTCTAACCACACGCCAGGAGCAGAAATAACTCCTGTCTGGGGGAATATAACATTATCCAATGCCTAAAATTAGCTCTATAATTTTGCAGACACCTTTTATGTCATACAATGAAAATAATTAAGCATGCAAAAAATACAAAAATTGACCAAAAATCAAGAGAAAAATAGACAGCATAAACAAACGCCCAGGATATCAAAATATTATAATTATCAAACATGGACATTAAAAATATAATAATGTGTTTAAGATATTAAATAACAAGATGAAAATTTTCAGTGGAGAACTGGAAACCATGAAAGAAATAAATGAAGATTCTGCAACTAAAATATAAAATATATTCTGTAAATACTAACCAAAATAAAGGCACAGCAATACCAATATCAGACAATGTAGATTCAAAGGAAGGAAATGTTAATGGAGATGAAGAGGTGTATTTCATAATGACAAACGGGTGAAGTTAACAGAAATATATACATATTTATCTTAAATTTGTCTGCACCTAATAATATAGCCATGTCAAAATATATGAAGCAAAACCTGACAGAATTAAAACTGTATTTATTCCTTTCAGTGACTGTATTCATAGAAATTCCAGAGGATTCCAAAATTAAACCTAAGAATTAATGAATGAATTTATCAGAGTTATAAATATAAAATAAAAACACAAAGATCAATTGTATATCTATATACAGCAGCATTTAGAAAGTAAAATTTGAAAAATTTCCACTTATAACAGCATCAGAGTGATCAAACATCTAGCAATATAGCCAATGAAAGATGTGGAAGACCTCCCTACTGGAAATTATGAAACTTAATTGAGAAACATTAAGAAGATCTAATTAATTAAAGATACACTACATTCTTGGCTTGGAATGTTCAATATCATAAAGATGTAAATCCTTTCCAAATTAATCTAGATATCCAAAACAATCCGAATTTAAATTGCAGCAGAGTTGGTTTTTTTTGGTAAAAACTGATAAATTCCAAAATTTGTGTGCAAATGCAAATGGGCTATAAGAATGGCCAGGACAACTTTGAAGAAAAAAAAAAAAACTGAGAACTTATACTGCTGGATTACAAGACAGCTTATTATAGATCTATAGTGGTGCTGGGGCAAGGATATTCAAAAGGCCAATTGAACAAAATAGAGAATCCAAAAATAGACTTTCACATACAGAATTACTTGATTTATGGCAGAGGCACCATTGAAAACAGTGAGAAGGAACATTCTTTTAGGTAAACTGTTCTAGGACAATTCAATATCAATGAAGATGAAAATGAATCTTAACCCTCTACTTCATACCATTCATATTAATCAATTCCAAGTAGCTTTTAGATCTAGATGTAAAAGTTGAAGCAATCAAGTTAATGGAAGATAACATAAGAACATCTTCATGATCTTGGGGTAAGCAAAGATTTCTTAAAGCACGAAAAGCATTGACTAAAAAGAGGGGGAAAGGTGATAAATTGGGATACATTAATTTTAGGAATTTCTGGCCATCATAAAGGCAAACTACAGAATACAAAAAGATTTGCAATACATATAACTGACAAAGGACCTATTTCACATAAGAGTTCTTACAAATCAGTAAGAGAGAGAAACTAATTTTTTTAAAAAATGAACAACCAGAATGGACACTTTCCAAAAATTGTATAAAAAGGTGCTCCACCACATTCTTTCATTCATGAATAAAACACAAACTAAAACCACAGTGGGGTATCCATGATGCATAACCCACTTGTCAGAATGGCAGAGATTAAGAAAACTGCCAATACCATTTATCTGCAAGGATGTGGAGCAGCTGGAAAACTCATGTGTGTTGCTGTGGGAGTGTAGCTGTCACAAGCAACTATGTGTTTGTTAGTATCTACTAAAGCTGAGCATATGCAAACCTGTGACGCAGTAATTGTATTCCCAGGCATATTGCCAACAAAAATGCATGAACATGTGCTTAAAAAATAGTGACGTTGTTCTTACTGCCAGAAACAAAAACTAATCAAGTGTCCATCAACAGTAAATGAATAAACTAGTATTTTCAAACAATGGAATGTCATATGGCAATAAAAACGAATGCCTGTTACAAACAACATTAATGAATCTCACCATTGTAATGTGGATGAAAGAAGCTAGACAGGCAAAATTCCATTAATTTAAAATTCAAAAACATGCAAATTGAATCCACAGTTTTAGAAGCTATGGTAGTGGTTACCTTTGGAGAGGGTATAAAGGGGTCTCTATCATGCTGGTAATAGAATATTTTTCCCTTAGGTTGTGTATCACAGGTATGTTTACTTTCTGTGATTTATTGAGTTCTGCACTTATGATGTGTGTCCTTTTCTGAATAGATACATACTTCAATGAAATTGTATTTAAAAGATAAATAATGGTACACATTTTCATTTCAAGTATTAGATGGTCTTTAACTTTTCTCCTAAAATATTCTCCAGTAATAGAACAGAAATACTTAAACAGTTAGAACAACTTAACAGATCTGAAAATATTCTCCAGTAATAGAAAATAGTGATTTTCTTTAAGAAATGAGAGGTATACAAAGCCCTGTGAAAATTTTGCGTCTGTAAAATCATAGAAGTCTGTAAAAGGTGCCAAGGAGTATGTGTCATTTTTACATTTATTTTAAAGTAAAAAATATACATATACACTGAAGCTAAACTTCCAGTGTGAACGCGACAGAAAACAGCCTTAACAATGCAAAACTCTACCTATGAACTCTTTCTGAAGAACTCACTACAGAATGAGCTTCTTTCAACCTAAAGGTTAATGCAGAAATTTCAGCAAAAGGACTGATAGTGACCACTGAATATATTTCATTATAGACCTAAAACCAAAACAAAAAGTGAAGATACATGTCAAAGAATTATGAGTACATGTTAAATATGTTGTCAAAGTAGAAATAACACAACTTTCCAAAGTGGGAGAAGGCAAAAAATAAAAAGGGAGAAGTATTAACAGATTAATCCATATGACATTGCTGATAATCAGCCATATTTTACCTACAAAGACAACAGGTTAGTATGGCTCAATTGAATAAGAAAGGCTCATAGATCACTACCTGGGTAACAGGTAGAAGACTTACAATGTCATTTAAAGCTGATAAACCACGTTGCTACAAAAGGCCATATTTCATTCTTTCTGTTTTCACTCTTATGTGGATCCTGAGAAACTTAACAGAAGACCATGGGGAGGGGAAGGAAAAAAAAAGTTAGAGAGGGAGAGAGCCAAACCATAAGAGACTCTTAAAAACTGAGAATAAACTGAGGGTTGATAGGGGGTGGCAGGGAGGGGAGGGTGGGTGATGGGCATTGAGGAGGGCACCTGTTGGGATGAGCACTGGGTGTTGTATGGAAACCAATTTGACAATAAATTTCATATAAATTTCATGTAAATTTCAAATAAATAAATAAAGCTGATAAACCATATAATAGAAGCCTATATGAGCCAAAAGAGGCTGAGAACATTATAAAAGGTACTAGTATAAAGGTAGCTACTGGAAAAACACACACAAAAATCTTTCTATACAACACGCTAATATTTTTAAAGCAAACAGACCATAAATATAACATATACATTTGCCTATGATGTAAAAAAAATGCACTCAGGAATATAACATAAAATAATGTAACAGAATTAAGATCAAACATCAGATATGAACAGGTTTAACTCACTTAAAAGAAAATGATTTTTACACTGGCTTATGAGAAGAAACTCAAAATCTATGCTATATGCTACAGTATATATAGATGCACAAATAAAACAGAGTGATTCAAGAAAGCTAAAGCTAAAGGTATTGGCAAATAGAGTGACTATATGTAAAGCACATGGAACAGTTGTTCCTGGCCCATGGTAAACATTGTTTAAGAGCCAGCTACCCTCTACTTTCTCCCTCCGCTTCCTGTTACTATTATTAATGCTTATTGTTGTTTTGTGTTGGGAAGATTTACAGTTTGGTGAATCCTAATCTGTTGCTGCCTCCCTGCCTCACACCACCTTTCTAAATTCAACCGTTGTCAAGCAATTCAATCCAACCTAATACGTGTGTATTGATCAAGCACTGTGTTGTGTGGAAGGCACTTCTAGCAAATGAGTAGTTGAATAACGTGGTTCTTGCTCTCAGGGAACTAACAATCTAATTTCCAAGAGATATAATGCACACCAGTTTGTCTTGTAAAAGGATGGCTGAGGATGGGAGCCAGTGACCAATTGTAGCAACTCATGCACACTGTGGAGGATGAAGGGGATGCATCCACATCAGTTGCATCCACAACTCTGGTCTTCAGAAGACCAGAGTTGATGGGGACCTGAACGCAGCTGCCCTCCCTTTCCCAGCCAACTCCAATGTCCTCTCCAATCAGCCACGTGGTTTCAAGCTTAAGGACAGCTGGACATAAGGGAGCCCTGGGGCTTTGTGGGGGTTGAGCTAAGAGAACAGTTCAACTGGACAGGCTAGGCTTTGCTGGGAGATCAGCATTGGAACATGGAGAAAGAACCGAAAGAGAAGGGCCTGGGTACTCAAATCTGAGAATGGGGGCAGGAATAAATTTTAAAACATTCAGAGGATGGATCTAGGAGACCTAGCATGACAGCAATGAGACTCTCAAAAGGAGAAAAAAGGACTGATGGAGAAGAAGTAATAATTTCAAAAACATGCTAGCTGAAAATTTCCTTGAGATGAAGAAAGGACTCATCTAGTTTCATGCTGTTTAAAGTAAAAGGCCAACATATTTATAAAACTTGCTTGAAGAGAAGACTGACCCAGGGTACTTGGTAAAAACACAAATTGCTGAGTCCCAACCCAGAACTACCAAATGAGAATTTTCAGGGGAACATGATAATGTTTACTAACAAGTAACTAAGAGATTCTTATCATTAAGAAATCCAGAAAGCACTGGACCTATTTTAAGTTCCTCAAACTTTAATGTGCATACAAATAACCTGTCTTACAAAAATGCAGATTCTAGTTTAGTAGTTCTGTGCTGGCCCAAGGACTTACACTTCTGACTGGTTCCTGGGTAGTTCAGGGACAAGGACTACTATTTCTTGCTGTAGTTAGAGATGAGATGCTTCCCAATTCATTTTTTGATGCATAACACTAATATCTGAAAAAAAAAAAAGGAAAAGAATATCTACATCAATCTCAACTAGAAAAACAGATGTAAAAATGTTAAATAAGTCATTAGCAGGTTGAATTCAGCAATATATCAAGAAATAATATAGCCTCAGACTAAGCAGAGTTTGTGCCAGGAATGCTAGGGTGAGTCCATGTTTAGTCAGTGTTGGGAAATCTATTCATTTAATACATTATGTCAACAAATTAGTGAAAAAAAAATTATACAATCATAGCAAGACATCCTGAAAAAGACATTTAAAATAAAAGAAATTACAAGACATTCTTATTTAAACTTCCAGGTAAAATAAAGTAGAAGGAAACTAAACATTAAAGACTATTTAGCAAATTTTACAACAAATACTATCCTAAATGGTTAAAATTCACAGTCATCTAAATTTAAATTCAGAAACTATACAGAAATATCTGCTATCATCAATTTTAATTTAACATTGTTCTAGAAGGTAAAGGAAATTCAGTGAGACAAGAATATGCTAATGATGTAGTTGAAAATGTAAAGAATTCAAATAAAAAGCACTAAAATAAATAGGAAATTTAGTAAAATGACTAGGATACATACATACACACAAATACATACACACAGAAGTCAATGGGTTTTCTTTGATCTGGGATAAAAAAGGAAAAAGTAGTTCATTTAAAAAAGAAACAAAATCTACAGAATATATGGAAAGAAATTTAACCAAAAGATTGGATCTATTTTAAAATTTATTTTCAAATTTTAATATAAAATCTATTTTCAAATTTATAAAATCTTTTTGAAAGGCATAAATAAGACTTGAATAAATGGAAAAGCATACCATGTTCTTGGATTTAAAAAATTAATATAAAAAAATTCAGTTTTGTCAAAATTGGATAAATTCCAGACAATTCCAATTAGAATACTGATGCAGTGTGTTTTGTTTAATTTTTAAATTGAATTTAAAATATTAAAATTTAAATGTGATGTTCCAAATGGATTTTAAAAAGCATGAAATGAGCATCCAGATGAACCTGCCTTACCAGATATCAGAATATTTTATTCCTATATTATTCAGGATAAGCTAGATCATGGTGAGTAACAAACTAATCCCAAACCCTAGTGCCCTAATACAACAAAATTTATTTCCTACTCATGCTACATGTCCAAAATGACTGGGCAGTGGCCTGGGTTATACAGTCACTTGGGAATTCAAGGTAATCAAGACTTGTCTTCTTGTGACTGCATCATTTGTGACTTGGCTGGGAGAGAATACGAAGAGACATTTCTTTCTCCCTCTGACATTCTCTCTCACTCTCTCTCTCTCTCTCTCTCTCTTCTATGCTTCAGCCTAGAAGTGACATACATCATTTCCACTCACAATCTATTGGCTAAATTAGTTTTCTCTTTCGATTTAGGGGTGCCTGGAGGAACAGGCAGTGCAAGGTGCGGTTCATATAAATGCTGAAGTTCTCGCCTTCAGCAAAACCAAAGTGAACTAACAGAAACCTCCACTTCGGCCCCTCACCCTCGCACCGTGAATGGATTCGATTTTAGCCCGGCATAAATCGGTACAATAAATTTCTAAGCCTTAAAAGCGCTTCCTGCCAAATACATGCTTGCTCGAAGGAGAGGCGCGCAACCAGGCAGGACTAGTGCGTAAACGCTGCTCCCTGGAGAGTGCAGGCTTGCGCCATCCCGAGCCTCAACGCGGAGCGATGCTACCCATCCCCACCCGCGTCTCACAGTTCTGAGTGCCCCGCAGGAAAAGGGGGGCAAGGAGCGAGGGGAGGCAAAAGGGTAGATGGCCCCCAGAAAGCCTCGGAAGATTCGATTACCCGCGGAACCGTGTCTCGTAGACATTCTGGCTGGACCGCGCTCCGAACCTCATGCCATCTCGGCTTCTTCAAGATGATGCGCACGCACTGGAGAGCCTTTCCCACCTCTTCCCAGCGCCTGACTCCAGCTCGGCCTTTTGAAATGGCCTTGGACTGACAGATGAAGCCTTGAAGCCCGCCGGGGGCAGGGTGGAGGTGGAGAGAGACGGGAGACAGACCTGCCCTCCAGTCCCTTTGCAAACCTGAGACGGGGTAGGGGAAGGAGACCCCGACGCCACCCGGTCGGGCTGTGGCCGGCAGGCCCGGGAGGCTCGGAGGTAGAGGCTGCTAGGTCTCTGGGCGATGAACGCGAGGCCGCAGTGAGTGCTGGCAGAGAGCCAGAAGAGGCGCGTCTGGAAGACACACTGCTTGTAGGTGGCTCCTAGGCTCACTGAGCTTCGCAGGGAGCCCAGCCCAGTCCCTGTTGCCTGCGCTGGGGCTCATCTGTAGAGCTCAGCTGGAGCTTTTCATGGACCGAGGGGCCAAACCACCAGAGAGCCTGGGAAGGTGTCCCCAAAGCTTAGAGTCTATCACTGCTTCCTCTGGGGAAGCGGTCTACCCAGGAAAAGGAACTAGGTATTTGGGGATATTTCCTAAATACGTTCTCAGAAAAGTTGTTTTTCGGACACCTGCAACTGGGCATCGTTGCCCCTTCCTTCTCAGTAGCCGACAGAGCGAGCCCGTGGTGCACTCGGGCTGGAGAGAGGCCCGGAGAGCAGCTCTGGCACGTCGCTCCCACTCTTGCCGGACTCCCACAGCCACGGGCAGGCGCCTCTGCAGAGCTGTCGCAGCGCTCCGGGCTGCTCTCCCTGGAAGTTGTGTGTCCATCACTACAGCTCTTTCTCAAATCCTTTTCTGTGGTTCCAGCTGCAGACTTCGTTTGGCGCAATTACTCCGAGGCTACCTAGCGCCCCCTCGCGGAGTGCGTGGCCCCCTTCCCCCCTCCCCCGCCCCGGCTTAAAGACTCCCACAGCAGGTAACAGCAAAAGGCGCGGTGGCTGCGTTAGTGGAGTAAGACAGTTGCCAACAGCTGGTTCAGCTGCTGCCCTGAGCACCGGGACTGGCAGCCCAGGTACTGCCCCTTCCCGGTGACGTCTCTGCAGAGGGTTATAAAAACCTTGCGCGCAGCCTACCGAGGTTCTGCTAACTCCGGAGCAGAGCAGGACCCGAGCCAAAGAGGCTCCTGCGAAGCTGCAGACCGCGGCGGCGGCGGCAGCAGCAGCTGCAACACAGCGAAAGCAAAGGAAAAAATCTCCAGCCAGATACGGGGCCCCAGAATACTGGCTATAGACTCAGAACTTTTACAGGTCGCGTGGTGACGAACACACCCTTTTGCCCCCAGTCCTCCTGCAGAACAGGTTTTTTTTTGTTTTTGTTTTTGTTTTTTGTTTTTTTTTTTTTGCATTTCCAGCTGCAAGCAGGGGGAATAGGAGTTGCAAATAGCAGCAGGTACAAAAAGGCGAGGGTCTCCTGCTTCCTGGAAGCGTGACCCCTGGGATTTCTTTCTTTTTCCTAGTCCCACGCAGGAGAGACGCTGTCTCCGGATTTCTGAACTCAAATGCTTCCTGAAGCTTGAAAGTGGAGGAATTCAGAGCCACGAGGAGCAGACAGCGCATCTAGAAGCGTTTTATCTTCTGAGAGCCAACTCTTCTGCTTGCAAGGAAAGAGTTCTGCCCAGAAAGAGCCTGCAGCCCTCCTGTCTTGAATAAGCAGGACCCTGACCCCAGGCGTCAGCCTCAGGGCCTGCTGCAAAGGCAGGGTGTGTGCAGAGAAGAGGGCTTAACCGCCTAGCAGAGGAATGGATAACGTCCTCCAGGTTGACTCAGACCTCTTCCCAAACATCTCCACCAACACCTCGGAGCCCAACCAGTTCGTGCAGCCGGCCTGGCAAATTGTCCTTTGGGCAGCTGCCTATACGGTCATCGTGGTGACCTCCGTCGTGGGCAACGTGGTGGTGATGTGGATCATCCTGGCCCACAAACGAATGAGGACAGTGACGAACTATTTCCTGGTGAACCTGGCTTTTGCAGAGGCATCCATGGCTGCGTTCAACACGGTGGTGAACTTCACCTATGCTGTCCACAACGAATGGTACTACGGCCTGTTCTACTGCAAGTTCCACAACTTCTTCCCCATCGCCGCTGTCTTCGCCAGCATCTATTCCATGACTGCTGTGGCCTTTGATAGGTGAGCTTGCCCTTTTTGGAAAAGGGATAAATTGTCCATACCATAGCATTGCTGTGAGCTTCCGGGTTGCACTGCGCCTGGTTCATGGTGGAGATTGGTCACCTGGACCCTGGGGACTACTGACAGCTAGTTGAATTAGTTGTTGATCTTATCTCACCATTTGCTTTTCTATTTTTTCTTTCCTTTCATCTTCCTTTTCATTCATTGCCAGTCTCCCTTTGTTCACACACCTCCTTTTTCCTTCACTTAATTCTATTTCTTCACCCCTTCTGCACCCATCTTCTTGATAGGTTTCTTTCAACTACTGCTTTGCTTCTTTCCATATATTCTTCCTCTCATTTACCCTGAAAGCCTGAAGGGGATACTCCAGCCTTGGCCAAGGGACTGGCCCTTGGCTGGGGCTTTGTAAATCCCTGCAAGCCTACTATTCTGCTGGACAGCCTCTTGGTGCCTTCCAGTTTTAAGCGTGCCTAGGTAAAATTTCTCATTTTTCACTTTTTCCTGGATATTCAGGAACTTACTGCTCCCACCTCAACTCTCCAATATTCTTTCTATGTGAAGAGCATTTCATTAGAATCATAAGATACTCGGGATTCTAATTCAGCTCCATCTATGCTGCTTGGAGCTGTCATTCAGCAATGAGATGCTGCTAGGCTGTTCCTCAGGAACTCCGCAAATAGGGGCCCAGGGAGCTTACCCAGGAGTTTTTCTAAATTTCTCTTGTCATGTAAGGTCAATGTTTTTCACCTGTCTGTATCTACAGAGAAATGTACTTGGCAAAGGCAGTTGAAAGCTCTTTTTTCCTGCACCCAACTAAGGTTTCAGAAGCTGGCTGATAAGGAAAATGTTGGCATTTTCGAACACTAGGGCTTGCATTCTGGAACGAATGGCTCCTCAGGTGGCAGGATGGAAAATCGATTAGTAGAGCACATCTTCCTCTGTGTGGATATTTTTGTGGGTGTTATAGGTCTTTAGTGTGTATCTATGTGTGCACAAATATTCAATGCTTACCTGGGATGGGGAGGTATGTTTAAAACACCTGCCACTGTGATTTTGAAATGAGTTCTTTTCATGGCCTTACTGAGATCTATGAATTATGAGAAACCCAAAGAAGGACCTAGGAGAAGAATCCCCCCCCTCAAAATTCCCAAACTACTAAATTCTTTTAGCATAAATATTGTTTATGATTGGCAATTGATCTGAGGTCTTTTTCAGCTTCTGTAGTCAATGAACACTTGTAAAATCAGAGAAATGTAAGAAATCATTGCAGTGGTGTCCAAACCAAATGCTGGCTTCTAAATTCCATGTACAACTCCCTTTATGCAACTCTATGTGCTTGGTACATTGTGGTGACACATTGCGGTGAATCAATTTATATTTTAAATGTAGACGGTAAACCAATTACTCAAAGTGGTAGTGAAAGGAGTTCTTTTGTAAATTTATCTTTTATGCTACTTTAGTGTTCAGATACTAAGTTTGTTGAACGTGAAGTATGTCTGTAAGTCTTTCTGCACTGACTTGTTCCTTTAACTGGACAGCAGACCCCTTAAATTTAGAAAACCCATAGCATGACATATGAATGAATATAGGTGCAGTGAAATGTGGTGTGATTTCATTCAGCCTTGATGAACTTTAAATCAGAGGGAAAGTTGGTATTTTAAATGCACTTGGGCCTTGTGTGAGCTCAAGGGATACCTGTCAGTCAGTGTGCTTCTGAGCATTCAGCAGACAGATCTCTTGCTCCAGCTTACCCAGAAATGACATGTTCCACAGCCATGCTCTTTCCCTTTGAACTTAGAAGGCTAAGGACAGAAGCCAGGGTCAAAGTCTTCACATTGGAATGGGTAGGGAGCCAGATTTTAGTTGCCTTGACCCTGGCATCTCAGGCTCCATTATTCTCTCTAGGCAAACCATAGACAGGGACCCTGACCCTGCAGGACAGCTGCTTAGTGAGGTCAGAGGAGCCCTCCTGGTGCCTGAGCTGATGGAAATGACAGAAGCAAGAAATGCCCCCAAGTCCCTAATGTCCAGATACAGCCCAGGGAGATTATCAACATCATGCTCAAGGTTATAATCCAAGGTAGAGTTTGGGATTAGGCTTCAGGGCTCTGTCCCCAAGTCATCCAAGTGCTTGTTCTAATTTTCCTTGCTCAGCCTCATGAGCACAGTGAGTTAATCCCCCCAGACCCTCTGATGAAGGTAGCTCCACTGCATGTATATTCATCCATTCTCTCCCAAGAATATTTTAGAAAGGTAAGGGGCTGTAAGCAGTCATCATATCAATTATCTCTCCTTTCTCCACCAAGGCAGTGCAAACTTTAAGGAAATGTTAAATTATCTTTTGTATGTTCCTTGAATTTTTAACAGATAATCTGAATCAAGTCTTAAAAAACAAAAGCATTATGGTTTTCCTTATTATAAAATTAAACCTGTTCTTGCAAAAACTCAGGAAATATGAAGAACATAGACACAAAATACAAATCAGCCATTACTTCACCATGCCAAAATAACACCTGTTAACATTTTAATTTCTCTTTTATGACTATTACACTACATAATTGAGGTCAGGTTCTGTATAATTTTGCAGCTTACTTTTTTCCATTGATAGTAATGGAAAACATTAGTAACATTTTCCCATATTATTAAAAAGTCTCCAGTAACACAATATTAATGGCTTCATATTATTCCATTATATGCATGTGCTATTATTACTTTAACTGCCCTCCTACTGTTGGGTATTTAGGTGATTTCTGAATATTTTTGCTTTATGGTTAATGCACTAATAAACATTTCTATATGGTAATTTTATTTTCCTTTCTTGATTATTTCCTTAGGATAGATTCCCAGAAGTGGAATTACTGGGTCAAATGAAATGAATTAAGGGAAAAAAAAACCACATTTTTCCTCCTAATTTTAAGGGATTGTAAACTCTAAGCAAAGCAAGGAATACGTCTGTTCTGTCTTGTTTACTTTATCTCCTCAGCACAAGGCAGTACTGTCACCAGTCACTACACATTTGTTAAATAAGTGAATGAATGAACAAAATAATACATCTTCCCAAAAGAACATTTAGAAAAATACATAAAATTGTAAAGAAAATGTAAATATTATCTACCATCCCACTACTGGCAGTAAACCTGTTAAAATTCTGGAATGCTAGCTTATACTGGCTTTTTTCTATCTGTGTTATTTATGCCACAAACAGTTACTCCCATTTTTAAGGCTAAATTTTGGATCATAATAAAAACAGTTTCAATAGTTGCTTTTTTGTTTCATTCCTTACCATCATCTCATGTGTGTTTTCCATGTCATGAAATAGTTTGCAAAATAGAATTTTTGATCTATTAAAAATGGATGCATTATACTGCGTGGCTATAATCATTTATTTTACCATTCCCCTATTTTCATATGTAAATTTTTTCCATTTTTAATAACTACAAGCATCCCAGATATAAATCTTTGAGAGCATTCCTTGTTCTGTCCTCAAAATAAACTCCTTGATATAGAGTTGCTAGTTCAAACTGTCCTGGTAAACTTTGCCAAATTTTCTTCTAGAACTAAAACGTATATACAGAGAAAAAAGAGACTTTCACCTGTAAATTACAGTACTAATTTAATTATTTTCTGTTATCTTTCCATAGAGTGGGGAATGAGACATAGAGAGAGAGAGAACAAGAGTGTTTCTTCTTCTGAAGAAGGAATACTTATTTATTGAAGGCAATGGTTATCTAGAATAAAAGGGTTGCAGAGACAAATATACCTAAATAAGATCAGATCTAACTCTAATTAAACTCCAAAACACATCAGGGATTTTACTTTTTGAAACTATAATTTCTCCCACTTAAAATGAAATTCAAAAAATTTTCCCTATTATGGACTTATTTCACTTAGCATAATACATTCTGGTTTCATCCACATTGTGGCAAATGGCAAGATTTCATTCTTTTTGATCACCAAGTAATATTCCATTGTATATAATATACCACATCTTTTTTATCCATTCATCACCCAATGGACATTTGGGCTCTTTCTGTAATTGGACTATTGTTGATAGTGTTGCCTTAATTTAAATAAAAATTTAAAAAAATAAAAAATTTCCCTACTAGAAAAATTAGAAGGTATGTGTGATTTATAAAATCAGAAGTTGGAGGACACTAAGAAGTGACACCACCATTTTGCAAAGACCCATGATGGTTGTCAGTTCTAGTACTGAAGAGCAGCACTAAGAAGGAAGGAAATAGGCCAATTCCTAAGCCCCACAAGAGGGACTATAGAGGTAAAAGGCAACCTGACTGGGAATTAAACACACAGCAACAGGAAGCTCAGCAAAGCACCGGGCTGGTAACACCACTTCTCTACCTGGAAGGGGCAATTGTAATTTCAGCGAGTTGAAAGGAGAAGGTTGCTCACTCCTCAGACTGGTCCTGGATGTTGTGTTTGAGTGAAAGGAAACATCTAAATTATGATGGTCTCTGAACAATATGAAATATGATCAGGACCAAATATACAGTTGCCCAGATAGGGGCAATGGTTGAAGGCAAAAGAAGGAGTGAGCGCTCTGACAGAGTAAAAGAGGAACCAAAAGCAAAGACATGCATAAACAACAAAAACTTCTGATGGTTCTGTGATGTCTGTCCCATTCTCCCAGCCACACTCAGCTACAAATTTAAATAGCCTGCTTCCCAGGTCTCCACCAGACCTGTAGTCTGTCCTTGAACCCCACCTTGTTGACTAGACTTGGATCCCATTGTATATCTCAGGTCAATTCTTCACTGCCCAGAGGTCAAACAGAGATTTTAGAATCTTTTCACTAATTTAGATGAACCTTACAACCCATGACCAAGCATCTCTGGGATACTGAGAATGGTCATTCACTAGAAGCTTATCCATCACAACTGACCCTGTCTTTTCAAATCCAGAACCTCAAATGTCTGAGTTGACATAGATCAAAGTTGAGCTTGTTAACATCTTGGATGGGTCAATTAGACTGAAGGATCTTTCCTGGAGAAATTCAATGACCACCTACTCTCTCCCTGGAGCTGTCGCACTGCACTTGTCACATCCTGTCCCTACTCATGGGAGCTCCCAGTATGCTAAATGGTCAAGGACCTTGTTTTTAAAAAAACTGGCAGAAACATAGGTTTAATCGAAGGGAAATGAAGAGTAATTCTCAATGTAAATGCATGTAGTAGGACCACAAGACTTTGTTATTATTATTGATGTCAAATTAGCAAATGTTGAATGAGGATCCTGAGGTAGAAACACTCAGTTAAATTTGGACAAAGATCTTCAGTCCATTGATGGATAATGCCACCAGGTAAGGTGATGTTTCCTAACTCAAAGTCTCATGTCCTCCCTCAAGAGCTTTATGCTACATATTGAAGCAAACAGAACTGATATAGAGGTAGCTACAATATAAGGTGCTAGAATATGTTTTATATGATTGTATAGACAAATTGAATATGAGAGAAGAGGAAGAACATTATGTCCAGCAGTGATGATTAAGGAAGACTTCAAAAAGTGGCAATTGACTTGGACCTTGAAGATTAGATCAAATTATTTTTTTTTAATTTTTTTTTAAGTTTATTTATTTTTGGGACAGAGAGACAGAGCATGAACGGGGGAGGGTCAGAGAGAGGAGGAGACACAGAATCTGAAACAGGCTCCAGGCTCAGAGCTGTCAGCACAGAGCCCGACCCGGGGCTCGAACTCACGGACCGCGAGATCATGACCTGAGCTGAAGTCGGCCGCTCAACCGACTGAGCCACCCAGGCGCCCCTAGATCAAATTTTTTAGAGAAGATGATAAAGAAAGGTGACCTTCCAGGTAAAAGAAACTGTTTGACAAAATTATGGAAGCAAAAAGTTGCAAAATGTTTGGGAAGAATGACTGCTTGACTCAAGTGAAGTGAGTTCACAGGTAAATCAGGGAATGAATGCAGAGGTTAGTAAATCAGGAAATGAATGGAGAGGAAAGAGATGAATACAATTTTGGCTGGATTTGATGTGAAAATGTAACAATTGGTTGGAAATGCCCAACAAGGCAACTTGAGATATGGGACTAGAAACTAAGAAGCCAGGGATGAAAATGTGGATTTAGGAGTTTTCCAAACAGATGGCTTATTTGAGTTTGAAAGAAGAAAACATCTCTTTTACCTGTACACATTTCCAGAGAAGAGGCAAAGACATCAACAATTCGTGAGAATGTCCATCAAGTAATGGGGTGGGAGCGGGGGGGAGGATGGCGGAAGAAGCAGAGAGGTAGTGGAGAAATCAGGCTATGTAGAGTGACAAAGGTTAAGAGAGGTGACTTGTGGTTGGTTCTGTTCATCAGTGTCATTAGAATCCTAGGCTGATGAGGACATTGGATTTGGTAATTAAAGAACACTGGTAGCTATGAAAGGTAGTATTAGCAGAATATGATAAGGAGGGATAAAATTAGATGACAATGAGGAGAATGTCCTCTTCCTCATCCATCCATCCATCCATCCATCCATCCATCCATCCAACCGTTACTGAGCACCTACCATATGCCAAATTCTGAGGCAGTAAAACTTGCCTTTGCCCTTGTGCTCTCAGTTTTGGGGGATGATAAAGTCATGAATACCAATTTAACCCAATGTAATTAATACCATGCTGAGGGAGCTTGGAGACAGAGGGAAGAACTGCCATTGGGAATATGGGAAAAACTTACTGGTAAAATAAAGAAAAGGAAGAGAAGGAAGAAGGAGTGGAAGAAGGAGCAGAGGAGGAGAAAAGAAACAACAAAGTGCAGAGAAAACAATGTGGAGTTTGTATTTTTTAAATTAATTTCAGGAACACTCGACTGGGAATTATAATGATTTATAAGTGTTTGTCACTTGGACACTAGAAAAGAGATTTCATGTTAATAAAATTGATAATGATACTTTATGTTTCCATCCTCTCCAATCCATTGTCTCATCTAATCCTCAATAGCAATGGAGATTCTGTTTCTGCCATGAAAGACCATTAGAAACTATTTCTTTTAGCGTCATCCTCCCACTCTTTACTCCCTCATAGCTTGGAGACCCATGCAATTTGCATTCCTGTGCCTTAGACATCTGCCTACATACTCCCACTCAAGGTGGCTTTTGGATGTTATATCATCTAAAGAAAGCTGTCATTGAAGGCTGAAAAGTGACATAAGGGTCCTACTGTGCCAGAAAGGATGTTACAGGCTCTTTTGAAAATTTTCCCCCCAAACAAAAACTCAACCCCACAACTTTCTAGACAGGGCCATTATGAGAATATCAAATTCTGCTTAAATATTTTACTCAATCTGTCTCATTTGTTAAATTCACATTTTGGTTCATTATAAAATTATTCCTTTTGTTGAACTGAAATCTGCCTCTGATTATGGGCTGCTCCTACTAATATAATGCCTCTTCTATGTGGCAGTCATTTAGATATATCCCTCCTAAAGCTTTTCCATCCCTGGTTAACTGCCCTTAGTTTCTTCATCTCTCCATCCTCCTTAGTCTCTACTGGCTATTCCCATTTGTTAATGGACCTCTTAACTGAGAGGTTAACTAATACCCAGAACTGTGCACTGCCTTATTAATGTTACTCTGTCTGGCTTCATTTGCTATAGGGATGGCATCCTACCTGGTTACTTTGTCCTCTTAGACTTAGCACAAGTACCACCTGCACTAAGCCTTCAAGTCTCGATAAAGTATCCTTCTTACCTAATCCCATGTTATTTATACAATTTTCTGTAACTTGTTGGTCTCTCCCACACCTCCTTGCCTGCTAGATTACAAGCATTATGAAAACAGGGACACTTTATACCTGTTCCCAGAAGCTACCCCGTTGCCTGACACAGAACAGATATTCACTACAATGTGTGGATAGTGGTTGATTTGACTGTACCTCTGTTCTGCACACATCAGCCAAAATCTGAAAACCAGACCAAATGCATCAGGCAGACCTCAAACATACCTATGATGTTCTACCTTGAAGGAAAATAAAAATTGGGCCAAATGTATGCCTACAATGAAGTTTTGCTACACTACAGAATGTTTGGTTCAGAACAGGTGTTCTGAACCTATTCTAGAGTAACTATGTGCTCTAATTCACACTTGCCTCCTCCACACTTCACTTGACTGGGCCCTATTGGATTCCTAACCCACACCCCGTCCCCAGTAGATCTTGCACCTCAGGAGAACACTTCTAATCAAAGGAAGTGTTTATCATTTCTATCTTACCTCTAGTCTATCCAGGAATACTGGAAACTCAGGTATTTCATAGACCCCTCTGTGACCCAACTATTGTCAACCCCTTAGCTTTTTCTCCAACACCCCTACTACCAACAGGAAGTGTACTCTCTGCTTTACCTGTCCTTCCTGAGTCAGGAAAAGCAAAAGCCTAACTTCCACTTAACACTCCAAGTCCCATATCCACAGCAGTTGTCTGAACAGCTAGTCTATACTATATTAAAATACCACAGACACAGGAAAATTCCAGCAGAGAGCCTGAGAAAATCACAGACCTGGAGGACAGACTGAGGAACTGGCTTATATTGCCCAAACCTCTTGCTACCTTGAGAAGCTATTATTCCAACTCACTCAAAGGGGACATATGAGGCTCTATGGATGAGGAATCCCCAGGGATGAAGAGACACTTTAATGATGTCCTTAAGAGATAAATCTCAGCTTGAGTACTGATGCAACACGTGAAGCTCTAGGAAATCTATCTAAGCAGCCCTGAGCCTGATTCCTTGCTCCTCTCTTTTATAATTCTTTACTTGATCTACCTTCCAATTCAGCTTTATCATTATATTTAACATTTGGGATACTCTACATAGTGCCTTGCATATCTTTTGTATAAGAATGTCCTTTAATAACGTTATATCTCACCTTTGATAATGCAGTTTAGTGTAGGAAAGAGCACAGGCCATGGTCCCAGCAGTGCTTCTACCATTTACTAGCTATGCAAATGTAGGCAAGACACTCAACCTCGCTGGGCCTCAGTTTCCCCATCGGATAAAAGGGATATAATAAAAGGTACCTTGTAGAGTATCGTTGCAGGGAGAGAGGGGGAAAGGGAAAGTATGGAAATGTATGGGAAGTTGCTGATTCATTGCCTGAAATCCAGTAAGATCTCAGTTAATGGTTATATTATGATCTATAATAAACCCTGACACACCATTAGACCTATTCTACACACCATTCCTATCTCATCTCCTCTTGAATTCCTTCTACATCAGGGATAACAGCAATAGGGTGAAGCACTTATGTCCCTGCCTAAATTATAGTTTAAAATCCTTCCAATTGGGACAGCAAACCTCTTGCCAAACGCTATCCATCATCCTTCCCACCTGTGGAGATACTCACTCTACCAGAAGCCTAGCATGTGGATTTGCATATCACAGTCCAGAAAAACTAAATCATTTTCACTGATACCATCTCCAAAACCACATGTTCACTTCCCACATCCTGTATGTCACAAAGTCACCACCCTCACGTGGAGCATCATTTGAGTGTTTAATGTTTGACATAAAAACATCTGAGAGTCATAGCAAAAATGTGTAAGGGAGGATAATAGCAAAAAAACAAAACAAAACAAAACAACCTCTTACAGCTGCATGTGTTTTAGTTGATATTAAATTTGTTAAAGTTGTGTTTCTTTTGCCTTTGAACACATCTTATAAATCTTGGAAGTTTTGTTATAAATCTAGTTAAAGTGTTAAACATTCATTTTCCCTTGTATTTTGGCTAATATTCAATTAGCTCTTAAACATGAGATGGAGTACTTCCTCCTAAATATTTTAACTTTTTCAAACTTAGTGAAATAATCTTACATATTTCCAATTAGTCACAAATTTTGCAAACTTTAAAATCAAATAATCTTAATAATGTAAACTGTACTTATAAAGTTGATTATTAAATTCTCTTAAATATTTCAAATGTAATACACAAATTTAATACATCTGGTTTTCTTAAAACTTCAAATCCCTAACAGGATGACTTATAAGTAGGAGAAACAAAATCTTTCTCAGGACTCGCATAGTTCTGGTAAATCTAATAAATCAAAACTTCTAATTTAGCATAGTAAGTTCTCTTAAAGCATTTCAACTTTCTAAGAATTGAACTTACAAGTTCAGTAAATGAGGTTCTTACGAGCCTCTACATATTGACTACAAAACTAATTAGTTAAATCCTCCTAAGTGTTTCAATTAAAATTACAAATGTGGTGAGTCAAATTCTCTAATATATCAGATTCTCATTTCCAACATATTAAAAACAAATCACACACAAGTAACATATACTGATCATAAAGTTCACTACTATACACACACTTCTTATATAGAAATGCCATTTCTTCATCGCCAATTTGATTTTACAAAACGCCTTTCCCACGTTACACAGTTACACAAGCAGCAGTGGCAGAATCATCTTCTCCATAAGGGGCCTCGGAGACTGTGTTGGAGATCGGAATCCAGGTGTGTCTTCCAGGAGCCCAAAGCCCTGAGCCCTTCTCACGGTGGAACTCTGCCTTCTCAGTGCCCACAGAACCCACCCACACCTTACCACTGCAATCGAATAGTTCAATGTGCCCTGCATCTCCTTGGCTTCCTTCAAGTGTTACCCTTCTCCGATTTTCATCTTAACATCTTATCATCTGTGACCAACAGGCACATGAAAAGATGCTTAACGTCGCTCCTCATCAGGGAAATACAAATCAAAACCACACTCAGATATCACCTCACGCCAGTCAGAGTGGCCAAAATGAACAAATCAGGAGACGATAGATGCTGGAGAGGATGTGGAGAAACGGGAACCCTCTTGCACTGTTGGTGGGAATGCAAACTGGTGCAGCCACTCTGGAAAACAGTGTGGAGGTTCCTCAAAAAATTAAAAATAGACCTACCCTATGACCCAGCAGTAGCACTGCTAGGAATTTACCCAAGGGATACAGGAGTACTGATGCATAGGGGCACTTGTACCCCAATGTTTATAGCAGCACTCTCAACAATAGCCAAATTATGGAAAGAGCCTAAACGTCCATCAACTGATGAATGGATAAAGAAATTGTGGTTTATATACACAGTGGAGTACTACAGGACAATGAGAAAGAACGAAATATGGCCCTTTGTAGCAACGTGGATGGAACTGGAGAGTGTGATGCTAAGTGAAATAAGCCATACAGAGAAAGACAGATACCATATGTTTTCACTCTTATGTGGATCCTGAGAAACTTAACAGAAACCCATGGGGGAGGGGAAGGAAAAAAAAAAAAGAGGTTAGAGTGGGAGAGAGCCAAAGCATAAGAGACTCTTCAAAACTGAGAACAAAATGAGGGTTGACGGGGGTGGGAGGGAGGGGAGGGTGGGTGATGGGTATTGAGGAGGGCACCTTTTGGGATGAGCACTGGGTGTTGTATGGAAACCAATTTGACAATAAATTTCATATATTGAAAAAAAAGTCTTATCATCTGAATTACATAGATAGAATCATGCAAAACTTCATCCCACCCCAAATTTGCATTCAGTCACTTTGCTACCTGAGTAGAATTAGCTGCATTCCATACTCTCTTATGTTTTTACCTTCTTAATGGACCTCCATTCATTCATACTGGCTCATTGCCATGGATAAAGTGACCAAAAAATCACCATCTGTCCTGGGTCTTTCAGTTTCTTTTTTGAGACTTTGAGGTCATGGAAAATAGGTGTCAGAATTTTTCTGGATGTATCCTGTTTCTTCACATGAATCATCAGAAAATGTGGGGCACCTGGGTGGCTCAGTCGGTTAAGCATCCCACTTCGGCTCAGGCCATGATCTCATGGTTCATGAGTTCGAGCCCCAGGTCAGGCTCTGTGCTGACAGCTAGGAGCCTGGACCCTGCTTCAGATCCTGTGTCTCCCTCTCTCTCTATGCTCCTCCCCGCTCATTCTCTGTCTTTCTCAGTCTCTCAAAAATAAATTTTAACAAATTTAAAAAGAAAAGCGCATACCTATCGAAAAAAAAAAAAAGGAAAAGTAGTGTCTGTTAGTTTTGACAAACTCAGGCCGTCAGCATGTTTCAGATCTATGCCCAGAGACACTGTGTTCATCCTATATAGAAGGTCAACACAGCAGCTTCCATTCCTCTTGGCATGAAGTCTTTGGTGGGAGGGCCTTTCTTCTCAGAGCCTGGAAGGGAACTGGTGCCCTTGCATCCTCCAATTGGATCATGAGATGTTCTTTCTTCAGTTGGGTTTTCCTCCGAGGACAGACTCTCATGACTTTTTTATAGCTCTAGAAGTGCTGAGTTCCTTTCCCTTCTCTTCCTTCTCAGTGCCCTAGATTTCAGATCATAAAAAATAAGTGGTGCTCTGTTCTTACAGCTTAATTCAGTGCCCTAAGCCGTATATGGACTAACAAGCAGCCACCTTCACAAATCACACTTCTGCCTGAGCTCGTGCAGGAAGGGTGAACAGTCGTGCTAGCTACCCCTCTGCTCTGTCATAGAGTATAATTGAGACACTAATTTTGAAAAGTCTCATGTACACATTTAGTGGCATGTGGGGAGATTAGGAGCATAAGCTTAATACTCACCTTGTACGATTTATTAATTTTATTTTACTGTGGAGAAAGGTCCTCTTGAATAATTAATATGCTCTCGTAAGAGGATTTTTTTGACTCTGAAAATGTTTAAACAAAAGAAAGCCCCACAAACAGCTGAAATACTCTCCCAAATAGTCCCAGGGTGTCAGGGGTGGGAAGGGGGGGGTGCTTAAAAATGCCTCACTTCATGATGGGAACTAAAAGGGAAGCAGTCCTGAGGCTGAAATGCAACTAGTTAGCTCAACAACTTATCTGAGCTCTTAAAGAGGAACTTAGACAATAACCTAGAAACCCTGTATCCAAATCCTTAAGACCAGTTCCTTTCTCTTTCCAGCTGGCATGATAAGGGGTCTGGAAGTTAATATGTTAAAGACTCAGCTAGAATATGAGCCATATCACAGTCATCAGGGGTTTCCAGTGGCCCAATTAAGGCACTGCCAACCTAAAACCCGGCAAAATGCAAAGAAGGCAAAGATACTATCCTCTTCCCTTTCTGGCCATTTCCCTCAATAATGCTCTAAGTCTGCAAGAAGGTACTCCCTGATCCTGCCTCACAAATGCATGGTCCCAAATCACTGCTCTGTTCTCTTCACAGCCCGATCCAGTTTAGTAAATTGAGTTGAATCAAGGGAAGAGTATCCAATTAAAATCATACTAAGATGGGAATGGTCTGGGCTTCTACCTTCCAAGTTCCATTTGTATTTTAAAATGGGAATGTGTTCATTCTAATCACATACTCCTTTCCAGCTACCTCCTCGTGAGCAGGAAAGAGTATAAAGAACCAAGACAAACAGTCTTGAGGACTGAGTCATATATGCAAGGAGTGCTGGGATTTAGGTACTTCAGGGTATCCAGAGTTTGACTTTTACAACATGGCCCCATGTGTCTACCAAGGAGACTGCTGGGAAGCACAAGGAGCTGTTGTCATGAGCCCAGACTGTTGCTGAAAGACCTTCTCCTGTCACAATTGGAACTGTCTCAGTGCTGCAATCCCTGTGAACTCTGCATTTGTGTTTAGGTGGTGGAAGCTGAATTTGCTTCTGTTCTGTTCTTCATACTTCTTTGCAAGTCACTGATTCTCTTTGATGAATATGTAGCAATTTTGTAGCTTGGATATCGTCATCAGAAGGGACTTTGGGTCATGGTCCCAGCCAGTCCTAAGGGTCTGGTAGGCTGGGGTTCAGGGCAGCAGGGCAGTGAAGTCCTGTTTAGATGGCCAAGATGATTCTTTACCTCTCCAGCATCTTCAGTGGATTTGTGCTGTTTACAAATCCTGGGGTAGGGCCAGGTTTCCAAGAGCTGAGCTTTCTGCTAGCACCTGTCTGGACCCACACTTGATCTAAAGCTCGCATCCCTTTTTCTGTCTTTCCTTTCTCCCTTTCTCTCTACACCTGGATCAAAAATCCCTTGCTTATATCCTCTCAACTCCTCTTCAACGGTTTGAAAATTGCATGACTTCAATAAATATCATTGCCTGAAAAATGGAGTTGGAGCAGAAAAAAAACAAAAGCTGTTGTGCATAAAACGATTGAAGAGTAGATTTACACAGCAATATTGAAAATGCAAAGTACTGGGGTGCCTGAGTGGCTCAGTTGATTAAGTGTCTGACTTTGGCTCAGGTCGCGATCTCACAGTTCGTGAGTTTGAGCCCTGCATCAGGCTCTGTAATGACAGCTTGGAGTCCGGAGCCAGACTTCAAATTCTGTGTTTCCTTCTCTTTGCCCCTTCCCCACTCATGCTCTCTCTCTCTCTCTCTCTCTCAAAAATAAACATAAAAAATGTTAAAAATTAAAAAATGCAAAGTACTATGATTCTGATTAAGCAGATGAGTCCAGAAGGGTCCTGAACATATTCTTTAAGGCTATTTATTTAGGTTTAAGCTTAAGCTACTTTTTAAAAATGGAATGTATTTGACTTATAACACTGTGTAAAATTAAGATATACTTATGCTACTTTTTAAAGAAAAATAACTTACTGTTGAATACTATCTGCACAACTGTAAATTCCCTTTTGATAACATTTAATATATATATTTCTAACACTATAAACCATTATGTATACACTAAGGAGAATTAGCACCTTACAGAAAATAAAGTATGATGAAGAACAAAAGCAAAATCAACCCTCATCTCACTATTGTCAATTCTTAGAAATTATTTCAGTACAGGATTTTTTCCCTATGCATAGTATATTTTACATAACTATACTCCTATGGCATATTTTAAATTATTTTAACATAATAAAGAACATTTCATGTAATTAAATGTTCTTCTAAAAGATCATGTTTTATGGTTACAAAGTATCATAATTTAAATAATGGCTCATCCTGAGGCTTTGTACTTATTTCTAGCTTTTGCTACAATATATAATTTGTGTGATCAATGTGCTCTAGCTATACTCGAACATGTGCGTGGTTATGAGGATAGATTCTTAGAAGAAAAGTTTGTTCAGAGTGCTGGACATTTAAGCTTTGGCTTCATTTTGCTTACTTCAGAAAGCTTTAGCAAGTTAGTAGCGTGAATCAGAATATACACACCCATTACATGAAAGTGTTTCTTCATATTCCTAACAATTTCAGAAGTATCTTTCCCAATTTAAAAGATTTAAAATGTTATTTATGTTTGCATTTCTTACTAGTGAGATTGGATATTTTTGTATATTTGCTATTCCTTTATATTTTACTTTTTTATGAATAACCTATTCATGACCTTGGAAATTTTTAAATTTAAATCTTCATTTTTAAGTTACATATTGAATTGCAGGAACTGTGTTAAGGATACAACCTTTTTTTTTATTGCCTTATTTCCTAGTTTTCAGCTGTTGTAGAACTTCTAGAATAGACAGTATTTGGTTATATGCTTTGTTCTATTATTATACTGCTAGATTTGCTTGCTAATATTTTATTTACATTTTTAAATATTTATTTATTTATTTATGTTGAGACAGAGGGAGCACGAGCGTGAGTGGGGAGAGGAGCAGAGAGAGGGGGAGAGAGAGAGAATCCCAAGCTGACAGCACAGAGCCCTATATGAGGCTTGATCTAACAAACTGTGAGATCATGACCTGAGCCAAAATCAGGAGGCAGAGGCTTAATCAACTGAGCCTCCCAGGCACCCCTAATTTATATTTTTGTATCTTTGCTGTAAAGTGCAACTGTCATTTCATTTTTTGGTGCTGTCTTTGCAAGTTTTGGTTTCAGGGCTATGAGGAAATAAGCATTTTCTGAAATGTATTATGTTTTCTGAAATAAATGAACTTGGTGGCGAGAAATATTCCTAGAAGATATTGCTTACAATTCTTTCTCTGTGTAGCCATCACACAGTAGTACAGGGCATTCCCCAGGTCCTCCATGTCAAGCAAAAGAAAAAAGAAATAACACAATAGGTTATTGATTCAGAAAAACAGTGGAAGTAAGGTCTACAAAGTAGTTAACAGATTTTACCCTCTCAGGTTAGGAGTCCCGCCAGCCAATGATATAATAGCAGGGAGAGAACCTAGCCACATTTTTTATGACAATGATCAATGTAAAAGCCAGCCCAAGGAGCAGGAAAGAGCCCAGCAGTGGAGCTTCCTAGCTCGGGAAAGAGGCTGAGCCTCAACGCTCATCTTTTTTTCTGGCACACTACAGAGTATCCCAAGAGAGACACATCCGTGTGGGTAGACACAGATTTTACAAAATTGAGAAAAATATACAGATAAGCAAAATGGAGCAGCACAGACTTTTTCAGCTTGGATATGCATTTTATAAGATTTTTAACAAGACCGTGATTAATAAAATGGCTTATTTAAGGACCTCAGTAATTAGCATTTTAGCATTTTAGAGGGAAAAATAAAAATTGCAGTTTAAAAGAATTAAGCTTTATCTTTTCAAAAAAATTTTTTTTAAATGTTTTATTTATTTTTGAGGGAGAGAGAGAGACAGAGCACGAGTGGGGGAGGAGCAGAGACAGAGGGAGACACAGAATCCGAAACAGGCTCCAGGCTCTGAGCTGTCAGCTCAGAGCCCAACGCGGGGCTCGAACTCACAAACTGTGAGATCATAACCTGAGCTGAAGCTGGACACTCAACCAACTGAGCCACCCAGGCGCCCAAAGCTTTATCTTTAAAATATCCGGTTTTATTTTTTCCAGATTCTCCCTTCCTATAAGCAATATGAATAAGGCAAACAAAGAGATACTATCAAAGAAGTATAAATAAATCTTGTTTTGTGGCTTAAAAAATCATTATATATACAGTTTGTTGGTTTCTAACATGTTGTTATTAATGTAAATTGATTGGGGAAACATTTCATTTCATCACATAACAAAACAATCATTTTTATGTTCCATTAACACTGAACTCTCTCATGCTGTGTAGATGTAGATCTAAATATTTATAGAGTCAGTACCATACATACTTCTTTTTAAAGTTTTTATTTAAATTCCAGTTGGTTGATATGCAGTGTAATATTATTTTAGGTTACAATATAGTAATGGATTCACTACTTCCATACAACACCCAGTGCTCATCACATGTGTGCTCCTTAATCCCCATCACCTGTTTTACCCATCTCCCCACCCACCTCCTTTGGGGTAGCCATCAATTTTTTCCCTAGAGTTAAGAGTCTGTTTCTTAACTGCCTCTATCTCTCATTTTTTCCCCTTTTCTTGTTTGTTTTGTTTCTTAAATTCTACCTATGAGTGAAATATGTTATTTGTCTTTCTCTGACTGACTTATTTTGCTTAGCATAATACTCTCAAAATAAAAGGCTTCTGTACAGCTAAGAAAGCAGTCAACAAAACTAAAGGGAAACCAATGGAATGGGAAAAGATATTTGCAAATAACATATCTAATAAAAGGTTAGTTTCTAAAATACATAAAGAACTTATAAAACTCTATACCTAAAAAACAAATAGTCCATTTAAAAAATGGACAGAAGACATGAATGGACATTTTTCCAAAGAAGACATACAAATGACCAACTGACACATAAAAGATGCTCAACATCACTGATCATCAGGGAAATGCAAATCAAAGCTACAATATGAGATATCACCTCACACCAGTCAGAATGGCTAAAATCAACAGCACAAGAACAACAGGAGTTGGCGAGGTTGTGGAGAAAGGGGGACCCTCTTTCACTGTTGGTAGGAATGCAAACTGATGCAGCCACTCTAGAAAACACATAGAGGTTCCTCAGAAAGTTAAAAATAGCAGTACCCTACAATCCAGCAATTGCACCACTAGGTATTTACCAAAAAACACAAAAATACTAAATCAAAGGGATACATACACCCCAGTGTTTATAGCAGCATTATCTATAATAGCCAAATTACAGAAATAGCCCAAGTGTCCATTGACTGATGAATGAGTAAAGAAGATATGATCTATATCTACATCTATATTTATACCCATATCTATATATATTGGAGTATTATACTCAACCATAAAAAATCCTGCCATTTGCAATGACATGGATGGAGCTAAAGAATATTTTGCTAAGTGAAATACCATACATACTTTGGCTCCAGGGATACAGTGGTCAGCAAGAATCAAACCTGATCTCTGCCCTCAAACAGATATTAATAAGACATTAATCCACTGATTATTCAAATCAGTGTGCAAAGTGTCCTAACAGCTATTAAAGAATATTAGTATTATGAGAGTATATGAAAATTCACTTAGTCTGAATGGTTTGGGGCTGAGATCTAAAGGATGAGTAGGAATTAGGAAGAGCAGAGTGGCAGACACTGGGTTGGTTACACAAAAGCCATTTACAGCCCCCTTCTTTCCCATCCTCTACTAGAGATATTGTCAATGTCATAGTCTTACTTGAAGGGAGCATTGGTCATATGACAAAGTTTTGGCCAGTGGGGTGCAGGAGAAAGTCTCTAGATCGAACTTCTCTGCTTGAACAAAAAGGCACTGTCTACAAGGAAAAACACTTTTTTTTTTTTTTAACTCTTTGCTCTCTCCCCTTCTTCCTCTCTAGAACCGGTTCAAGAGACCTGGATGTTAGCAGCACATTTTACCTATGAGAACAACCCTTACACACTAAGGATTGTGGTTCAGAAAGTTAGAAAGAGCCTAGAGCCCTGAGCATATCACTGACCCACATACCAGCCCTAAACTACCTTACCTGGCTTTGGCCTTCTTGTTATGAAAAACAATGAAACCTCTATTTCTTTAAGCCCACGATAAACAGAGGGAAGTTGTGTGGAGGGGAAAGAGTTTAGAAAAGTTAACTGCATTTATGAAGACCCTGGGCAAGAGGAAGTATGATACATTAGAAAAGCCAATGTTTTCCATTTACGCTTGCCATTTTTCATATTACAAATTTATCCATGGATAAAATTAAAAGAAAATGGAAGAAACATAAAATTGTAATTGATGAGCACTATGGTAATTTATTACCACCACAACTATTAATGGAGTCTCAGTAATAAAAGAAGCTCCCTGCAGGCTGTGGGGCAGACAAAATAGGCAGAGAGTTATTGGAAATGCTCACTGTAAGTCTACCCTTTATTTCCTGCTCAGCAGAGCAAATGCATGAGTGACATGAACATAGGGATAATGTTGCATCCATTTCTGTTTACTTTCCATAATCTCAATATTTGATATTATATGAGGAATAATAAATTGATTATTCAGACAGTTAAGAAACAATGGGCTGTATTTTTAAAAATTATTTCTTAGGTATTTTTCTAAGGAATTTGGGAAAGCAGTATTTCAAAGTGACCCCTCAATCTTTTATATAACTATAAATCCATATTTGTTTTTGAGGTTGGCAAAATTAATGGCAGTCTGGAGGATGTTCTAGAGTGGGAAAAAGAACTATTGGTAGGGATACCAAATAGGAAGTTATTATAATATTGAGGTAAAATATTATTAGAACTATGGGACTGGAGAAACCAGATTCCAGAGATTTTAGGGTGGCATTGTAAAATGTTGCGGGCTATTCAATGTTTAGAAGGGAGTAGGAGTTGAAAATGAAGGACAGGAAGAAATCGAGGCTTCTCTCAGTTTACTAACTTGGGAGAACAGGTAGATGGATAGTCAAATCATGAATACAGGAGGGAGAGCAGGTTAGGAAAGAGTATCTACATACCAACTGTAGAACATCTCCATATACACTGTAAACATTCAATAGCTATCTATTGAGTCCCTGTTGTATCAGTTATCCATTGTCATGGTAGTGCCATGTAACAAACAACCATAAGATCTCAGGGGTGTAAAACAATAAGCAATTGTCTAGTTCATTAGTCTGAAACACTCAGTTGATTTGGCCTAGGCTTGTCTGGATTTTGGCTGGGTTCATTCACATGTCTGGGGGCAGTGAGCTGCCAACTGATTAAGCTGGCCTCAGCAAAGATGATGGGCAGCTCAGCTGTGCTCCATGTGTCTTTCATCCTTCCACAGACTAGCCAAGGTATGTCTTTATGGCAATGGCAAAGATACAAAAGGTAAACAGACACATGCAAGCACTTTTCCAGTCCATTTTTGTGTCACATCTACTAATGCCCCACTGGGCAAAACAAGCCCTCAGAAGAAACCAGATTCATACTTAGGGAACCAAAGTCCATCTGTTTAGGGCAAGGATATAGTAAGGAATAAGTAGTTGATACCATTAGTGCAATTAATCTGTATGTGAACTGTGTGCCAGGCACTGTTCTAGACTCCGAGGATACAATAGAGAACAACAACAAAAAGTCTTTATTCTCTATTTAGAGATATATGCAGTAAACAAGCTAAAAAATATGTAATTTTGAATACTATGAACTTCTTTAATGAAAAGGATAAGAGGATAGAGAGTGGTGAAAAGTAGTGTGGTATGATGATCTTGAAAATGGACTTCCTAGGTACAAGGACAGCTAGACTTAAAAGCCCTGAGGCAAGAATGGGTTTGGCAATAAAACCTGGGTGAGAGGGGATGGGAGTGAGTCTGGAAGAAAGGCCAATGAAATTAGATAAGAAAGCCATGTAGATCACATGTATTAGTGAGGGTAGGCTATGATGGGCTGCAGTAACAAGCAAACCCCCAGATCGCAATGGCTTAATACACAGTTTGTTTATTACTCACTCTAAGTCTACTACAGGTTCAATTTCTTTGCTGGGAAGCCCCCTGAAAACAATACTTGGTCACGGGCTGTTTCCATCTTGTGGCTTAGCCATCACAACCTGAGCAGCTCAGTTGCTACATTAAAGGAAGAAAGAGGTGAGGCCACATGGGAGCTTTAACCCGACCCAGTCCAGGGGTAATACAGATCACTGTCTCCTCAAAATCCATTAGCAATAACTAGTCATATGGTCAGGTCCAACTGCATGGGCTCCAGAAAATGTGGGAGAGCAAATGAATGTTCAGTGAGCATTAAAAGTTTCTGCCACAGCAACATAAATTTGCTTTTCATTCTATATGTGATGATAAGTCATTAGAAGATAAGAAGCAGGGAAGGAGCATGATCATATCTGTAATTTTAAAAGATCATATGGCAGTCATGTGGAGAATAGAGAGTAGAGAGGCAAATGTGGAAGAAGGGTGACCAGTTAAGAGCTCTCCTGTGGTGACCCCAGGAGGGAGATGATGGTGACTTAACCTAGGATATAATGATAGGGGTGGTAATTGATCAGATTTGAGATATGTTTTGAAAGTAGAACAAATGATTTACTGGTGGAGTAGATGTGGGATAAAAGAGAAAAGCAATCGAGAATCACTCCTGGGCTTGAGACTAAGCAGCTTGGAGAATGGTGATTTAATTTACTAAGATGGAGGAAGAATGGAGAAGAAATAGGTTCAGAAGAAGAAATCAGGAATGATTTTTGGCCCTGATAAGTTTGAAAAAGGTAGCAGACAGACAAGTGGAGATACTGAGTGAACTGACAGTTGATTTTTTTTTACTTTATTTTATTTTATTTTATTTTATTTTATTTTATTTTATTTTATTTTATTTTATTTTAACTGAAGTATAATTGACACGTAACATTATATTAGTTTCAGGTGTATAACAATGATTTAATATTTTTATATATTGCAAAATGATCACCACACTAAATCTAGTTATTTCTGTTAGCATTCAAAGTTACAAAACAATGTTTTTCTTGTGGTGAGAACTTTTAAGATCCACTCTCTTAGCAACTTTCTAATATGCAATACAGTATTATTAACTATAGTCACCGTCCTGTCCATTACATCCCTGTGCCTTATTTATTTTATAGCTGGAAGTCTGTACCTTTTGACTCCCTTCACTCATTTTACCTATCCCTCATACCCTACCCCTGGCAGCCACCAATCTGTACTCTGTATTTATGAGTTTGGGAGTTTTTCAGTTTTGCTTTTGTTTTAGCTCCATATATAAGTGAGAACATATGGTATTGGTCTTTCTCTGTCTGGCTTGTTTCACCTAGTATAATCCCCTTGAGGTCTGTCTGTGTTGTCACAAATGGCAATATTTCATTCTTTTTTTATTGCTGAATAATACTCGTGTGTGTGTGTGTGTGTGTGTGTGTGTGTGTGTGTGTGTGTGTGTGTCTTCTTTATCCATTCATCCACTGATGGACACAGGTTGTTTCCACATCTTGGCTGTTCTAAATAACCCTGCAATGAACATGGGGGTGCATATATCTTTCCAAATTAGTGTGTTTATTTTCTTTGGATAAACACCCAGAAGAAGCTAGATCATATGTAGTTCTATTTTTAATTTTTTTGAGGAACCTCTGCACTGTTTTCCATAGTGTCTGCACCAGTTTACATTTCCACCAACAGTGCCTGAGGGTTCCTTTTTCTCCACATCCTTACCAACATTTGTTATGTATTGTCTTTTTGATAATAGTTATTCTAACAGGTACAAGGTGGTATCTCATGGTGCTTTTGATTTGCACTTTCCTGATGATTAGTGATGTTGAGCATCTTTTCATGTACCTGTTGGCCACCTGTATGTCTTGTTTGGACTGACAGTTGATTTTTAAATCTGAACTTCAGAAAGACAGGTAAGGCCTGGGATACAAATGTGCGAGTCATTAGCATATACTTAGGAGCTATATACAACCACCTAGTGGAAAGAGCAATAGAGAATATTGCCACAGATTGAGCCCTAGGGAACTCTTAATTTAGAAAAGCAGGAAAGAAGAGTAGGAAGTAGCAAATATGACCAAGAAGGAATAGCCAGTGAATTAAAAGAACTATTAAGTGAGGTATTTTGGAAGCTAAATAAGAAAGCTTTTCAGGAAGGAAGAAGTGCCTCCAGTGTCATAAATTGCTGAGAGGTTAAGCAAGATGAGGGTCAAGGATTTGACAAGATGAGATCAGCATTGACCTTGACAAAAGAAGCTTTAGTAAAGTGGTGGAGATTGGCTGGGATAGGCTGACAGAAGACTGTGAGGGGAAAAGAGAGTTATAAGTGGGAGAAGAGGAAAAGCTTCGTAGGCAGAAAGGACATAAGTTTAAGGAAGGATTTTTTTAAGGGGAAATTACAGCATGTATGTATTGTGATAAGTGTGGGGCAATTGAAAGAGAAATTTATGATACTGGTGAGTGGAGTGGAGAACATAGGAGCAAAGTTTTTGAGTGTGCAAATGGGGATATGTCCAAATATGGCCTTTAAAAGGAGGTGAGACCATACACAGTGGCCAGAAGAACAATGGACATATGGGTAGAGGAAAAGATAGGAAAAGATGATAAAATCAGATAATTCATTTTTATTGCTTCTATGTTTCCCAGAAAATAAAAATCAAGGTCATCAGCTGACAGTGAGAAGGAGGAAGTGTTAGGGGTAGAGAAGAGGGGAGAAGCTCTGAAATAGTCTTGTTGCAGAGCTGAAGAGTGAAGTGACTATAAAATACTTTACGACGGTTGAGCAATACAGAAGGGCCACTTGAGATTTGTGAATTGACAGAAAGTTTAAAGACCAGTCAACATAATGTGTGTTTTTCTACAATGCAGGCTTAGAGATTATTAGCACTGGGTTTTGTCATATGGATGAAATGGAGAGAGGGAGGAAAATGGAGTCAAGGGTCTATGCAAGGAGGGACCACAGGGGTGAACCATGGGGTCCTAGCTAGAGGAATAGAGAAGCAAGGATATGAGGGGTGATAGGTAATAAAAAGTGGTAAGATTGAGGAGCTGGAGATCCTAATGAGTACTAACAGTTGTTGGACTTGGAGTACAAGAGGGCATGAACTGAAAAGATAGGAGGTGATAGAGAGTAAGAGGTTTGAAGCAGAAATTTTGGAAATTATGTAATTACTAGGGATGACACAGGTAATGATTCACCATGAGAGTGGAAGGTTGGAGGCAAGTGGAGGAAAACATAACAGGAAGTGAAGAAGTCAAGGAAGTGAGTCAGGGAGTTGGATTGATCATGTTTGTGTATATCACAGTCCCCAAAAGTGAAGACAGGGACAATGATGGGAACATAGCTAAAATCTCCAAAGGATGAAGGAGAATGAGCAGTAGATGAGTCAGCGAGTGGCTACAACAAGTGTAGTCCATTATCATGTATCAAAGATGCATGGAGCTTAAAAGATAAAGAAGGAATAATGGTCTAGAAGTGGAATGAGGACAGTGTGCACATCTGCCCTTGGTCTGGCTCTGTGGTGCGTGGACTCTGGAGGAAGCCCAACGCACTTAAGACTACTACAGTAGTGGACGTGGTGTTCTGAAACAGCCAAGTTGCAGGTAGCAAAAGGTGAAGGGAACCTTTGAAGAAGAGGTGAGGATTTTGTTGATGACGGACTATGTGTTCCATAGGAATGGCAGGGTGGGAGGGTGCATCAGACTAGGAAAATGTTTTGAGCTATATTGGAGATAAGAGCCAGGGTGGTAGCTCTTGACGAGAGAAGCTCAGACCTCGGATGGTGGTCAGACACACAGAAGTAGGGAGCGATGGTTTTGGTCATGGCCATCATTATGAGGAAGGTCCATAGTGTTCCTAATTAGAGCACCAATGGGGAACCATTGGTACTGGAAACTGAGACATCTTGTAGTGGCTCTTGAAGGTCTGGGGGACTCCTTTAGAGGTTTTTCCTAGAATTTTCATGATCTTGGGAGTAGAGTGTGTACCAGAACTATAGAATATGTCATGGGGGGCTTGCTTGATGCCATTAGCAAGAATTGGTCCAGTAGGGTTTTGAAGGAGATTGAAGGGAGTAAAATCCAATGCATAGATAGCATTGACCTGGAAAAAAGAGACTTCTTCAAATGAAAGGGGCAGTAGAATCTGACATGCACACATTAGACTCAATGCTCTACTTTTTTACAACGAATATTTTGTAATGTCCCCTTTACTATTTAGAAATAAAATTCATAGATATTATAATCTAGCTATACATATATTTTCAAGGGAAAAAATCAATATAATGTCCTAAGTATATTATAAAAGAGAAATAAGAAGCAGTTTATAATAAATTAATATGTATTTCAATATGGAAATGCTCAGGCATACAACATGAAGATACAAGGTGAGTATGCTAAGCTTATGCCGTTATTTCAAATAAAGAGAATGTGACAGGAACAGATGCAGGCAGATGCAGCAGCGGGGTTTCTTTTTTTACTTTTGTTTGTTTGTTTTGGCAATTCAAATACTGTGAGCCATGCTTCTGTCAGTGTCACGATGTTTGACATGGGAAAAAGGATAAATTCTTGGTCATGAAAAAAGCAAAAGATAATCTTCTCTTAATTCTACGGCAGTCTCCTAGAAAATTTAGGATATTTTTTAAGTTCGAGAATACTCTTTATGTTATCCCCCAAGAAGTCCACATCGTAACCCCCGGAACGTGTGAATATGTCACCTTATGTGGCACCAAGGATTTTGCAGGTGTGATTAAATTAAGGACCTTGAGGTGAGGAGTTTGTCCGGGGCTATGTGGTTGTAGTCAGAAGGGCTTTATAAAGAAAATGGGAGGCAGAAGGGTCAAAGTTGAGAGAGAGCTGAAGATGCCACGGTGCTCATTTTGAAGCTGGAGGAACAGGCCATGAGGCAAGGAATGCAAGCATCCTCTGGAGGCTGGACATGACAAGGGAATGAATCCTCCCCTGGAGTCCCCAGGAGAAACAGCCTGCTGACATCTTGATTTCAGTACAGCAAAACCCACTTCAGACATCTGATCTCTAGACTTGTAAAATAATAAATTTGTATCACTTTAAGTAATAGGAAATTAATTTACTTTATATAAAACTCAATGCTAGGTTCTGGATTTGGATAATTATAAGTAGGTTTTTTTACCTGCATGACTGTCTGGAGAGGCAGCCAATGATCATTTGGAATGTGGGACAGTATTCCTTTGTGCAGGGCCATACCACCCAGGGCAGGACAACCAGCATTCCTGGCCCCCACAGCTAAACGCCAGCAGCACCCTGGAGTTACTGCGACAACCAAAACAAATACTCACTTTACAAAAGAAAGTACCCATTATCTAGAAGCAAGGAAAGCTGGGCATTCATATCTGAGGACTTCTTTGAGCTAGAAATGCAGTTTCAAAGATGCTTTCATGGACTTTTAGTTACTTGGCACACAGTCACCTCAAAGCAGACACTGTTTCAGAGTAAAGGTCAATAAACTATCAGAATTCTGACTGATCAATAAAGACTCCTTAATGATTTCTTAAAAGCCTGTGTTGAGTCCCTCCTCCTCCCCTCCCCTTGAAATGGTCTGAGAATAGAACTTCCACTGGATCATAGAAGCCATCGCCATCCAGAACCTTTTAGTTTCCCAGGGAAGTGTCTTTAATGGAAATCCCGAACCATTTATAAAAATTCACAAGTGGGGAGAATTAATTCAGTTTAAATGGCAAAGATGAAGAAAGGAGTCATTCTTCTTTCAGTCTCCATTACTATGGATTATGGAGAAAAAAAGGAATCTGCTTTTATATAATACCTCTTCCTCCCTCAGCAGCCATTTGTTATCTGCAAAAGTGATGCATACTTAGCAACTGTTTCCAGAAGAAAAATGTTAGGAAACAATACATGATAGACCTCTGTGTTACGTGGATGTAATACATCAGTGCCATTCAAGGGTCCACTGGGGGATTTCAGCATGACTTGGAAAGAAAGGAACACAGAATTCAGAGGGGGTAATGCACATGTTGGGAGCCAAGACACGGAAGTCTTTGGGTTGGTGGTGTAGCATAGGAGTGGGAGAGGAGTCAAGACAAGAGAGTGATTGCTTTGTTCCTGAGTTCCTGAGCCACGGTGCTGTAATTAGCCCTCACCAGAGAGACTAGGCACCATCATATTGTTTAGCACATCAGGCGTCTGTCCTGCTGGAAGGTCACATGGCTCCAAAGAATGGAGCAGGTAAAGACAGCTCATTACAGAACTGTTCTTTGCATAAGAACAGGAAGGTCTAATTTCTGCCTTTCTCTCTACTTAGGAATATAGTTTGATCATTACCAAGTCAGAGGATGTTCCTTTTGGTGAGGGAGAAGTATGATGAATATTCCTTCAAATTAAAAGAGTAGATAATTATTGTATAATTAGACAAGACTTCACTTTATGATTTGCTCTGTGCTCACCCCTATGTGAAGGTTAGAAAAATAATTGTTTTATGCTGGTTTTGCCTGGCTCGTTATGGAGAAGAAGTCAGCTACTAAATCCCTCCTTCATCTTTCACACTCCTTGAGTTCAACCAAATCAGAAGCCAACTTCCTAAGTAAAAAGTGACCTTTATTTATTATTCATGATTTAATAAATAACCCAAAGAGAGCAGTAAAACAACCCAGAACAATAAAGCGTAGTAGATAACAACAAAAGCAAAAATAAACAAGTGAAACTATATCTTACTAACAAGCTTTTGCACCAAAAGGAAACCATCAACAAAATAAAATGGAAACCTCCTGGATGGGAGAAAATATTTGCAAACCATAAAATATGAGCTAATAACCAAAATGTATTTTTTAAAACTTATGCAAATCAATAGCAAAAACAAAAACAATCTGATATAAAAATGGACAGAAAATCCAAAGACATCCAGATGGCTAACAGGCACATGAAAAGATGCTCAATGTCACGAATCATCAAGGAAATACAAATCAAAACCACCATGAGATACACACAGTCAGAATGACTAGTATCAAAAAGATAAGAAGTAAGTGTTGGCAAGGATGTGGGAAAAAAGAGAACTTCACGCACTGTTGGTGGGAATGTAAATTGGTGCAGGCAGTATGCAAAACAGTATGGAGATTCTTCAAAAAATTTAAAATGGAACTACATACGATCTAGCAATTCCACTTCTGGGTATTTATCTGAAGAAAATAAAAACACTAATTTGAAAAGATATATGCACCCTCGTGTTCATTGAAGCATTGTTACAATAGCCAAGGTATGGACCTAAGTGTCCATCAACTGATGAATGGATTAAAAAAATGTGATATACATACACAATGGAGTATTATTTAGTCATAAAAAAAAATGAAATATCGCCATTTGCAACAACATGGTTGGACCTTGAGGGCATTAAGCTAAGTGAAATAAGTCAGACAAGGAAAGACAAACACCATATGATCTCTCTTATATGTGAAATCTAAAAAACAAAACAAAACAACCCAAGCTTATAGGTACAGAGAACAGATTGTTGGTTGCCAGAGGCTGGGGATAGGGGATAGGAGAAATGGGTGAACTGTTTGATTTTTTTTTTTGGTTTAAGTAAATTATTTAAATGTCTAAAAAATGTAAGTGTTTAAAAAATGTAAATGTTTAAAAAATGTAATGATTGATTAAAGGCAGATTTCATTTGCCAGGTATCTTTTTATCAAGACATTTCAAGAAAGGAAAAAATGGAAGAGGGGCATGATTTGAAATGGGCTCTATACCAAACCAGACTGTTTTTTCCACCCAAGCAAAGCTGCTACCTTTTAGTTGTGGCTGGTTCATTGATTGCTAAGGCTTTAAAAATGAGATTAAATCAGACCCAAGGTCTTTATTACAGGAAGATATATGCCCCTTGTGCATTCTCAGTGATTTGGCAATCTTAAAAAATAAAATAAAATATTTTTTTATAAAATAATAAAATAAACTAAAAAGTAGAAATGTGGTGGAGTACAGTGGGACACACTCCAGAATCACTCATTATCAACAAATATTTGGTGACTGTAGCTTCACAGTTAATCTAGCAGTCAGTCAATAACTCCTGAGAAAGCCTCTTCAGACCTTGTGCTTACAATATAATATCCAGCAAAGTAGACAAAATTACAGAAATCTGCAATAGCATTGGATATTCAGGGTAACAGCTGAGCATATGCCAGTGTATGAGGGCAGCTTTCACTGGATTTTTAAGATGTTTCTAAAAAGATACCAGGAAGGAAAAGTGTTATTTTAGTGAAGAGAAGTGAATTCCATTACGTTATGTTTCTACTGAAATGCTTAAGACTAGGATTTAGGTAGGGTGGGGAAGGTGCCATTGAAGTAAAGCCATTGTAAATTAGATTATTATTGTTGAGTAAGTAATTAGAGAAATATAAGTTAAAAGAGTATTTTACTTCACACTTATATGTATTTTTTCCTGGTTACAAAGGAGAGCTAATTTAGAAAATCTGGAAAATAGATCATCAAGGAAAAGTCTGATAATTACAGCACCCAGAAATAATCATGCTGCTCTATTTACATTTCATCACTGGAACTCGGCTATCATCCTTACAATTTTGTAATCTTTTTACTTTAAATAAATTCGCATCCAATATGATTTTTGATTTCTGATCACAAAGTATCTCATTTGTATTAGTTTTCTATTGCTACAGTAATAAATCACCACAACCTTAATGTCTGGAAACAATACAAAGGTATTCTCTTACCTGAAGGTTAGAAATGGGATGTGGCCTAAAATCAAGGTGTTGGCAGGGCTCTGTTCTTTTCTGGCATGCTGGCGAAGCATCTGTTTCCTTGCCTTTTCCAGGGTCTACAAGTCAACTGCATTCCTTGGCTTATTGCCCCTCCATCTTCAAAGCCAGTATCATTGAGTCTCTCCAAATGTCTGATGTCATGCCCCCTAGAGACCACAGCTGAGAAAGACTCTTTGTAAGAACCCATGTGATTAAGTTGGGCCCATCTGATAATCCAGGATAATCTTCCCCATTTTAAGGTCCTTAATTTAATCACACCTGCAAAGTCCCTTTATCCTGTAAGATAATGTATTCATTCACAGGCTCCTGGGATTATAACTTGGACATTTTAGGGGCAGAGAGCATTTTTCTGCCTGCCACACTATTTATGGTCATAATTCATTAAACCAATTCCCTTTTGTTGGACATCGGTTTCAAGATTTTTAAAAATATTAAATAACAAATATTCTTCCACATACATCTGGCAAACTGTGTATTTCCATAGGGCAAATTTCTAAAATTGGAATTTCAAGTCAAAGGTTATTTTTTCAAATGCCAAAGCTCTTGACATGCTGTTGAATTTACTTCTTGAAAGGTCTAAACTCATCTCTTTCCAGTGCCATATGAAATGCCTCATCTTGTACTTTGGCAATTGGAGACTATGTAAATAAACTTTAATATTTGACAAATTGCTGAGTGAAAAATGTTACCATATTATTGTACCAACTGCATTTCTTTGCTTACTAATAAGCCTAACCTTTTTTTATTTTTCATATTTCTATTGGCCATTTGTATTTCTTACATTTTTAAACTAGCTTAATTAACTCTTTTGCCCATTTTTATATTGGGGTTTACTTGCTTGTTTCTTAAATTGGTTTCTAAGAGTTATCTCTATGTTAATGATATTAACCCTTTTTTAAAAAAAAAATTTTTTTAACGTTTATTTATTTTTGAGACAGAGAGAGACAGAGCATGAATGGGGGAGGGTCAGAGAGAGAGGGAGACACAGAATCCGAAACAGGCTCCAGGCTCTGAGCGGTCAGCACAGAGCCCGACGCGGGGCTCGAACTCACGGACCGTGAGATCATGACCTGAGTTGAAGTCAGAGGCTTAACCGACTGAGCCACCCAGGTGCCCCAATATTAACCCTTTTTAATGTAAGATACAAACATACTTCAACTTTGGTATTTACTTAATATCTTTAAAAATATTTCTTGACATTCAGAAGTTTTACATTATTAACCATTTTTTGTCACTAGTTTTAAGTTTAGGAAGTCCTCTTTCACTCCAAGATTAGGTATTTATTCATATTTCCTTTCAGTTTTTTTAAGGGATGAGTTAATGGAATATTTTTTTTCTAGACAGTATACCAATTATGCCCAAAAGGATTTATTTTTCCATAAATTTATAATGTCATGAGTATTTTATACTAAATTCTTGTATGTAGTAGAATCTGTTTCTAGGCAATTTATTATAGTTATTTGACCTATATTTTAATCCTTGTGTTGACACTACTGTTCTCATTAGTAGGACTTAACTTTTATATCTGATTAGGCAGGAAGATGCCTCCCACCACCAACCTCCCTATACATGCCATGCTCCTCTCTGTTTCTGATTTGCTGCACTTTTTTGCCAGTTTATTTTCCCAGATGAACTTTAGAATCACTAAGTCATGGTCCATGAAAAATCTCACTATAAGTTTTGTTGGAATTGTATTAAAATACAAAATGATTGACAGTTAATTCACTCCCTCAACATAATAAGCCCTCCATTTTCAAGTTTTCCATTTTACCTCTGGTAAGTATTCAATGTATTCATTATACAAATATCCTGCACATTTTAATTGGATTGTTCCTATAGTTTATCTTTTTGTTGCTACCGTGGAAAAATATTTTTATCATATATGTTCTTATTTATTAGTGTGAACATATGAAAAATCTATTATTTCATATCTAGTTTGCAACTGGCTACCTCCCTGCATTAGCTCAACTCAAACTACCACAAGCAGAAAGCATATTTTGTTATAAGAACACTAAGGCATCTCACATAACCTAAAAGCAGGACTACACCTTCATCTCAGAATGAACTAAAACTGGGCTTTCCTGTCTTTTGGCTCTGGACCTCTCTGTGTGCTGTTCCATCTCTCATTCTGTCTCCCAGCAAATAGCATACCTCATAACTTGAACCAAATAAAAGAGGATATAACCTCCAAAAGCATTCAAATGTTACATTTTGCAACTGCAACCACCCATAATCTCTAGCTCACTGCTTTGCTGTGTTCTTATTCCCTCACTCTGTCTCTGTCTCTTCCAAAATGCCTTGGGAAGAGACTATCAGTCAGATGGGCTGCAGTTTGTACTCCTGGAAGAGTCAGTGATGGCCCAGAGGCCAAAGACCAATGACAGCATAAGTTGGGGTAAGGGAGGGTGCTGATTACTTGGCCAACAGTCAAGTAAGCGTTCATTGCAATCCTCTTGAATTTTCAAGTTAAATAATAATGTTATTGTATTGAATTGCTTAAAGCAATTCACCGTATGTATTCACTATTAAACCGTAGTAGTAATAGTGGGCATTTGAACCAAAATAAAAATACCTTTATAACTTTATCACTCTATATTTTTTGTTGTTGATTTGTGATGCTTTTTATCATGTAAAGGAAGGATCTCCTCTAGTTTCTAAGATTACCTCAAAAATGGATGTTGAGGGGTACCTGACTTGCTCAGTTGGGAGCATGTGACTCTTGATCCTGGGGTTGTGAGTTCAAGCCACCCGCATTGGGTATAAAGATTACTTAAAAAAATGGACATTGAATTTTACTGAATCCATTTCTGGTCTTTATCCTGATGGCCACATGTTTTTCTCCCATAACCTAATGATGTGACATTTTCTTATTAATAGAGCAGTGTGCTTGTGATTACATGTTTTGGATTGTCCAACAGTCCCTACTCCCAGTGTTGGGAAAAAACATCCCTTTAGGGAATGCTCATTTGTATGACTTTTTAATTAAGGGGTAAAGATGAAAGAGATATTTGGGTCCTCCATAATAGATGTTAATTGTTTGAATTGGCTCATTAAAGTATCGAGTTTTTCTCCTTGTTAAAAAGTCATTTTGAAAGCTATGAGCTTGATGGAGAGTTCACTATATAACAGAGGGACAGGGAAACATGAGCTGGGGAGGAGACCTTGACAGAATGTGGACTATCTTCCTGATTCTACTGGTGGTCACTTGTGATATCAGGAGCAGAGGACTAATGGACAGACACCTGAAGGCAAAAAAGAATCAATGATGAGTGGCAGAGTTAGGCTGGGCACACCTTGTATCATGAGAACTCATTTTCTAGGGGCAGAGAAATCAAAGGCCCCTCCCAGCCTACCCAAGCAGCCTGATATTCCATTCCAAAGAAGGGACTGTAGGACAACAGCCTCAAGTGAGGATCATCCCTTGATTCTCTATCTATAGTTTGTAGTGAGCAGATAGATCCTTGTTCCCCTTGCTCTTTCATGATCTTTTATTCAGAAAGGGCAAGAAGGGGACTTATGGCCAATTTATGCTGAGACATTTTCTTAGTGGTTTTCCTAATGAGAATCTAGGGAATCTGAACCCTAGTCTAGCGCCTGACAAGTCCCTTTGGAAGGACACTAAGATGAATATCCGTGCTCATGCAATTCATCCAGAGTCCCTGCTGTTGCTGGCTGCATCACATCCACCCCTCTAGTTCAACACACCTACCGTAACAGGAAGAGCCATGAAATCTTGAGCAGGATTGGTGCTAGTTCAGTATCAGGCTGTCATGGTCCCAGCCTCATGCCTTGGCTTTATCCTACCCACTAATTAGTTCCATAAAGTGTTGATGGAGCCTGAGACTAAGCATTGTCAAGAGCCTCTGCAGAGGCCAAGTCCAGGCTCAAGCTGGACCAATAGGAGTGGGTTTGGTGGACTAGGAGCCCGACAGACAAGGCCTTCCTGAAACCCTAGGAGCCACATTAATTATAGTCATGGATAATTCTGCTTAGGCCATGATATATTATCTTGCCCTTGTATTTGTGAATTGGTATTGCAGATATTTTATTTAGCTTTTTTTTGAGTTGAGGGAAGACCCGTGAGGGCAGACTGATGATTCATTAAGATTGTACTTCATGAAATGAATTGGGAGCTTTGCCTCTTTTTCTTTGTGTTTATATATCATAGGAATCATATAATCTTTTTAAATAAAAGTTTACCTATTAAACTGCCCAGTCTTTCCACAAATAATTTCCAAGATTATTGTTCTTTTTAGATCACCAGTTTATGCCTGATCTATCTTTCTACATCCATATTTTTTGAAGGGTATGTGTTTTTAGTGAAAGGTAAGAGGACAGTTGTTCACACTACTTCATGAAACACTCCAAAGAAATAGAACAATCATTTGTACAAAATATAAACTGATTAACCTACATGGAGAAACTTAAATGATTCACTTTATTTTTTTGAAGTTTATTTATTTATTTTTGAGAGAGAGCATGGGAGAGGCAGAGAGAGAGGGAAAAAGAGAGAGAATCCCAAGCAGGCTCCACGCTGTCAGCACAGAGCCTGACACGGGGCTAAATCTCACAAACTGTGAGATTGTGACCTGACCCGAAATCAAGAATCGGAAACTTAACTGAGCGAGCCACCCAGGTGTCCCTTAAGTGATTCATTTGAAATTTCATTGAATAGAATAAATAAGGTCATGAAGAGTAATAGTGCAATATTAGAATAAGAATCTCTCTCTCTGTCTCACCTCCCTTGTTATTATGACATCTACATTTTTATATTAAATAGACAATCTTCTTCAAAATAAATCACAAAATACTTTGAGGGAAAGTAAAGTTGAATATCATATTTTTAACATACCTGTGCACCAGCTTTCTGAGAACAAGTCATTAGGAAGTTCACTGTTCCTATCTCCACTTTTTTTTTTCCTGGGTATTGATAAAGATTTAAGTGAAAAATAAGTAAATAAATAAACCTGGCAATATTTGCCCTAGCAAACAATCAATGTAGAGTTACACTTCATAGAATACATGTAAATGAAACATTAAATTGATTATTAGGGACGATATAACTGCCTTTATTTTAGACTTTATACATTTTATCTGCTAGAAGCTGATTCACATTTTCGTTCATATAAAATATTTATAGGTCCTAAGTAACTTAAGCTTAAAGGAAGCACACAAAAAAATCTCATGTTAGGGCAAGTCATCAGTAGCAGCTGCAGTAGACAAACCCTGAATTCTCAGTAGTTGAGCACAACGGTTTATTGCTTGCTCTCCCAAAGTCTCATGTTTTGTCAGTGGAGGCTCTCCTCCATCTGGTGACTCAGGAATCAAATCTTTCTCCATCTTGGGACACTGCCATTTTAACATATGAATTCCAAGATTGCCCTGACAAGATAAGAGGGAAAGTGGAAGTGGTATATCAGCAATTAAACTGTCTTCACTTAGAAATAACACTTATTGCTTCCACTCCCATTTTGTTGGCTAGACTTAGCCACACAACCTTGCCCAGCTGCAATGGGACTGAGAATTCTAATCTCTAAGAGAACTAGGACAGAGAAAATAACTGGATATGGGAGGGCCTCAGCAGTGTCTCCTACAAGTGAAAAACACATAGTGCTTCATATTCAGATGTAAATTGAATCCTAGCATGAAATTTTAACAACCTTGAAATATCAATAAAATTTCTCTGAGTCATCTATCTTTAAAGGAAATGGTAACATAAAATTGAGGCACACAAAGATGTTAAGTAAAAGAAAAAAAAACCAAAACAAACAAAAACCATGGGAGAAGTGAAGGGGAAAAAATAGTTTCAAACAGAGCCTGAGGCAAAGCATAAGAGACTCTTAAATACGGAGAACAAAGTGGGGTTGATGGGCGGATGGGGGAGGGGAAAATGGGTGATGGGCATTGAGGAGGGCACTTACTTGTAGGGATGAGCACTGGGTATTGTATGTAAGCAATTAATCATGGAAATCTACTCCTGAAACCAAGAGCACACTGTATACATTGTAAGTTAGCTAACTTGACAATAAATTACATTAAAAAAAAAAGTCGTCACCCTGAGTGTCACCCAGACATAAATAGTACACACACAAAAATATGCTAAAAATATAATCATATTGACCTTCAATTACAGGAAATTGTCTCCTCAACCAAGAAAGTCATGAAGTGTAATTAAATATGCCTGATGTAAAACAGAGCTCAAATGAACCGACTCCCTTTGATATAGCCTTCACTTCTAGCTGAAGTTCTCCTTTCCACTGGTATGTTTTATTGTTCTTGTCCCATGGCTTTCTTCCCCAAAATAAGGGAACTAAATATTGTAGACTTTTATCTGAAGGCACTGGCTTTCTTCTGGTATTATTTGGGACTCTAGGACCATTGGCCATTGGCTTGAATTAGTTAAGGTATGTTATATTATAGTGTGTGCTTCTGCCACACTTAAAAATTCGGTCAATCTTTCTTAAATACATATTTATGTGGGGTCATGAAAACATACAATACTTTGAGATGCCTTTGACCTTCATAAATCTGATTATTTAAACTTTTTATAGCATGACTGTCTTCTGAATTTGTAGATGTCACAAAAGAATATCTTATACTAAAAAGCACTTCCATAACGTTCTTTGGCTCATGTTCTGCAAATAGATTTCCAATATGCTCCTAAGTGATATTGATGGGAAGATTTCCAACATTCCTTTCTTTTTTTTTTTTTTTTTTTTTTTTAAGGATAGTCTTATTAGAGTCTTGGTTGGGCTTCTCTGCTTCAGGTTTGATAAATTCACCAAATATTCACTCTGGATTAATGATTACCTGATTCACCCACTTGTTCTTGACCCAATACTGCCAATGTTTTTCTCTCCAGCTGATGAGGAGATATGACTCCATTCCATAAGCTGAATTTATACACAGAGTGTCCATCATTTTATTTGCAACTTTTCCCAGGTAATAGGTTTTTTGTTTTTGCTTTTTTTTTTTTTAGGAAGTCTATACTTCCTAAAACTGCATGTTTAGCAACTATATGCTGCTGATCTTTAGGTTCATTTTCTTTCAGTAAAAGTGTTTTTACATTAATTCTTGTCCTAATGAATATGCCTGGTCTGATTCTGCTTCTGTTTTTCATGATTTCTTTGTTGTTGTCTCTTTACTGTTTTACTGGGTTTATTTTTACCCCCCCCATCCTTTACTAGATGGACTAAATTTTCTTTAACTTTGTTTTCTCTAGTGATTTGAAAGTTTTGTGCTCTGTTGCTATTTTTCTAGTGGTTAATTTTACATTTTTTAAAAAATTCTTGAAACTGTTTTTATTGATGTAAATACCAGGACCAAAACTGTATTTATTGGCTAAGTCTATGGGATATTTTAGCATGCATTTTAAATTTCTTTTTGTCTTTTTCTCACTCTCTCAGTTTTTGTTGTTGTTGTTGTTGTTGTTATTATACGGAATTTTTCCTGGGTTCAAACCATGTTACTGAGGACCTCAGTAGGGGCAGGGGTCAAAGGGCTGGGAAGACAGCGAGATCTAATGTCCTCAGCCTGGTTGGGATCTCTCCAGCCCCGCCGTAGTAGCCAAAAGCTATATATGGAATTTTAATTCATATTTTTATGTTGTATTTTATGCTATGTGTTTTGTTTTTTAGCAGCTATTTTTAATACTTTTGTTAAGCCTTATAATAATATCACAACTACTATTAAGCCTTAATTTCCTATTTAAGTTGTTACAGTGTTAACCATAACCCTTCTACTGAACAACTTCTCTTTTCTTATACTATTCTGAGCTGTTTCTCTCCAATTGGATAATATCTCTGAGTGGTGTTTAGGAGTTTGCTGTTGTTATCTCAGGGATGGGATGGCTGGTATGCTTTCTGAACTTTTATGTTCCTGATTTTTTTCTTTTGGCTTAACAAATAACACCTTAGGTAGAAAATTCTTAGACTATAAGATTTCTCTTCCCATAATTTTATAAGTGTGGCTCCTTTATTTCTGGCATCAAAGTAGGAGAGAATTATGAGGCCAGCATTTTTCCCCCTACAGGCAAAATATATTTATCTTCTTGATTGATTGGTGGAATTCTTTCTTTACTCTTGAAATAAGAAAAAAAATATATCAGAATATCTCTAGGTGTGCACGTCTTTCTCATATACATTGATTTTGCTTAGTATAAGCAGCCCCAGCTCTTTACTCAATCAGAAACATTTTTCCTCTATTACAGCTTAAATCATTATTTCTGTTCAAATTGTTTAGTTCCCCTGTTCAAGATTCCCAATTTCTTCATAATTTTTATCTTCTTTTCCTTTTCTGTTTCATTCTGAACAATTTCTAAAGCTGGTTTATATATTGCTTTTCTGAAATTTATTTATTCTAATGCTGAGTTTAATTCTGTAGCTGCATTCTTAACTCCTTCAAAATTGTCTCTCCTCCAGCAAGCAACTGTAAAGACGAAATATGTATATTTTAAGGACTAATGAAGATATTGTAGGTTTCTTTTTTTTTAACCTTGATCTAAAAACAGTTTAATCTAATTTTAAGGTTAAGATGCCACTAATCTAGTCCCTAAATTTTCTTGATAATTTTGCTTTTATAAAGGCTAGTAGTCTATGTGACCTTAATTTCTTTCCTATGAGAATTGCTCCAATTTATATTTTATAATTATATATTTTTGTTCATATAGAACAATATTTTTATTACTAGTGACATATTATTTAAATCCAGACCTCAATTATAATATTTGCAATACTTTGTTTCATCAACTCTATGATAATATTGATTGTAAGGCAAACTATTTTATATACCACTAAAAGAAAAAACACTGCTGGGCTCCTGGGTGGCTCAGTCGGTTAAGTGTCTGACTTCGGCTCAGGTCATGATCAGTTCGTGAGTTTGAGCCCTGCATCAGCCTCTATGCTGACAGCTCAGAGCCTGGAGCCTGCTTTGGATTCTGTGCCTCCCTCTCCCTGTGCCCCTCACCTACTCATGCTCAGTCTCCCTCTCTCTCAAAAATGAATAAACGTTACAAAAAAAATTGTTTTTAAAGAAAAAGAAAAACATTGCTGCTTCAAATATAATTCATTTTTTTATCATTTAGCATTGTATATTATCCTAAGTACTATGTTGGATGTATTTATACATTATTTTTAAATAATATATCACTGTTATGCCTATATGAAGAGATGACTATAAGCAAAATAATATGTTTAAAGTATTTTTAAAATTTCTTCTCAGTATTTGATTCTTCTGAATCACTTTTTAACTCAGAAAAATGAAAAATGGTTTCTCATGTCAATCAACTCTTTTTTCATTCCTGCCTTTTCCCCCCCAGCTATATCTTTCCTTATCTCAGCTTTAATTTCTCTGATCTCATCCTTGGTCTGCTTCGTGGAGTTCTTGTTATCTTGAATAGTTTTTAAAGCCCAAAGCAGTTGTACTATAAAATTTGTTTCCAGGTGGCTCAGTTGGGTGAGTGTCCAACTCTTGATTTCAGCTCAGGTCATGATCCCAGGGTTGTGGGGTTGAGCTCTGCATCAGGCTCCACACTGAGCATGGAGCCTGCTTGAGATTCTCTCTGTCTCTCCTTCTGCCCCTCTTTCCTGCTCATGCTCTCTCTCTCAAAAAAATTTTTTTTTCTTTTTTGTTTCTGCAGTCAAATGCTCTACCACTGAAAAGAATTTGTTTTGAAACCTGTAGTAAATTGTTATTTCAAACTATGTTCTTCCCTTGCCTTTTGAGTGTTATGTTCTCCCCCTCTTATAATACACACTCATAAGTCACTGGTTCTAAATTTCATTTTTTCTATTTAATCACCCTTTATTTTTTTTTTAATGTTTTATTTATTTCTAAGACAGAGAGCAAGGGGGGAGGAGCAGAGAAAGACAGAGACACAGAATCTGAAGCAGGCTCCAGGCTCTGAGCTGTCAGCACAGAGCCCAATGCAGATCTCGAACTCAAGAACTGTGAGATAATGACCTGAGCTGAAGTCAGATGCTTAACCACCTAAGCCACCCAGGCACCCCTTTATTCATCCTTTAATATAGAGAGGTCTTCTCAGATTAGGTTTTACTGTAAACTCCATATGTATGTACATTGTTGCTGTTGGGTTTTTTTTTAATGTTTATTTATTTTCAGAGAGAGAGTGAGAGAGAGAGAGCTTGTGTGCATGGGAGCCTGTGGGGGAGGGGCAGAGAGAGAGGGAGACAGAGGATCGGAAGCAGGCTCCAGGCTGTGAGCACAGAGCCTGATGCAGACTTGAACTCAGCAACAGTGAGATCATGACCCAAGCCAAAGTCAGAGGCTTAACTGACTGAGCCACCCAGGCCCCCTGCTGTTGTTGTTTTTTAACTTGGTTCACCTCACAGTCCACATAATTGCTGATAGAATTATCATTTCAGATCATAAGATCAAGTTTCATTTGATATTCATATTTTCTAGCCAATTTTTTTATTGTTTTGAAGTCTTTTATTTAGTGCAAATGTATTGCCAGGAGACAATCCAGTCCCACTGCCTGTTTTATATTTTCATGAGCAGCAGTGATTCCTGCATAGTCAGACATCTTTTCTAATTTTTTACTTACCTAACCTAGGGAATGGTATATTTGCTTGGCATATAGTAAATGCTTAGTATATAGTTCTTCCAGTATTCGATGGAACTCCCAGAATACACCACAACTCTGTCAGGCTTAGCTCCTAACAGTTGCCAACCTGACCCTCTTAGATATAAGCACCTCCCGTCACACAGCTTTGCGGGTAATTACAGTTCCAGAATTCATGCAAGAAGACAGCAATTAATGCCAAGGAAAATGTGCTTAAAATGGCTCCAATTATTCTAGGTTGTCTTTCCCTTACCACATGGAGTGGTAAGACTCCATGTTTTGAAGGAAAAGATCTGTAGGAGACATAGCTTTAGAGAGTGTCCTACCACCCTTCTCCTTTCTCCTGCCTGTAAGCTTCCTCAGAACCTTGACTATTAGAAATTCTTTCTGTTTCCTGGCATTGAGAAATACTCAGAGTTTCCAGTTTTATAGAAACTAGTTTCTTTCTCTTTTCTTTCCTGAATTATTTCTCAGTAAGTTGGAGGAAAGAAAAATTTGATTTTTTTTTAATAAAAAAATACTACAACAGCTAACAATTATCTAAACTTAACTGGGTTCAGTACTTACCAGTTGACCTTTTATGACATGCCTTCCCCATTTGAATTCTTTACTTTGCTGTGTCTCAGTTGGCTGGAGTACTTAATACTTTAAATAATGCAAATGGAGAAGGCATGTTGTTAGGATCTGCTTTCTGAGGCCTTGAAGATCTAGAATTAATCGCCAAGCTGGACTAGAAATCAGGTCTTCTCTTCCTTAGCCTTTCCAACCAAATTAGGTACTTTACTTATTCCCCTCTGCCAAAAAAGTACCAATAAAAAGTTATTTATCACAGCTGGTGGTTGTAAGAATTAAATGAGATAATACATCTGAAGCACTTAGTACAACACCATTAGAAGTTGGTGCAATTACTATCTCGGTTTTACAAATGAGGAAGCAGATGTTCAGAGACTGAGGTAACTTGTTGGAAGCTGATCCGAGGCAGAGCCAGGGCTGGGATGGGGGACCATCCGAGTTCAAAGCAGAGCCTCAATTCTCACTAATAACTGCACAGCAAGCATCTCACTGACCAGGTTCCTGTCTTCAGTTCTGCTTCCTCTGCTATCCTGGGCATGTTAATTTGAGTAATACTCAGCTTTCAGGGCCCAGCTGCCAAATTAGATTATGATGCCAACAGTCAGCTGACTCCCTGTGCTACACCACATACTCAGCAGGCATTTCAACAAAAATTAATTGATGAAAATATATGGCGATCACCCAAAGCTGACAAAAACAACTTCTAACCCTGCTGTTGAAAACTAACAGATTGTAAGGTTCAAATTTTGCTTGAGGCCTGGGATAGAACCCCCTGTTAGGGCCATTTCTATTTTTGCTATTTATCTAAGTATGTGTCTTATCTTGGAAAATAGCTGTCTTGTTGTTGCCTCTCATAGAAATCCCTTTTATTAAATCAGACCCTGGGAATACACAATATGCATGTTCTGCCTACGAAGAAGACACAGAACAAAAGGGAGTTAGTAAATCTTGGAAATCTCTCCATGCCCACTTTGCTTAATTGAAACTATACTGATCAGGTACCTGGAATAATGCCTTTCCCAGACCTTTGCCCATCTGAAGCTCTCAGAGACATTAACCTGAAATGAATTAGATCCCAAAGTGGTGAGGAGTGTTGGAAAACCAACTTGGGTCACAGGTGGACACTCATATTCTCTCCGGCCTCAACTATCTCTATGACCTTAGATAAATTCTCAACAAAGCTAGGCTCCATTTTCTCAAATATCAAAAGTGGTTTAGAGCTAACCTATGAGATTATGATGAGAATTGCACAAATCCATGTGTCTATATGCAAGTTCTTTGAGAGACAAGCTCTGAAGAGCATTTCCATGGGGACTTGGACTCAGAAGGTTCTTACCTCCCTGTCTCTAGGTAGAAAGGCTGTAAATTGCTTCACTGCTGTGAATTTTTTCTCCATAATGAGAAGATTTTCATTCAGGCTTCTTCCCACATCTTCCTAATAATGGCCAGAAGCCAAAACTGAAAGAACAGAATAAGATATTTAAATTGCTTCAGACCCATCTCTTCCTTAGTAAAAGAAATACAGTGCATTTATAATTTTTTTTCCTTTTCCTTTTCCTTTGTTGTTGTTGTTGTTGTTGTTGTGTGTGTGTTTTGGGGGGGGGTGGTGGGGGGATAAATCCACCAAGGTGTGAGGGCAGTGCATCCATGTGCCTAGCCTCTGACCTGGGGCAGGGGTGGGGCTCCCATTGATGCCAGTTGTCGTGGTGCTGGCCCTGGGCTATCTGGGGGCCGTGTGGGCTACTTATGTGCCCTTCTCTAGCACACTACATAAACAGTGGGGAACCAAGTGGATGCAGTCCTCCTTTAAAGGTTCTTTCCAGTTCATTCTCTGATTCCACTAAGTCCAATCCTTGCCTTTAAGTCCTTACCTTGCCTGTGAAAGGTTTATCTGTGGGACCTGAGTCTCTCTTTGGGGAGTGTAGGAAAGAGAAGTGTGGGTACCTTCTCTGGCGGCTGAGTGAACCTTGCTTCCATGAGTGGATGGGGAGGACGGCAGGGGGCAGGTGGTGCAAAGGAAAATGGAAGGAAAGGTGATTTGTTCAGACTTAGAGTGGAGTCTAGTCTCAGTTATCAGTTTGCTCCAAGGAGTATTCTTTCCTACTTATCCCTTCCCAAACCTCATCCTGCCACTACCACAAACTTCAGTAAAAGCGGAGAAGATAATCCTTCCCAGCCTCAGTTTCCAACCATCATTGATTCAGGGCAGTGCTGGGATAGATTGGAGGGATGAGTCCTTTGGAGAGATGAATGGAGCACACCCGGTCCCCCTTCCCACCGCCACCTGGGAAGGCAAGAGGTGCCAGCCAGACACACAGCCAGCTTTCACATTTTCTTGTTCATCTTAAGTTCATAGAAAAACAATGTATCCACTAAGTCCTTTAAGAATAAAGTAAACTTGAAGGAGCATAACAAGATGCAATGTAGAATACAAGTAGGAACAGAGGTTGGCAAACTTTATGGAAAAGGTCAATGTGTCAGTTTCCTAAGGCTTTTTTAACAAGTTACCACAGACTGGGTGGCTTAAAACAACACATTATTTTCTCACAGGCCTAGAGGTCAGAGCCTAAAATCAAAGTGTTAGCAGGGTTACATTCCCTGCAAAGGCTCTAGAAGAGAATTCTTATTTGCCCCTTCCAGGTTCTAGTGACTCCCAGTTTTCCTTGGCTTGCAGCTATGTAATGTCCATCTCTGCTTCCTGGGGATGTAGCCTCCTCCTCCACCTCTATCTTTTCTTCTTCTGTCTCTTCTATGAACACTTGAAATTGGATTTGATGCCCACCCCAGTAATCCAGAATGAATTTATCTTAATATCCTTAATCTCATCTGCAAAGACTCTTCTTCCAAATTAGGTAATATGCACAGGATCTGGGTATCAGGGGATGGATATATGTTTTTTTTTTTTTAGGGGGGGGGCATTCAACCTATTAAAGTCAGATAGTAAATATTTTAGGGTTTATGGGCTATAATTGTTGTAACTACTTTATGTCTCAACGTGATTAGACTAAAGTGGATCTGCTTCTTGGTGAGTTACAGAGATTATCCCAGATGGAGTTGCCACACAAAGTTATCTTTATTTGTACAAACAAGGAGATCACAGGGAATAATGCCCAAAGCCATCACTCCTGGGAAAGGGGTAAGCAGGCTCCTTTTATTAAGGCTTGGGATGAATATTCAGAAAGGGATGGGATTTTAACATGATAATGAAGCTGAGGTAACTGTCAGGTACTTTCTGATTCATCTGCACCACCATCTGCCTCAATGTTTCTTTTCTTCTTCCAACAATTAGTTAGTTCCTAAAAGATGAAATTAACAGGCAGATGCCTCCAGAAGTTTCCTGAGTTCCAGGGGTCAATCCTTAGTTCAGAGGGCCTATGGGTCTCGCCAGTGACGCCAGTTACTAGGCTCTGCCATTGTAGCTAGCATGAAAGAAGCCACAGATAATACATAAATAAATGAGTGTGGCTTTTTTAGAGGAAAATTTAATTTATGGACACTGAAATTCAAATTTCATAGACTTTTCACACATTATCAAATGTTCCCCCTTTTATTTTTTATCATCCATTTAAAAATGTAAAATCTTTTGTTCACCCATAGGCCATCTAAAAAACAAGCCAGGGACTATAATTTGCCCATCTTGGGTTAGGGTACTTGAATATATTTTAAATCATCTGAATTTCTTTTCAAAGTTCTCTAATAACCTTCTATTAAGGCCAACTATCTTTTCTGTCTTTGTTAATCTAAAGATTTCTATGTCTTTCGACACATGTTGTGACCCCTCTCCTTTCCAAAACTCTCCCTCCAGCCATGTGGATATGATAAAATGTAAATGCACTTTCATGAGAAATACGATAAAGGAGAGTTAATATGGTGACTTCCCATGGCAGGAAGGTGATGGTCTTGACCCTATCTATGTGTATCTGAGCTCTGTGACCTGTCAGAACAGGGTATGGAACCTCTGTGGAAGGAATAGAACCTTACACAGACAGATGAGAGGGGCCAGATGAGCTGGAGATAGGGTGAGATGAATGGGCTGTTGATAGGAACTAATGACATTAGTGAGGGAGGTGGAGCAGAGAGAGGAGAGAAAGGGGGTAGAGAGGATGTAAGCAAAGAGCAGGGGAGATGGGAAAAGGAAGGGAGAGAAGAGAGACAGAAAGATGAAATGAGGTTGCTTATGGCAAGAGAGGAAATTAAACCTAGAGGATGCTAAGTGAGCTTGAGGCTTACTAGGCCATACCAGGAAAGAGGGCAATTAGAGCTGAAGAGAATTCAGGCATTTTAGGAGCTGAAATCTCAAGAATGGAAAGAGCATCCCTGAAGGATGAGGGTGAGACAGGCAAGGAGGCTTGGGGAAAGTTCCTGAGTGTTTTTGGTTTTGTTTTTATTATTTTTAAAATGGAAGTCAAGGCGTAACAACCTTCTAAAATAAATAAAGTTGTATTTGCCCGGTTCCTTCCTTTGATGTGGAGAAGTGGGGTCAGAGATGACCGTGCTCTGTCTGAATTTGGGCGATCCAAGGAGTGGCAGAGCCCAGAGTGCTGAGGAGGAGGGAGGCTTCCCCAGGCTGCCCCCCATGACTGAGGTGGTAAATGGACTGGATGCAGCCTCTGAAGCCAGCAGCACATAGTGAGAAAGAAGGAGTGATGGGTATAGAACAGGAGCTGAGCAACGCTTTGGAGAGTGCTTTAGGGGACTCCTCTGACAGCAACAGGAATGCAGGGCAGGTGGACAGGGAGAGACTGGGGCAAGAAGATCAGAGAACACAGGACAATCAGGAGACTCTGGCCAGAGTGCAGGCAGGATGCACGAGCGCCTGTCCTACAGTGGTGATGAAAGGGAGGGGACAGATGGTAAACACTTGTCAGAGAGAGGCACCATAGCTGGGTGGCTGACAGCCTGGCATTTCTCACTCAGTGATGCTGGATTTGGTCCTGAATCCCCAGTGTTTCTTGCTTGGCTGATTACCTCCCTGGGGCCAAACTTCCAATTAGAAATCTCCCAGAGTGAGAGGCTTTAGTAATGCAGTCTTCCCTTGTGACATGCTCAAGTCTGAAAGGTCTAACTACTCCCTGGTGGTCCCCCTCAGGGGTATTGTTATTTGGAGGCTTTCAGGAACAAGATGTTCATGCCTCAGCAGCTATAGTGTGACCCTGATCCTTGGGATCCGAGGGGAAGCCAGGAGCCTGGGAGAAAGGCAGCCTTCCTGTGGGGCCAGGCACTGCTTTGGGCACTAGCAGGGGGCACCTGATAGAGCACCTGAGGGAGCACAGCAAGGCCCCCACCCTGCCCTTCAATTAACCCATTAGCCATCAGGCACAGCTTTTCTTGAAATCTTATAGGGAGGCCAGCCCCTTACCAAGGCTGATGATGTCCTTATACAGCAAGGACACCCCAGTGATTTTCTTAGTACGACACCCTGAATGGAGCTGAATAGTGCTGTCCACAGCCAGCAACTCCAGTAAAAGGTTAAATGGGCCTGGTTACACTATTTACATGACACTGACAACCTGGAATTAATGTGAGGAGGGAGAGACGACATGTGAGAAATCTAATTCTTGCACACAGGAGTTAAAATTGTCTCCTGGGCTGTCCTACCTGGATGTTTTGCCCTGACAAGTTAAAGTGTTAGCAGCCATGTGGAAGGAAATGGGGAATGCGTTGGGTAGATTTCAAGAATCTTGCCGTCGCTTCTTCCCCAGTGGTCACAACTACTCTAAGAACTAAGAGATTCGTTTTAATATTTTTTCCTGATTCAAAAACACAAATCCTAGTTTCTTAGATTTGGAAGAGATATCTGAGCATAGCCAGGCAGCACTGGGATGTGACAAATGGGGTCAGCGACCCTCAAGGGGGACAAGGGCTTGTCCTGGGCGAGTTACCGCATTTCAGAGTCAGGAGGGCTATCTTCCTAGCAGCAATCTTTCATAATGTCCCACTGAGTTCTGGATGACTTCAGAAGATTCCCGTTGACCTCTGCTTCCATCTTGTGCCATGTTGTCTTTTAGATTCAATCAGGGTGATCATGACCATGGTGCCATTCCGGGCCTGCTCTCCTGCTGAACTTTTGCCTAAAATAACTCTTACAAGGGGTTTTGGCCCCATCTTTCTTTGGGATTAATGGTCATTGGCTCACCTACTGAGGATGGCAGAGTGTGATATATAGTCTCTTCTCTGAGGGAGCATCAGTCACTATCCCTTTAGAAATCAACTACCCTTATGGGAATAGATGTGAGGTGATTAGGAGAGCTGTGGTCGATAGGCATGTTTAGTAGTATTCATCAGTCATTTATGGGGCATTAACTGAACAGCTACTATGTACCAACTACTACACTTTCTGTTTTCAGAGCTAAAAGGAGTCAGACCTCTGACACTTCAACTCTTGGACTTTTGTCTGAACTGGCAGGATAGATGCCCTTTTCAAGGTTCCCATAGCACTTTGGACATTCATCTATTAAAGTTTTTATTTCACTGTATTTAATGAAGTGCTACCATGCTTCTCTTTTTCACTAAACAACGAACTCTTCAAGGGCAACTCAGTGTCATTCATCTCTGTGAGCCTTATCCCTGGTGAAGTGCCTGGCATTTCATAGATGCTTAACAAATGTACTTTGTAGGGATGGATGAAGAAAGGAATGAAAGTGGGTCTAAGCCCATTATGATATGATCATTGATAGTTTGTCATTGAAATGTTCCCACTGAGGGTCTAGAGAAATACCAGCTCTGTGGCCATTTGAGATCCCAACAATGGTGGGAAGGACAATTGAAATGTCAGATGGTCTGGGCCATGTGCCAAGCATCTCAGGGTTACGTTTGGAGGGAGCGCTTTCCAACTAAGTTCTGGGAAGGAACATGGTATTTATTTAAGTGTTGGCATCTACTTAGACAAACAGGAACACATTCTGCCACCTCACTTTATTGGAGCTGGAATTCTGTTCCCTTTTCGATGGCTGAAACAATGCATGGCATTGCAAAACATTTCAGATCAGTTGGCTTCCCCAGCAGCTTAGTGCGTCAGTGCAGAAGCACATAGCAGATTATGTTTCTGTGTTAACAAGCCTGCAGAACCTGCCTTGGGATGAAAAATTGGGACTACAGAGGAAGCAATGGGGAAAATTTTCAGGGCCATTATCTCAGTGCCATCACCTTTAACACATTTCATGTTAAAATATTGCCTGGAAGATCATCAGAACTAAAAATAACGCTGTCTGTTTATATAGTGGTTTATAGTTTATAAAATATTTTACAGTCATCACACTTTTTTTTCCTGCAACTGCAACTCCACTTTATAGATGAGGAAAATGGGACTTGTCAGGGTTTAGTGACTTCCCACATCAACTGGTAGAGTCCATGGGGTTGTTAGCATCATAAGAAATTCAACAGTCCTCGCCTCAACTTTGGAATCCTCAAATTCCACTGAAACTATTCTCGCCACTGTGACCAGTAATCTCCTAGAAGCCAAATAACATAGATTCTTTCCATTTTTTCTCTTGCAAGACCCCTCTGTAGCAAATGACCATATAGACTACTCCCTGCTTCTTAAGGCTGTCTCCTTTGGTTTCTGTGATAGTTCTCCCTCCTGGTTTTTCTCCTTCATCCTAACGCCCACCATCTCAATCTCATTTACTGGCTTCTCTGTCCCTGTGCACCCTATGAATGCTGATGTTCTCCAAAATTTGGTCTTTGGTCCTTTTTTCTTTGCACTCCACACTCCTAGGGGTTTCATACAGCTTATGGCTACAAACATTCACTCTATAGTGTTAGCTCCCAAATCTCTGTTGCCAACCCAGACCTCCCATCTGAATTCAAAATATATATCCTATGTGCTTTCCGTATCCCTCCACTTGGGCGTGCAATAAGAACTTCAAATTCCACAAACGAGATTGTTATAATGTTGCAGGATTGCATCTATGCATTCAGCAGGACATCCTTCTTCATTTATTCAAGTTTCCATTATTTCTTTCAGTAAAAGAATATTTAGTAGTTTTCTTTATGGGGGCCCTATATATTTCCATAAGTGTTTATTTCTAAGTGTTGTATGTTTTTATGGCCCTTGTGATGTGATCTTATTTCCATTATGGTTTATAAATGGTCATGCTGGTATGTAGGAAAGCTGTTGATATTTATGCATTTGTTTTGAAACCATCTCCTGAAATCCTTAATTTATCTCTGTTTTTACATTGATTGTCTCTGGTTTTGTAGATAGACTGTCATATGCAAATCATGATAGTTTTCTCTTATTTTACATCATTTTATGCCTCTTATTCCTTTTTCTTATCTTAATTGCATTGGGTAGTATGCTTAGAACAATGTTACTGCTGGTAATAATGGTCATTTGTGTGGTTTCTGACTTTAATAAGAACAGACCACTTCTATTTTTCATCATTCAGTTAAAAGCCCTTTCATCATTAAATTAAATATATATGCTTTATATTACTAATGGCATATTATTCTATCACTATTTCACATTAGGAAATGATGTTAAATTTTTATTAAATGTCTTTTAGTTACCCCAAAAAATGATTAGAAGTTTTTCTCCTTTGATCTAGTTATATGATAAGTGATATTAATAGAGTTCTTAATATTAAATTTATCTTTGTAGTCTATTTTTTTCTAGAAAGATCCCATTTAAGTTAAGAACTTAAATTTTACTCAGCTCAGGGGACTACATTATGAATTAATTAATTACTGCTTCTCCTTTCAGAATTCCCATTATACTGTATTTTATCTCCTAAACCTACACCCTCGTATCTCTTACATTTTTGTATATTATATTCATCTCTGTATTTTGCTTCTGGGTTTTTGGAAAATTTCTCAAACTGGACTTTTGAATCGTTGATATGATTTTTGGTACTATCTAATCTGTTATTCACAGCTACCACTTGCAAATAAAAATTTGAAACTTAAAATCTGAAGTTTTAAAAGTTTAAATTCTTAAAAATGTTTAAGCGATAAAAACTGAGGACAAATTGAGGGTTGATGGGGGGTGGGAGGGAGGGGAGGGTGGGTGATGGGTTTTGAGGAGGGCACCTTTTGGGATGAGCACTGGGTGTTGTATGGAAACCAATTTGACAATAAATTTCATGTATTGAAAAATTAAAAAAAATGTTTAAGCGATGTTTTTCACTAAGAATATGAATCCATTTTGTTTTGCTTCTGGTTCTGTCTCACTTTTTGGAGTAAGCTTCCTTCAGAGGAGAGCATTTGTCTGAGTCTTCAGATTAATTTCCTTCTTTCAAATTGCTGAACCATTTCACATATCTGCTGATGTTTCTGTTTGCCCAACTTTCCTGAGAAAGTGCTATTCAGGGTTGTGAGTTATAGTGGTTTTGTCGGATCATGGGAATGCTTATGTAAAATCTCAAGTCCAAGAAAAAGAGAAAAGAGAAGTCTGCAGGTTTAGTTGGCCATAGGGGATGGGGAGGTGAGGGAAGGCTGCAGTCAGAGACATCTGCACAAGAGAAACGCATGTGGTGCTGAGGGATTCCTTCCAGTGTACGGTGAAGCCCATGGTTATCTCAGAACCCCACAGGCTATGCCCACACTCTAGTAATTATCTCACCTCCCAAGACTAGGAGGGCTCCGTCTAGCAGCTCCCACTGTGTTTTCTGAACACTATGAAAGACCATGTCCTTTGTCCCAGTAATGGCCCCATGGAGTCCTGGCCCCACTGCTCAAAGTTAGGAGCATTTGTGCCAAGTTTGATTTCCCCTTGACCATGGAAACTAGGAAAGTAATTATAACTGCAGGCAGACTGCTGGAAGGGCACTTCATTGTTGAACCGTTGGAGAATGTTCCTCTTCTCTTGTTGTCATAGGTTCTGGTCTTATAATACTCCCTCTGCACCCTGCTCATGGCCTCCCTTGTTTGAAGGCCCCCCCCCCCCCCGAGCTTGGAAATTAGCGGGACTGCACTCTTTACCTGATGCACCCACCACCTGGATCAGCTTCTCCATCATATGTAAAGAATTAGGGACCTTGGTCCACAAGTCACAGAAGACCACTAGCACAATATTTTTACAATATCTTAAGCAGTATAATGCTGTGAGTAAGTGTTTGGTCTCTAGAGCCAGACTCTTTGGGTTCAAATACCAGCTATGCCACGAGCTATGGGACTGATGGACTCAGTTACCTTCCCTGTGCTGTGATTTCTTCATCTGTAATAGAAGATAATAATAGCCCATCAGCGTGGATAATGATAGCACCTCCCTCATGGAGTACTGTAATGCCAAGCATTCCAGACAATGCCCACACCCAGTAATGCTGGGTCAATGTTAACTAATACAAAGAGTGTCAACACTTGGAATTTGAGGAGGGCATCCTTCCCTGATTTTTCTCCTTTTTATATTTGTTTGGATATTTCCATGAAAATTTTAGGAAGAGAAGAGTTAAATGTGTAGGCTCAAAATTCCATCTTGTTCCAGAAATTCTAAAGTAATTGTTCCGAAATGAAAGCTGATCAGTTCACTCACTGATTTAAATCTCTGAATGGTTGTCCATTTCAAAGAGGGTAAAATTTAAGTTTGTTGGTGGAATTAACAAGGCTACCTGAGATCTAGACCACATTCTGGCCTTTTCTCTAACCTAGTCCTTTCTTGCACCTCAGGCTCCAGCCCACCCACACCTCCTGGCTTATCATGGTATTTCACACTACAGGCCTCTGCTCTTAGGAGCTTTCCACCTGGAAGCCCTCCACCATTTCCCCTTTTCCACACACCTGTGCACATTTTTTCCTCTACTGCAATTCTGAAGGCTCACTGCAGGTATCATCTTCTCTGTGAAGCCCAGAATTACAGCAACAGACCCCTCCTTGGTCCACACTGTACCCAGTGCAGGTTTCTCTATAATGTGACTGTGAGGCTTTACTCCCAACTGCCATGATTATTGGAATCAACTTGGGAGCTTATTAAAAAATATAAATGATGGTGCTGGAAGATTCTAATTCTTTAGGAGTGGGGCCCAGGAATCCGTATGTTTATAAAACAACTGAGGACGAGCCAAGTTTAGGCTACATAATACATCCTCTCTGGTTAACATGCCTTCTCTCTGGTTAATCTACCCTCCTTTGTGGTTAGCATGCCTTCCCCTCTGTAATAGGCCATGAACTCTGTTAGAGCAGGCACCATGTCATACCCGTCTCGTGTCCCCAGCTACTTACATAGCCCCAGGCCTTCAGAAATGTGTTGCATGAATGAATAACTGAATCGCCTCTTCCCCAAATGTTTGAGCCGCCAGCCTCTTAGGTGTTTCCATCCTTTGTTGTTCATTGCTTTTACCCACCCCCATTTGACTTTCAGAGACTTAGGAGCTTAAAAGTGAGACAGAAATCATTGTTTTTCGTTTGGCAACATATACCAGACTTGTTTGCCAAACTTACTGTGAACCTTCTGTCTTCTTGAGAAAGGAGGCCCAGGAGATCAGAGGGACTATATTATAACAGCCATCTCCTGAGACCTAAATATCTGGCAATCAAGGTTGGCATGAGGATTGGCATGAAGAATGAAAACACTGAACAGCCAGAAAGCACAAGCCAGCGCTTTCAATGGGCTTAACAGTGTGCTAGACAGGACATGGGAAACAGATTGAGGATGCTGCGATTGAGCCCATCTCTCCTCCACTAGCCTCCACCTGCTGTTACTTTAGGCACTCTGAACCTCAGTGTCCTCATAAAAGAGGGCCAAAAATGGGTTGTCATAGTGTTGTTATGAGAATAAAATGAAGCAATATATATGGAAGCACTGAGTATAATACACTAAATGTTGCAGCAGAACAATGGGAAGCAGCCACAGGCCTGGGCCTGGACTCTTGTGGGGAGACTAGTAGACGGTGCGGGATGCAGCTGCCCGAAACTATAGAGTCCAGTCTAGCAAGCAGACCGCAGTTGCAGAAGATATGAAAACCAAACCACTGAGATAGACCAAGCAAGCTACCTTCTCAGGATATCCAAGAATACTCATGGAGACATGGTAGAACACATTTCCAGCACATATAAGTGCTCTTCAGGGAAAGGCCCATACTTCATTCATCTGTGTTGTCCTAATATCTAGGAGAGTGCCTGAGAGAGGACCAGAAAGTATTTGTACACTGAGCAGTGGGAGGGCAAAGACACAGCTTGACACCATTTCTCCCTTGTTCTTTCCTACTTCCTTGGTCCTCTAGACTATATGTGATGGGAATGAGTTGTTTACTGAAGATGGTACAAGCCATTTAGTCCATGCCCTGGCCTCCACATCTGGATGTGGTTAAGCCATCCCAGACAGAGCTCTGTTTCCTCTGCTGTTTTCTGAGGTGTCCATAGTTCACAGAGTCCCTGATATGCATAAAGTTTTAGGTGAGCTTAAATAAATGTAGTTTAAATTATAACAAAAAATGTTAAGATTTGAGACTAAGAGATCAATTTTCTCCTGTAGAATCTTTATGAAATAGTCATTTAAAGATAATGACTTTTTGTTGTGCCACTTTTGTTTCCCAATGTAATCTCTGTATAATATAAAATATAATATAAATATAAAATATCAAACCTGCCCCTCCCAGCATCGAGACTTTGAACTTCCTGCTCTCAGATAAAATCATCAGTGTTGCAAAGCACTTCTATTAAGGAGGGATTCTTGTTAGAGAGGCAAGTCCTGTTTAATGTAGCAAGAAAAGGTTATCTATCATTTCAAGCTCTGTTTTTAAGGAGGATGAGTTAGCTTTGTTCTGCTGAGACCCAGTAGATGGGGATTTGCAAGCTGGGGGAAAGGGGGCGGGGGAGTCCATATATTCAAGGGAGAATGACTTGAGACTTCTAGGGCAATCTAAGAGGAAATGAAAGAGAAAGAGAGGGCCACCAAGACTATGTGAGTTACCCAGAGCGCCTCCCGTGATCTCTACATCCCCAGTTCTTACTAGACTCACCAACCAGAAAAGTGAGAATTTTGCATCCAGGTGACTGAGGAGAAAAAAAAAAAGATAGTCTATGCATTGAAGAACTAGTCACAACGGGAACCGTGAGAAGAAAGACCATGAGAATCTCTACATATCATGCATGGGTAGGGCTGAGATTATAAAACTGACAATTTGATCCAAGTTAATCTGGACCTCTGAAGGGCAGAGCAGGGTCTTCTCAAGTGACTCCTAAATCCTCTGAATTTGCCATCCTTCTTGCCAATACCACGAGGAATGCATACTTAACAGGCAACCTGGCCTTCTCCTCAAGGAGCTTCCAGTCTCATTGTGCAGACAAGATATAAAGCCATTGCACAACGGGCTTTCAGGCTGCATTTTACTTTTTCAGTAAAGAGTGATGGAGGTGATTAGAGAAAGGCCTTGGGAAGGGCTTCTTGAGGGTCACCCTGAGTTGTGTCTTACAAGGGAGATGCCGGATTGGTTTGGCAGAATATGGGAACAGCCTTTTCAGGAGCTCCCTGTCGGAACCTCCCAAAACAGACCAGCCAGGGAGCACCCAGGCAGACAAAAGCAGCTCTGTCCCCTGCCCATTTAAATCTCACGCCTCACAGAATCTGCCTGTAACCTTCACAAGCAAATCTGGCTTCCTTTTTCTTTATGATGACTTTTTAAAATCATTTCTCCAGACGGACATTTACCTGCCTCTGCTCTTTTCCCAAAACAAAACAAAAACAAGCAACAACAAAACAGAACCCTTTTATGCCACTTCTTGCACCCGACTGCCACTTTCATTTGCTCTCAGCCTTTCTGAATTACGGTGAGTGGGAGGAAGGCAGGCACTCACCACCCACCCAGCCCTTGCTGTTAATAAGTAGATGTCTACAAACAATACTGAGGAAAGCAGGCTACTTTAGACAACCGAGGGTTATGGGAGGGAGGTGGGTGAGGGGATGGGCCAAAGGGGTGGTGGGCATTAAGGAGGGCCCTCGTTGGGATGAGCACTGGGTGTCCATGTAAGTGATGAATCACTGGGTTCCACTCCTGAAACTATTACTACACTGTATGTTAACTAACATGAATTGAAATAAATTAGTTAAAAAATAATAATAAATAAAATAAAACAAATTTAAAACAAAAAAGAAAGAAAGAAATTCAAAGTTGTAACTTCCAAAATCTAATGGGTGAAATTGAGTACTTCCCTTTCCACCGTGGCCTGGAAAGGTAGAGATAATCTTACAGAGTCCAGAGAATAACCCCCCATATCACAGGACTTCAATTTTAGTTTTAATGAAAGCATGTTGTTTTAAAAGGAACAAATACAGATTTCTGAATTATATGTTTTCTTTCCCCATTAACAACCTGGACATGCATCTAGAATTAATAAACTAAATTTTTATTCTCATTTGTTGGGGGTGTTGACAAGGGCTGTTGTGTTACCTAATGTCTGAAAGTATTTACCTCTTGACCTCTTGTTTTCCCATTCTGAATGAGATGTTAGTATCTTGGCTGTGTCTCAAATAAACTTACAATTAAGGTTCTTATTTCTCCCCCAGTGGAGCCTCTCAAATCCTTTATCTTCAGCTCAACAGGAAGGAGATTACTTTGTTACCAGAATATTGAATGCTGATGCTTTACTTGTTTATATATGGAAGGAAGAAAGCTCTGAAATATTCAGTTTCGTGTACAATTCCTGATTCTCTGTGGGCGGGGGGTGGGGGCACCCAGTGTGGCCGAAGTGCATTGGAAGATGATGCTTTACACAACTTCCCTGAGCAGGGAGGAAAGGACACCTAAGCCCCCGGGTCAGACAGAAGCAACTGGATCCATAGCTTCACCTGTGTGACCACAGCAGGGAAGCCAGCTGCATAGATTCTCCTCTGCCATTCTCATTTTCGCAGAAAAATTACAGATGCTGGAGTCGGGCAACCCAGTTTCGAATCCTGCCAGATCCCTGCCTCCAGCCTAATAGGCCAACTCAGACACTCTCTTTGCCTCACTAGCAATGTGACCTTACACAAATAATTTAATTGCTTTGTGCCTCAGTTTCCTAATGAGTAAAATATGGACAATAGCACCTGGGTGACAAAGCCATCTATAGGAAATAAAAGCCATGAAGAGTCCAGCATGATGCCTGGGTAGCCTGTTTGTTAGACATCCCCTAATGAATGTTTAAAAAAATGCTCATTTCATTTCCCTTTCCTTAAGAAGGCTAAATCAACACTTTAACTGTTTAGTGCAGGGGTGGGCAAACTATGTCTGATGGGCCAAATCCATTCAGCCATCTGCTTTTATATATGAAGTATCACTGAGACACAGCTCTGCACATGCATTTACATGTTGCCTGTGGCTGCTTTCACTCTGTGAAGGCAGAGCTGAGTAGTTACAATAAAGACCATGTGGTCCAAAAAGTCAAAAATATTGATTGTTTGACCCTTTAAGAAAACACTTGCCCCCACCCCCTAACCCGGGTTGGTGGAAGGAGACTGGGTATTAGAGAAACAGTGGCTCCAGTGTTTATCAAGTGTGAGGCATTGAATGGGAAGTAAACATCCTGAACCAGTCTCATCATCCATCCAGTGATGATGGTATTACCACCCTCAGAGGGCTGGAGTGAGCATTCAGCAATAGAAAATATATAAAGCGTCCTAGCACTGTGTCTCATTCTTCCTATTCCTCTTTCAATTGATAAATGTAGAGGAAGACAAAAATCACCATTGTGAAGCAAGAAGAGGCCTTAGAAGCGATTTGCTTCAGCCTGGGAGCTCTTCAAAATACTGATTTCTGGGCCTCCTCCCAGAAATTCTGATTTGGTAGATCTAAAGAGGGGTGATGGCATCTAACTTTTGTTTACAGTTCCTTGGGTAACTGATGAGCAGTCTGGCGTGGGAAGCAGTGATCTAGGCCACCATGACACTCTGTAGGTAGGGAGGCCAGTCAGCAAGCAGGGAGCCATTGCAGCCTCCAAGGCCCCTGGTCCCGGGTGAGAGGCTATCACAGTGACTTGGAGAGAAGGGACAGCCTGCCTTCTGCTCATCCCTCCCATTGGAGCAAAGAGGCATGGTAGATGGATTTCTCAATGCCTGCAGAGGCTTCATTCAGACTCTTAGTAACCTCTGTTCTTCTTGAGGCCTGAGCTACAGAACCCTTAGGACATAGAATGCAGGGGACTGTGGTTTTTATAACTTAGCATCATTCTTCTGCCTGTCACTACTGAGAACATGTCCTGTGAGGTCATGAAGACTGGAGGCAGAAGGTCTAAGATGACCCCACCCAAAGCTGTCATGCACCAAGAGTGGACTGGACCCTTCAAAGTGCAAACCTGGCCACCCTACTTCTCACCTTAAGAACATACAGTGGCTTCCCATTCACATCTGGGTAAAGACACCTCCCCACCCTGCTCACTGCTCTGCTCACTGGCTTCTGGGGACTCAAACTGCTTAGTAACAATATGAAATTGGGTGCATTACTTAATCCCTCTGTAACTTAGTTTCCTCGTATGTGAAATGTGGGTCATAATAGTATCTACCTGTTTGGGTTGTTGTGAAGATTAAATGGGTTTATAGACATAAAGCACTTAAAAATAGCACCTGGTACAGAGTAAGCACCCAGTGGTATTAGCTAGTATCATTATCTCGCACCCCTCCCTGTCACTCCCTGTGCTCCTATACCTTGTACATACCGCCTCTCTCCCACCACAGGACCTTTGAGCATGCTGTTTTCCATGCCTCTCTGGAATGACTCCACTCCCATATCGCTCTTCACCTACCAGATCCAACTCACTTTATAGGTCTCGGTCCAAATGTCACTTCCTCAGAGAATGTTTCCTCACCCCCAAGGCTGTCCAAATATCCCTTGTTACATAATATCATGGCCCTACTTCTTGCCACAGCTGTAATTGAACATGTATTTGTAGGTTTAGTTGATTACTGTCTTTCACCCTCATAAGACCAGAGCTCCCTAAAGTCAGGGGTTGTATTTATGATCCCTGCCTCTGCACCCCCAGCCCCTGCCATAGGGGCTGGCTTATTCTAGTTTCTGTTACTTACAAGTGCCAAAATCTGGTATCAGTTGGAATTCACATCAGCTAAGAGTAACTGAGGACTGATTACTATTTTTAAACACACAGAGGTTTATTCTATTACATAAAATAGTCCCAGAGGGAGGCAGGCTGACAGTCTAAGGATGCCAGAGGAAGGCAAATGCTAAAAAGTCAGTGGCCACAGAAGGACAGGTATAATGGCTCTGTGAAACCATCAGACGCCTGGGCTCCTTCTCTTTTTGCTCTCCCACACATGGCTTCCATGCTCAGACCACTTCATGGTCCAGAGTGACCACTGAGGTTCCAATCATTGCACCCACGTGGTAGGCAGCAAACAGGATGAAAGGAGAAGGGAGAAAAGTACTCTGTCCTAGAACTTTTACACAACCTGCCACTTACATCCATTTGGCCAGAAATTGCATGACTCAAATTAAGGTTTTGTTACTGAGGAAGAGGGAAAGAACATAGTTTGGGTGGGCCCACCACCTGGCTCTGCTCATCATATCCCAGAGGATGATAAACTGGATATCTGATACAAAAGGCACTGTTCTCAGAGACTCTGAAGGGGCACTACTTTCCCAGAGGAGGAGTGGATGGTCTCTGACCCAGTGGATACCCAGAAGTAAGCAGCTGTAAATAGATGAGACTTGACGGCAAAGACATGTTGGTAGAAATCCAATCATCATTATCCCAGGTGCTTTAATGGACTCCTCCATCCCCTTGCTGGACCTCATCCCATCTCTCAGCCTCACATCTTCACCAACCCTCCCTTAAAGATGGAGCCAGAGAGAGATAAGCAAGAGTGGGGGCGGGGGTAGAGAAGTAACTTCCTGCACATTATTCGATATCAGAACAACATTTCTACATGTTGCCCCACCATGTTAAAACAACAACAACAACACCATATCAAATCTGTTGAAGCAAAGTGTCCCATTTCATTTCAGGTGGGGTACGAGACTTGGTGACAGAACTGCAGTGAGATTCCAGGAGCCACTTGAAATACAAAGCATCCGTTTCCTTTTGGACAACAGCTCCTGGAGTGGCCCATGGCCACAGCTGTCAGTTAGTCAGTCACCCAGGGGATTTAAACCACTCAGAGTGAATAGTAAAGAAAGAAAGAAAGAAAGAAAGAAAGAAAGAAAGAAAGAAAGAAAGAAAGAAAGAAAGAGAAAGAAAGGAAGGAAGGAAGGGAGAAAGAAAGAAAAGAAAGAAAGAAAGAAAGAAAGAAAGAAAGAAAGAAAGAAAGAAAGAAAAGAAAAGAAAAGAAAAGAAAAGAAAAGAAAAGAAAAGAAAAGAAAGAAGCAAGCAAGCAAATGTTGGAAAGAGAGACCTCAAAAGCTGTCTGGGTAGTCATGAAACAAACAAAACCATTAAAGCTGTTTAAACAAATGTCTTTAATCTGTTTGAGACACCTGTCGCCTAGGCACAGAAAAGGTCCCAGAAGGTCAGAGCCCTTCAAGACTCAGTGGGAGAGAGAGAATCCTTTCACACACACCTCCCCAAGGGCATTGCAAAGCTGGGCATAAGTCACTGTCTTTTCTGTTTGTAGTTAATATTATCAGGAAAATCCCATTTTAATGAATTTCATCAGCCCTCCAAATTGCTTTTGGGTAATAGAGGTTGGTACTAATGAGTTTGTTGCTAGAAATCACTTTCCTGATCTTCCAAATCTGGGCATGAGATCGAAGTGCAGGTGTCTCCGTACAGTGAACATCGGTTGCCAAGGCCAGACGCCACTCCGCTCATCACAAGTGCTTCCCGTGACCCTGGCAGGGGTGGGGGGGGGGGGTAGGGCTGCCTAGTCCAGACGGTGGGCTCATTGTTGTGGACACAGGAGAAACTGTCTTCTTTCCCCTACACCTAAAAATGTTCAGGTGGCCACATCTAGTGGAGAAGAGCAGGGGAGCAGAGTTCTTGGTCATGAAGTCGTGTTGGTGCCCAAGAGTGGCTTTAGTTCTCTCCCAGCTGCACTAGCTCCTTCCTCCTACTTGCTAAACTAGACAAGTGACATTTTTCCAGTTTTATGTAAAGTATTACATAAAAGCAGCTTCAAGATATCCCCCCACCTTCCTTCAACCCAGTATCTTCGCCTTAGTCCTTCCAGTATAGAAATTCCAGAGCTACCACTTAGCCTTAAACTTGACCTTCGTTTTTCATGCCACCTCTCTGGGCCTTGGTGAGCTCCCATGTCTAGTGAAGGGACTGCACTAAACAACCTCTAATCCCCCTCACTGCCCTAACAGCCCTACATAGTCACTGAGGTCCCATGTGCCATCGGCATGCAAGAAACATGGACATGCTCACCTGATCCACAGCCTGAGTTGCTTCTCATAGTGACTTACAGTTGACCTAACAATTTCTCCTAAGGGACCATAGAAACTTGTAGTAAGGAGATCCTTATCTGTTGAGGTCCTTGCCTGAGCCAGTGTGGGCACCACGGGTTCAGCCAGGCATCCCCCTCTGCTGTCATCCACCTCTACTTGTCCATGATCTATCTAAAGCTCCAAAGGTGGCATAACACACCTGATGAGTAGCCTTTTTTCCTGTCTTACCGGGGCCTATTTGGGGAGCCTGTTTGGGGAGTCTGCCTAACTATGCCTCTATAATGATTACCAGGCCTCAGTTTTTTATTTTCTTATTTGATTTTCACCATGAGCACATGAGATTAAAAAAAAATTAAAGCCCCTGTTATGACTTTGATCCTTTCTGATGGGAGTGAGGGGACTCTGAGAGCTGCTGGCTGAGAGGTCCTGTGAGGTGGGACAGGGGTGAAGGGGGAAAGCCTTCAGGAGGTGGGAGCGGCAGCCCTGCTCCACCTTCTGGGCCAAGACTCAAAGCCAGACTTGTACTCGGACCTCACAGAACTCTACAGAAACTGCTCACCAATAAGGACGTCAGGATGCAGAGAGGAGGTGATTTGCCAGAAACTCACACCAGTCAGGGCAGAGAAATTTACAAAACTAGAATTCAGTTCTTTCTGACTCCTAGTCCAAGGAGATTTTGTTTTTGTTACTCTGCGGCACCAGTGAGTGAAATGCTGAGTCCCCTGCTGTGGGCTGTTTGGAAAGGAGTGAGGGCCAAGCCCCTTAGAGTCAGACCCACATGTCCCAAGGGAACAACCACCACTCCGAAGGCCAGAGAGGAAGGCTGGACAGAGAACTTGAAATGCTAGCTGGTGGGCTGTGCCCTATCAGATGACGTGCCTGGCCCCCTCTCCACATGTCCCCGTCCTGCCAACTCCTGCCTTCTCCACCCGCTCCTTCTTGCTTGAGAAGATGCTGTCTCCTGTGCAGTCCCCACATTCACAGCCGGTGCTCTGTCCTCTGACAACACCCTGCTAGTTCCCTGCTGTTACAGTGGCTCTCTGGTGGGCCTCTAGCAACCACTCTCAGAAATGACATTTGTAAAAAAAAAAAAAAAAAAAAAAAAAAAGGCAGTGAAACAGGATGCTGCATGGAGGGGGAGTCCTGGGAGATGGGGAGAGGGTGAATCGGGCTCCTCTTCCACAGGCAAGCTGGGGCTTGGGGTCCCCTGCAGGGGAGACTGTTCATTCCAGCAAACCCTAGAGAAGGTCTGATGTGTAGTTGGCTGAAGTTTAGTGCCCCTTGTCAGTCTGTGACATCATGTTTCAGCAAGTGTCATGCTTAAATGTCTCAGTAGAGTCATGGGAACTGTGGGAAATGAATACTGCTCCCCTTTATATTTTTCCCATGAAATACTATTTAAGTTGTAAATTGAGCACTTCCATTATAGACAACAGCTATTGAGCTGAGGCCACTGCCTCATCAGCCTTTTGCTGTTTGAATACTTTCTGGGCACCTGACCCTGGATCTGGGCAGTCTTGCTGACGTTTATGCAGTGTGTCTATTGCACCTGGTAGCCGGATTTAAACTAGGCACTGAGCCTCTGAGAAGATACTATGTTGCCTCTGGGAATGTTTGTCAACAAAGATGTCCTTACTTCACAAGGAGAAAACTGACACTGAGAAATCACTTTGAGAGAGATTAAAGAGCTGAAAAAGAAGTAAGTAAGAGCAAGGGGGAGAGGAAAAGAAGTATGTTCTGTGCTGAGAACTCCTTGGGAAGAAGAAAGTCCTAATTCAGGCAGCAGGGTCTCCAGCATCTGGCAATGCAGACTGAGGAAGTCCAACATCACCAGCAGGACAGGCCACAGGGTGGTCTGTAAACACAGGCCTGAGGAGTGTTTGCTTTCTAGAAAGCATGTTTCTCTCTCTTGGGATCTTGCTCTGTTTGGCAGCCCTGGTCTCAGCATCCTCCATATGTTCCCTTGGATGCTAGCTTTCTCTCTGGGCACTTTCCTCAACAGAGACCACAGGACCGTGTCCTTCCTCATTCAATCCTCTATCCTTGTTTTTCCATCAACATCTGGAGGGACCAAACTTAGAGGCCAACATCTGCTTGCTTAATAGACTGGGGGGAGAGTGCATTAAGTCAATTAATAGGTGATTACTGCGGGCCTATGTTGGGCCCAGCCAGGGATTTGTAAGAATAGAAGATGTATTAGCTGCTCCTTCCTGAGAAGCATCTAATAAAATGTTTTAAGTGATTATAAACAAGCCATTTCTTTCCAGGTCAGCAGACTTCTGTATATGCTGTTGCCTCCTCCTAGAAAAGTATGTTGCATACAGCTCTCTGTTGATGTACACACCAATATATCCTTCAGGGTCAAATTTAAATACCAACTCCACTGAGAAACTTCCCTGACCTCAGTGCCCAGGCCAAAATGGCAACCTATTTGCCCCATGCTTCCTACACATTGCAACTTTCCTTCAGTACACAGGCATTGTGTCTTCATTACAGTATAACTGTATGCCTCTCCCACTAGACAGACTTTTTCAAAACAGAGACATATTGAACTCTTACCTGACACATAGAAAGGAATCCATATGTTTACCGAATGGATGGAATCAATCAGGGAAAAGTATGAATATATAGGTTTATATGTGCAGAGAAAAGAAGACTTGCATCCATTATTAGCAGTAGGTATGAGAGTCCTAGATAGTGCCATAATATAAAAGCAAAGCAGGGGAACTTGAGTCGCTCAGTCAGTTATGCATCCAACTTCATGCATTATGATCTTGGGGTTTGTGAGTTCAAGCCCCCTGTTGGGCTCTGTGCTGACAGCTCAGAGCCTGGAGACTGCTTCGGATTCTGTGTCTCCCTCTCTCTCTCTGCCCCTCCCTCACTCACGCTCTCTCTCTCTCTCTCTCTCTCAAAAAATAAACATTAAAATTTTTTTAAAAAATAAAATAAATAAAAGCAAAGCAAAAGGCGGGTGGGGAGGGGGGGACAAAGCAGTACAAAGGCTTTGAAGCCAGACTGGTCAAGTTCAAACCCAGCCCCACTACTTGGTGGATGAGTTACTTGACCTCTCTGAGCTAGTTTGCTCATTTGGAAAATGAGGGTCATAAAAATGGCCTACCTTGAAGAGTTGGTGAAAGATAAAATGAGTTCATACACCGAAAGCACATAGAATGGAGCCTGGCACTTCCCAAGTGCTCAGTATGTTAGCTAGGTGTTTCTCTTAGGGAACAGAAGTGGGAGAGAGGCTTTCCCTTTTTCTCCTCCTGTATTGTTTGAAATTTTACACCAAATAATTTGACAATAAAACAAAAAAATAAAATAAAAATAAGACATCATAACTTCTTCTTTCAGCCAAATTACAGACTAGATATCCTGGTTGGATGATTTTTAAATTAAAAAATTCTGGATACAATACCACATGTGCACGCACACACACACACACACACACACACACACAAACTTCTTCAATGCATTCATTACCTTGCAAGAAAGTCAGGAATACTGAGGTCAAAATTTAAATGAGGGCAGCAATTCTAATTATTGGACACAGTAGTAAAGCTAGCTTTTGTCTTGAGGGTATTTGATCTTGACTTTGACTCACAAGGTAAAGTACCAGGGACAAGACTCAAAGCCTAAGACCTGCCCATTGTGGGCTGTCTAACAGGGTAAGTTCGCTTAAAGTTGAGACACAAAGGGCTACATTCTCAGGGACTACAAGAAAAATTATTCATTTCCAATTGTGGTGCCGAGTAAACAGAAAAAAAAAATATATTTTGAAAGTTTGCAGCAGAAAAGGAGTCCACACATGGTATGCAGGCCAAACTCATATCAGTTGATTGATCTAAAAAAAAAATCTCACACAGAAATCTAGTTCACAGTGGTCCCAACCTGGAAGTGTTCCCAGGTTCTTTGCAGAAACTGCTGCAAATCTCTAAAGGAAACCGCCTTCAATCCAGGCATCAATGAATTCTCACAGATAAAGTTCCACGGAAAACAATGCAGTCAAAATGAGACAGATAATGAAATAAATCAATGTGAGTGAGAACCTTTAGAAGCAGATCCACAGATACTTCAGTTATTGGAATTAACAGAGACAGAATATAAACTATGTGTATTATGTATAAAGAAATATAAAAGAACCTATTAAAAAAGCTTGAAAATATGAGGACCAGGGGAATAATATAAAGAATGACCAAGGATATTGAAATATAGGCAAGTCAAAATTATAAAAATGAAAAATAATAAGAGTTGAAATGTAAATTAACGGACAGGTCTAATAGTAGATTACATATGCTGAAGAAAGAATCAGGGAACTGGAAGATTGATCCAAAATAAGTATCCAGAAGGCAGCACAAAGACACAAAAACATAGATTTAAGAGACAAAACTAAGTTATCTAAGTTAGTAAATAGGTTGTCTCTCTGTTTCTTTTTATTGATTTACCAAATTTAGATACTGCAAAATTATAATCCATCCCAATTTCATACCAGTCCATTCTGAGACAGAGTACAAATTATTTACTGAAAAAGTAGAGATCTGTCAAGAGAGTCTTTCCACAGGTCAAAATATTCCTAAAGGCAATTCAAGAATTCCAAAATTAAGTTGTACACACCTTCGAGCTTCCATTGCTTACTTTACGCAGTTCCTCTCTTGCCCTTATAGGGATAAATTTCAATGTCTTTTTGTTTATCATATTTGTATTCAAAAATTACAAATTTCTAAAAGTTTCAGAAGCTCATATTTTGGGATACTCCATTTAAAATATTTGCATTATGGGTGCCTGGGTGGCATAGTCAGTTGAGCTGCCAGCTCTTGATTTCAGGTCAGGTCATGATCTCATGATGGTTCATGAGATCAAGCCCCGCCTTGGACTCCATGCTAATAGTGCAGAGCCTGCTTGGGATTCTCTCTCTCTCTCTCTCCTCTCTCTCTCTCTCTCTCTCTCTGCCCCTCCCCAGCTTGCGCACCTGTGCCCATGTGCTTTTTCTCTCTCTCCCCCCAAAAAAAATTTTTTTTTAAATATATTTGCAATTGAAGATACTCAACTAATCTTAAACAAGTGCAACCAAAACTGAGAGGACTCAGGTGCAAAAAGTTTAGTACTATTACATAGGTTAATTCACAAAACAGTTTGTCAAAGGCGTCAATGCGTCCAAAATCCTACTGAAGTATATTTTTATATTCATCATCAAATTTACTACCAAAAGAAGAAAAGAAATTAGTTCAGTTACCCTGCACCTGCAAAAGTTTTTGTAAATTTCAACAACATCAGCTTTAAGTTGATAAAGTATCAGAGCTTGTTTTGCAAGTTACATGTCTCACAATCTATTGCAAGTACATTTCTGTTCCATAGGTTTCTTAATTTAGTAAGGACATTATGTTTACCACATTTATTCATATTAGTATAAAAACAAAACAATTTATCTTCCCTGTTGAAATTTGAAGTGAATTTATGATAATATTCACAATACCAGTTGTTTCTACTTCCAAAAACTTTGACTCCATGAATTAGATTACAAAAGAATTGAACCATAATTGATATTACCTGATTTCCTATTTGAAATATCTGATGACAGTCATATAAAATTAGAATCATTTAGCTATTTGCCAAGTTCTTCTGCTAACCGAGCCAAGATCCTAATAGCTACCACTGGAACTTTTGTACATGCACAAGAAAAATTAGAACTGAAAATTGGTGGAATTAATTTAGAACACTTATTTATTCTAAATGAAAAATCATGGGTTCACAGAGTAATGGGCAAACACACCATTTTCACTGCATATGTTAAATCAACATCTTTGGACACATTGGCTTAAAATAACTACTAAGTTTTTGGTGGAGATGATGCTGCTTCTTCAGCAGATTTATGTCCTCAGATTTTCACACGAAGGTACATGTCTACAATCCCTTTGTTCAGGTTATACATTCATCATCAATTTTAGTGAAAAGCAGAAATCAAGCCTATAATTTGGCATTAAACATACACTTTTGTTTGTTAACAAATTACTGCTGTCAGAGAATTTTTTTTAACTAAGAAAGCACTATCAGCCAATCAGTCAATAAAATAAATAGTTGATGGTTTGCATGTACAACAAAAGGCAAAATCACTACAGAAAGAGTGTCCAAATTGCTCTATACAGTAGAATTATTCAGCCTCTATTCTGCTTATGTTAGTGATAATTTTCCAGGCCTCATATCAACCCTGCCAACCATGGTCTGGTGACCTGGGCATTACAAGGCTATAGGGAGAAGACACAGCATAACTGACTGTTTATCAGGTGGTTGATGGGACTAGAAACATTGAACAATAGTCCCACCACTACCTAAGTCCAAGTATATTTCACTTCACCAGTGATTGTCCCGCCTAATGTACTTGAGTGGGAGATATTATCAGGGCCGGGATTAGGGTGAGGCAAGGGAGGCATTAACCTTGGGTGCAAATTTAAGTTTGGCACAAATGATTCAGCAATCAAAATAAAATATTTTAATGCAATATTTTAAAATCTAAAAAATTAACGCAGAAAATATATGCTGAGCAAAATATCAAAATTATCAACAAAGAGCCAACTCTGTATTTGTACAAGCCTGGCAATGAGTGCCTCACTCACATGATCCTGCCTTTATCTGGTGAAGAAAGGAGGCCTGTGGGAGAAGAGAGGGTGCTCTGGTGGAGGAGATGGGAACATGCCGTTCTCTGAACCGCCCCTCCCCTCACCCAACCTTTCTGTCTCAGGTGCCCCTGCTTTAAGTTTTCATGCAAATCTGGCCCACCTCTACAGGTAGAAGCCTTCAGATATTGTACTTGGTTTGGATCTTTACTGTTTTTTCCCCCACAGTTCATTTCAGGCCTAAGTCATGCATAGTTTTATGGTAGCCCTGACTGAAGACTTTATATCTGCATCATCTTTGGACCACATAGATCCTTTGATCACACATAGGACAGGACAGCTCAGCCATCAGTTAGCTAAATTCCCCCCGCTCAATTAACTCTAAATTGTTCCAGGCTCTCAGTTCCACTTGTCTTTGCATCTGTTTATTATGGTTTTATTGACTGTGCCATTGCTGTCAGCTAACCCTTTATGAAATGAGTCCACCAACAGTGATGTGAATCTATGTTGGGTTTGGAGGTCAAAAAGTCATGCTTAGAATCGTGCATAACATAGCAGTGAGGACTCAAGGGGCTTTGCCATGAACAAAAATGCTTTGGTAGTATGTGAACTTCAGGCCACATCTGTTGGCTGCTCAAAGGCCTCTTTGATTATAGTTGTGTGACGCTTAAGCTTAGTTGAATGGACAAAGTTGCTGGTCAAGTGATCTGGCTAAATGAGGATTTTGATGATTAAAGAAATGTCCTAGAAGAGAACCCCAACTAATGCCCCAACAGGTGCTCCCTGGGATGGAAAGGGGTGAGTAGTAGGAGGGGAAAGCATGGGGCAACCTCTTGTTCAGAGGAAGAGTTGGACGGTGATGCCATGTAGAAAGACTGAATTTTCTACATAGTGGTCAATGTGGAAGTTAGTCAGCAAATACTTATTGAGAATTTACCTAAGGGTTTAATGTCAAGAGATAGGAACTTCTGAAGACCTAGGTCCAGTGAGCCCTTCCTGCAAGATTATCCTGGATGTCTGTATGACAGAAAATACTAAGGAATAATTATTCCCACATAATAGTCTCACGTATGTTCAGACTGGGACGAATGAAGGTATAGTAAGAATGTAGTTCTCCTGTTGCATTTATTTTTATTCAACAGCCATTTATGGAGCCCCTGCTATGTACCAAGAAATTTGTATATTCACTTATTCAATTAAGCTTTCACTGAGTATTTACTATGTCCTGGGCACTGAGGGAAGCCAAGGAAACCTGCTTGAATAAGTCACAGCAGCTGCCATCTCCAAAGAATCTGTCAAGGATGAATCGAGACAAGGTAGACAGGCAAATAAACTGAAATGTGGTCCATACAAGGTTAGAGATCTTCACAGCAGGAAAGGCAGGGCACCTAAACCCAGTCATGGGACATGATAAATGGGCCAACTCATGAAAATAAGTAGGAGCCATCCAGGAGGAGTAAAACCATCATGGGTTAGTGACCACTATACTCAGACAAGGGGCTGGATTATGGGTCATGAATGGTAGCTGACCACTTTACTAACTCCTTGTGGGCATTAAGATCTATCCACCCAATGAGTTTAAGTCTTAGAGTTCTCAGTCTGCCAAAGTTAAAGAGTGTTTCTGAAGAGTACACCATGTTCTCCTATGGTTCTAATTCCTCCTGCTCTTCACTTCCCATAAACCAGACCAAGGGTCAGCAAACTATGGCCCACAGTCAAGCCCAGCCACCACCAGTTTTGTAAATTATGTCTTACTGACACACAGTCATGAATAGTTGCCTTGTCTGCTTTCACACTACAAAGGCAGAGTTGAGTAGTTATGAAAGAAACTTTATGGGCCACAAAGCTTAGAATATTTACTATCTGGCCCTTTACAGAGAAAGATTGCCAACTTTTGAACCAGACCATAGCAGCCATGCTCTCAGCTGCCACTATTCCTCATCATTTGAACCCAGGAAGATGTAGTCCCTTGACAGAAACTCTACCATCCCAGGAGGGAGGGAGTGGGGGTAAAGGAGGGCAGGGACTGGACCTGGAGGAAGGGCCTGGGAGGTCGGGTCTCTTGGCAGAGGAAAGACATCCTCTCTGCCAGGTGATTTAGGGCTGGTACAAGAGGACGTTATGAGGATACTGGGCATTGTCAGAAGATTGGAATTCCTTTTCACAGTAAGATTATTTCACTCTGCCTTTACAAAAATGTGCAGCCTTATATTTTGCCAGATTTCAGGGACTCTATGGAGAGTTCTTTTTATAAAGCATGATCACGCGAGAGGAAGATAGCACCTCAGGTGCTATGTTTCAGCTCAGAGGCCACATGCAATTCAAATCAGAGCCACTGGCCCTCCGTGGGACTGGAGCAACCTGACGTGGAAAACATAATCCACACCCCACACAGCCTCCGGACCCCTGTCTCTGGCAGCCTGATGATTAATGTGTAAACCAGGAGGACGTTTCATTGACTGCCTTCTGGTCTCTTGAGCACAGTGCAGTCAATAAATATTTATTGAATGCGTTTTCCTAAGGCTTAGAGCACTTGCTCAATGATAACTCATAACTGAATAAGCAAGAATTGTTCAGGGGGTTACAAATAATTATATAAGTGTATATTAATGGAATCCAAGCTCAGAATGGTCATCAGGAAAGAAAATACACATTCATCAGTGGACAAGTCACCTGAGTGGTACTAGGTTTGGTGTAAATAAGAGAGAAGCGTGTCTCTTAAGCCCCAGAAGTGAGGATTGCCAAAGAAAGAAGGAAGGAAGGAAGGGGAGAAAAAATGAAAGGAAAGAGAGAGATTTATAAATGGCTCTATTCTGAACAAATGAAAATACATACATTTTTTAAGGCCAATCTTCTGTATTCTCTCTGGCTTTATGTGCGTAATGCTTTCATCTGTCACTGAAATGGCTCCTACACTCAAGAAACGGCGGAGTTAACTGAAATGGGCTCCCAAGTTGTAATTTTTGCAATAAAGATAAAATATGACTTTCTGCAACCCATTTGGAGCTATATCACCAATATGCTGATGCAGTTCCCCTTAAGCCCTAGTCACATTTGATTCTGAACAGTGTATCACCAATGTGGGGTTGGGGATGGGTTGTAAGGTATGTTTATTTAAGATTGAATGTTTATGCTGAGTGAAATGAAAATTAAAATCTTGCGTTTGAGATAATATTAAAAGGGGGCAATATAATTAGCACGTTGTCCTCTGTGGGGTCTCAAGCTCCTGAGAATGGCACAGCTACAGTGAGAGCAGAGGCCTGAGAATGGCACAGCTACAGTGAGAGCAGAAGCCTGGATGGTGCTGGAAAGGAAAGACATCTTTATGGCTATGTGTCCAGCTTTGTAGGGGAAAGATCTTGCCTCTGGGAAATGATCCAGTAAGAAATCCTAAATTAATGCAAACACTCAAAGAGATTCTGGCCTTGACTATCCAGGTCCAGCTTTTCACCAAATCGGAAAGGACAATAGTGGTTTCACAGTTCACCTCTGCCGGCTCTGTTTCTGGGTTCCCTATCCACTGCCACCCCATGACTGAAGAGAAAACCAGTGCTTCATTGCCTTCAGGCAGCAAGAAATTCCTTCAGGAGGGAAACCAGGACTTCTCAGGGTTTTTTTCAGGAGACCACCCCAAGGATGGAAGGTCATCAGGTCTATTATGTAGTGGACCTCACTAGGAAACAGCTATGGCCTCTTGAAGTCACCTAAAGAAGACAGACAATGCTTGATTCACAGTATCTTGAGAGTCGTCTTTGCCCTTTTGGTGCTCTAGAGAACAGCTGAATGATTACCTTTATAGCTACCAACTCAACTGAGGAGATTTGCCCAAAGATTTATAGATTACTGCTTGCCCCCACCAAAATATCTGTTCCAAATCTATTCCTAATTCTACTCTCTCCTGACTTCCAGACTGCCTGCTCACTTTCCAAAAGAGGCAGAAGGTAAATATTCTGGGGAGTTCCTTCCTGAAGGTTATCACTTCTGATCATATATGTAAAGGCTGACCTGAGGTACCCTAATATCCAGCCTCTACACACTGAACACCTTCGGGAGCATAACTATAAAAGACCAAAGAAGAAAGCCTAGGTCCCTAGCAAGAAAATGTAGAGAAAGGTATTTTATATTTTTGTAATTTTTTAAAATATTTATTTATTTATTTTTGAGAGAGAGAGAGAGAGACAGAGCATGAGCAGGTGGGGGGGGAGAGAGAGAGAGAGAGAGAGAGAGAGAGAGAGAGAGAGAGAGAATTTGAAACAGGCTCCAGGCCCTGAGCTGTCAACACAGAGCTTGACATGGGGCTTGAATTCACGAACTGTGAGATCATGACCTGAACTGAAGTCAGATGCTTAACCAACTGAGCCACCTAGGCGCCCCAGAAAAGTATTTTGAAGTTTAGGATTATGGGGCACCTGGGTGGCTCAGTCGGTTAAGTGTCTAACTCTTGGTTTCAGCTCAGGTCATGATCTCCTGGTTTTGTGGGTTTGAGCCCAGCATCGGGCTCAGTGCTGGCAGTGTGGAGCCTGCTTGGGATTCTCTCTCTCTCTCTCTCTCTCTCTCTCTGCCCCTCCCCAACTCACGCATTCTCTGTCTCTCTCAAAATAAATAAATAAACTTAAAAAAATTGAGAATTATGATAGGACACTCAAACGAACCTTCGCAAAAACTGAGCCATCAAGCTCCCCAGACAGGGAGTCAGATCTAATCATAACAGAGAAGAGAGGAAGGCTCTGAATGTTTTGGGCCCTTCAAGCTGGACGCTCAGCAGACTTGTCCCAAATCCATCAAGCACACCTCTTTAAGCCCCTCCAGCAGTCCCCCTGCCATACCAACTTGATTACCTCCTCACCCTCAGTAAGGCTCTAAGGTATTTATCAGATTACCACTTGAGATCACATATCCCACTGTCATGTTTTGTGGCTGTTTATTTATGCGCCTACTCTCCCTGAAGAAATTAGAAGCATGGAGCCAAGAAGGAAAAGCTGTGTTCCACATGCAGCAGGTGCCAGTGTGAGTGTGTAGAGCACATACTGAATGAAATTGCTTTACTTGCAACCGTGGCACCAGTTCTGGCCTACAGATCCTAGGAGTCCAAAGAGTGTAGAAAAAGAATTATGTGGAATTATGTGAAGACAGCTGACAGCTGGGATGCTATTTGTCTGCTCATTTCTGAAGTCTCCATTGACCATTCTGTCCCACAGGAGCCAGAAATACCTGCGTGTCAGAAAATCACATACGAGGCTTTGTCAGATAATATTTAAGTCCCAAAGGCAGGGTGAGATATAATTTCTACTCTGACAAAAAAAAATGCATATTTTAAGGGATGGATCCATAAATTTTGCAAGAAAAACATGCAGGGCAGGATGCCTTTCAAAAGGGAAGATGCAGAATTGATGGGATTATAATTGGTATGAAATGCTGATTGGAATATTTATTATTCCTAAAATCTCTGCTGCATTTCAGAGGTGGACACACTTGTTCAACTGGCACCATTCAGTGCTCCATCCCAGGTGAGAAGAGATGGAGGAGGGAGCAATTCCAAGTCCTGGGTCATCATTCACTCTGTTTCCCTTCAGGGTAGACGTTCCATCTACCCTGGACTATAATAAACTTAAGTGCGTCTGTTTCAGCAAATGGAGACTTTCCTCCATGAAGCATGTGTTGTGAGCCACACACTGACTTGTAGATGTTCAGAGAACTTCAACTTGAAGATTTATCCAGGGGCTGATGTTTTACTGTTAGGCTACTACTTTCTCACCATATACCTTTTAAATTGCCACCTTTTAAATTACATCTCACCTTTTAAATTGCCACATAAAGACTTTAAAAACCACTATTTCTATCAGCATTATTCTTTAATCCAAAAAGGATAAAGGTAGTGTTTATACTGAATAAATTTACAACATTGTTCTTATTCTTCTAATTCTACTGTAGGCCACTGATATATACTTGGGTACAGACCATGAGTGTTCTAGTGATGAAAACTTCTCTCCTAGAATGTTGCTAGATGGGCTCTAAAATACTTAAGAACCTGGATGACTTTTCTCATGGATTTTAGGGGTTTATGTCCTAAGAGTCATAAAACTTAAAGATAGAATATGCAAAAAGGGATCAGAAAATAGTTGTAAAAATCATCAGAAGTCAAAGGTTTCCCTGGAATTTTTCATTGATAGGAACAATGCTAATCACTAATGCAAATTTTGGTGACCAAGTCAAAAATTTGTCCTTTCTTCTCTGTTCCAGGTACATGGCCATCATCCATCCCCTCCAGCCCCGGTTGTCAGCCACGGCCACCAAGGTGGTCATCTGTGTCATCTGGGTCCTGGCTCTCCTGCTGGCCTTCCCCCAGGGCTACTATTCGACCACGGAGACCATGCCCAACAGAGTGGTGTGCATGATTGAATGGCCAGAGCATCCCAACAAGATTTATGAGAAAGTGTGAGTAGGGGTGATTCCCCGGTACCTCTTTTGCCTTTTCTTATTTCTTCTTTCTTTTCATGTTATTTTGTTGGTTAGGATTTAGTGTCCATCTATAAGCATTTCTCATAGCCACTCTTGATGTCAAGTTGATATGTCCATAATTATCAAGGGATTATTATATCCCAAATACTACTGTGGACTTTGAATGAAAATTAGAAAAATTGTCAGACTTGCATCCCGTTATAGCCTACCCTCCAGGTGTTTTTCCGTATCCTCCCACCATTTACCAACAACTCTGCCCTGCCAGTGTCTGCATTGCTTTGCCTGGGAGCCTTTTCCTCACCTATAGAACACTACTCTACCCTCTTGCTCAGCATGCCAGAAGGTGGGGGAATTATCCCCTGCACGCAGCAGCTCTCAACAACTGATAGGAGTTGGTGTATGAACACCCCAGCTCCCTCACCTCTCAAGTGGGATGTCTCTGAAGTGTGGGTTTTACACTATACCCAAGGTTTTGTCTTGGGATTAAGCTCCAGTCACCCCAGTGGCAGCTGGCTCAATGACACACCTTTCCTTATACCACCGGCCCACTCCCTACTAGTATCTCTTTCTCCCCCTAACCAAGTCACTTGCACTTGAATCTTTATCTCAGGATGTCCCTCTGGGGAAAATCAAGCCAAACCACCTATCCTCTAGGGCTTTCCAGGTGGGGAAAATGCATTCCAGGTGCATTCAAAATGCACAGGAAGGCAAGGCCAGGGCACTGAGACCTTATGAGTTACAAGTTTCCTACAAGGCAGGCCTGCTTATCTTCCAGGGCCTGACTGATCACATTTAAGGTTTTCCAAAGAAATTCTGGCAATTTTCTCCAAGTCTACTTCTCCTACAGGTGACACTGAAATGGCTTATTCTTTGTTTCATTCTGCCCAGGTGAGCGGCAATGTGACATTTATATTACCATCAGTTTTCTGGACTCAGAGCACATGGATAATGTGGGTCCTTTTGAAAGTTCTCTATAATCCTCCAATCTTGGATTTATTATGTGAATCATAAAAGTACACTGGTGTTAATAATCAGATGATCTATGTTTTAATAACAAGATTGCCATTACCAGCTATGTGACTCTGGGCAAGGATAACAATCTCCCCTCATTGTTAAAATGCAAGATGATAAAACACTGCTTCCCATAAACAACTATTGTGAAGAGCAAACAAGATAATGTATCCTCACCTTGTAAGCAACTAAATGCCATACAAAAGGCAAGATATTATTATCGAGCCGAATTCATCAGGTAGCAGTATAGTCATTATAGGCCTTTAATCTCATTAGATGGTTACATGAGACATTACCTGTTGCCCCCAAGATTTGAGGGTCCAAAAGCCTGTTGCATAGAGTTATACTGCTGCATCTGTCCCGGGGAGCATGGAAATGGGGCTTGCCAGAAAGCAATACATAAAGCTCAGACTTCGCCTTCCAGACACAGGCAGTGGGATTTAATCGATCAAGCAGTGGGGGGATTAATGCTCAGCCTAGAAGGAGACATTGGAAATTATTCTTTCAAATGACACCACAAGCCTGAGTGGGGTCTCAGCGGGAGAAAGAACATAGCTTTGCAAACCATACAGGGCCTGCGAATGTGTTCAAACCAGAAGGTTCCCTGAAAAGGGAAAAATAAAAACCCTCTGAATTAAATCCCATTATACACTGCTTAGAAACTGCCCTCAACTGTGTGGAATATAGCACAGCTTTTGATTATCAAGATCTTTTCCAAGTCTGGTCACCATTCTAAAGTTTTGCTTCAAAATATAGTTCATTTATCTTCCAACAAATTCAAAGTTTAATGTGGAAATAAAGGTTTATTTTTCCACAGATCTCTGGAGTTTTGTCCAAGAAACAGTAGTATTTAAAGTTTTACTTTTGAACATTCTGCTGTTTTATGCTTATTAATGACTAGAAAGCCCTTTGAGACTCAACAAAGTGTGCCAGATTGTCTTATTTCCTTGCTTTGAGAATTTAGGGCAGGGCGCCTGGGTGGCTCAGTCGGTTAGGAGAATTTAGGGTGGCTGTACTGGATGCATGATTAGATTTGCCATCATTGTTTACTGCATGATTTTTAAACTTCTTTTCTATTTATTTGTTTTTATTAAGTTTTAAATTTTAATTCCAGTATAGTTAACATACAGTGTTATGTTTATTTCAGGGATACACAGCATAACAGTGATTCAACAATTCTATATATTACTTAGTGCTCATCATGATAAGTGCTCACCTATTTCACCCATCCTCACAGCCACCTCCCCTCTGGTAACCCTCAGTTTGTTCACTCTAGTTTCTTGGTTTGTCCCTCTCTCTCTTTTTTTCCCCTTTGCTCATTTGTTTTGTTTTTTAAATCCCATATATGAGTGAGGGTGAATGGATAAAAATGTGAGGTATACACACACACACACACACACACACACACACACACACACAGAGGAATATTATTTGGCCATAAAAAATAATGGTATCTTGCCATTTGCAACAACACAGATGGAGCTAAAGAGTATAATGGTAAGTGAAATAAGTCAGAGAAAGACAATACCATATGTTTATTTCATGATTTTAACCTCAAAAAATGAGTCTGGAGAAGAGCATCTGATTTTATCTATTCAAGATGTGTCAGTTGTTTATGGATGCAGTAGTAAGTTAAAGGAATCCGTATTTGCCATCCACGTACAGACTGTGAAGTGAAGTGAACATATCTCAAGTGCATAGTAAGCTTTATGTAAGCTAATTTTTTGTCAATATCCTTCATAATGCATTATGATATATTTTGAGGGATTTTTTTTTACTAGCTCTAAACTAAGTACTCCCTTATATTCTCTTCTACTAAAACTGATTGTCATTTCCAAAGCACACAATAATCCCAAATTTGAAACCAGAAAGAAACCTCATTTAAGACAGTATAAAGAGTAGGATAAGAACATGGGCTCTGGAGTTAAATGAAGGATCAACTCCCAGCCATATCACACTCTAATTGAGTCATCACAGTCAAGTTATTTAAGCCTCTGAGCCTAATGGAACATTCCACAAAGAGGTATTGAGAGAAGTAAATAAGGCACATGCTTAGCCCGGTGCCAGGCACAGGAGAAGAGACTGGTGAGTGTTAACTACAGCCATCAGCATCATTCATTGATCTGGATGCACAGACAGATGACTGGCAGTGTGGTGGGCAGGTGCTTAAGCCCAATTTGCCTGATGAAAAATCTGTGTCAGCTAACCATATAAAAGGGTTTTGTGAAGAATCTTAGATTGCTGCATTTGCCTTCTGGCTGCATGGTGAAACCCCAGTCCTGATCATTCATCATTCAGATTCTTTATTAATACATGGATTAAATTAAGCACTATTAAAGAAAAGCAATCCAATAAAAGAAAGGAAAAGTTTTGAACATGCATTTCACAAAAAGAAATGTCCAAATGACCAATAATACATGAGGAGGCACACAACTTCATTCATCACCAGTCAAATATAAATTAAAACCACAGTGACATCTTACTGCACACCTATTAGACTAGCAAATGTTAAGAAGTCAGACTCAACTAAGAATTTAGAACTTTCGGTGTAATTAGGAAACAATGAGAACCTTTGTAGACTGCTAGATGTATACATTGATAAAACCATATTGGAAAACGTTTTGTAGTATCTAGAAAAGCAGAAACTATCCATACACCATAACCCCACAGTTTCACTGAGGGGTAACTGCCCTGGAGAAATTCACGCATGTATACACCCAGAAACATCTAGCATATAAAGCATATCAGTGTTTTTTTTTAATGCCTGGAATTGGAGATACTCCAAATGTCCATCATCAGTACAATGGGTAAAAATTGTGGTACAAGCATGTTACAGAATACTATGTAATTAATACAACGAACAAAATGTATTTCCATGCAACATGGATGGCCCTTACAAACAAAAATTTAAAACAAAATGAAAGTACATCTTCAAGGGCACATCAGTAGGTGGCAAAACTATAAATGCAAACAAAGAAGTAGGGACCATGAAAGCAACGGCATGTTTATCTCTCATGGGAGGAAAGGGGTGTGATCAAGAAGATGCACTTAGAGGTGCTTCTGAGGGGCGGGCACTATTATATTTCTTGAGCTAGATAGTAGTAGCATGAGTGTTTGCTTAAAAATTACTCCTAACACCAGGTAATTGTTTTCATCCACTTTTTCTGGAATGTATGTTTCATATTTTTTAACTTAAAATTAAATGTTATTCAAAGGGTTTTGGTTTTACAAGCTCCTAAGAAACTGCTCTCATTGGAACAATCCTAAGAGTTCCTTCATAAGAAACTACCTTTTGAGGTGTGGGACTTTGCCTGGAATGATATTATTCATAAGTATTTACCTTTGAATAAGCCAACTTCATTCTCATGTTTACTTGACCTCGTGCATTTTGCCTTGCTGACTTTTACGCTTAAGCCCACCTGGAATTTTCCCAATTTGTTCAAGAGAATATAGGACAGATGTTGTCCCTGATGGGAGAGACAAATGGTCACCAGAAAATAAGACCCAGACAGTCTCCACAGCCCTGATCCCTTGCTGCTGTATTCATAAGCATATACCTCTGGGCTAAAAAATGCTACAGGTAGACTTGGTCAATTTCCTGGAAAATCATTTTTTTTTCAATATATGAAATTTATTGTCAAATTGGTTTCCATACAACACCCAGTGCTCATCCCAAAAGGTGCCCTCCTCAATACCCATCACCCACCCTCCCCTCCCTCCCACCCCCCATCAACCCTCAGTTTGTTCTCAGTTTTTAACAGTCTCTTATGCTTTGGCTCTCTCCCACTCTAACCCCTTTTTTTTTTTCCTTCCCCTCCCCCATGGGTTTCTGTTAAGTTTCTCAGGGTCCACATAAGAGTGAAAACATATGGTATCTGTCTTTCTCTGTATGGCTTATTTCACTTAGCATCACACTCTCCAGTTCCATCCACGTTGCTACAAAGGGCCATATTTCGTTCTTTCTCATTGTCCTGTAGTACTCCACTGTGTATATAAACCACAATTCCTTTATCCATTCATCAGTTGATGGACATTTAGGCTCTTTCCATAATTTGGCTATTGTTGAGAGTGCTGCTATAAACATTGGGGTACAAGTGCCCCTATGCATCAGTACTCCTGTATCCCTTGGGTAAATTCCTAGCAGTGCTATTGCTGGGTCATAGGGTAGATCTATTTTTAATTTTCTGAGGAACCTCCACACTGTTTTCCAGAGTGGCTGCACCAATTTGCATTCCCACCAACAGTGCAAGAGGGTTCCCGTTTCTCCACATCCTCACCAGCATCTATAGTCTCCTGATTTGTTCATTTTGGCCACTCTGACTGGCGTGAGGTGATATCTGAGTGTGGTTTTGATTTGTATTTCCCTGATGAGGAGCAACGTTGAGCATCTTTTCATGTGCCTGTTGGCCATCTGGATGTCTTCTTTAGAGAAGTGTCTATTCATGTTTTCTGCCCATTTCTTCACTGGGTTATTTGTTCCTCGGGTGTGGAGTTTGGTGAGCTCTTTATAGATTTTGGATACTAGCCCTTTGTCCGATATGTCATTTGCAAATATCTTTTCCCATTCCGTTAGTTGCCTTTTAGTTCTGTTGGTTGTTTCCTTTGCTGTGCAGAAGCTTTTCATCTTCATAAGGTCCCAGTAATTCATTTTTGCTTTTAATTCCCTTGCCTTTGGGGACGTGTCGAGTAAGAGATTGCTATGGCTGAGGTCAGAGAGGTCTTTTCCTGCTTTCTCCTCTAGGGTTTTGATGGTTTCCTGTCTCACATTCAGGTCCTTTATCCATTTTGAGTTTATTTTTGTGAATGGTGTGAGGAAGTGGTCTAGTTTCATCCTTCTGCATGTTTCTGTCCAGTTCTCCCAGCACCATTTGTTAAGGAGACTGTCTTTTTTCCATTGGATGTTCTTTCCTGCTTTGTCAAAGATTAGTTGGCCATACGTTTGTGAGTCTAGTTCTGGGGTTTCTATTCTATTCCATTGGTCTATGTGTCTGTTTTTGTGCCATGGAAAATCATTTAAAACTGTATTTTGCATTTTAAAATACAAATAAGTCATGGAGTATACTGAAAAGTCCTATAATTTCTTTAATCACCCACATGCCCATCATTTATCAAAGGCTCTAACATTTTGAAGAATATTCTTCCAGTCTTTTATTTCAACTCTAGGGAACTACTGTTCTTAGTTTCTTTTGAAGTGTTTTACATACATACAAGTCAGCACAAATATAGATTGTCTCCCTCTCTGTAACACAAAATGTAGCTTATTATGCACATTGTTCTGTACCCTATTTTTTTAATTTAATATATCTCAGAGATATTTCCATGTCAGTTCATGAAGAGCTTCTATATTCTTTTTCTCAGCTACATAGTACTCCATGATACAAATGTACAGTGTTATTTAAGCCATCACTTCTGGTGGACTTTGGATTGTCTCCAGTCTTTTGTTATTACAGAGTGCTGCCATGGATAACTTTTACATGTATCATGTCAGGCTATCCATAGCCAAAAAATTCCAAAAATGGAATTGCTGAGTCAAAGATATATAACATTTTAATTTTGACATTTGCCCTTCACATGGGATTGTACTAATTTACATTCTCACAAATAGTGTATGAGAGTCCCTGTTTCTCTGTACCCTACCAACAAAGTACTGTATTGTCAAACTTTTAGATTTTTGCCCATTATAGTTAAAAATTTGCATTTTTCTTATTATGAGTAGGGTTGAATATCTTTTCATAAAATGGATAATTTGTATATACATCTTATTATCTGCTTATTTCATTTACCATACCATAAATGATTACCTGTGTCATTAAACATGTTTCTACAACCTGATATGAAAACATATACCCATATGTTTAAATGTGTGCATAAATAATAATTTTGTTAACTAATCTGCTCTTTGAAAATTAATTACTCCAGTGGGTTCTTTTAGCTGACTTAAGATAAAACACTAAGCTTTTTTAAGTTTATTTACTTTGAGAGAGAGAGAGCACAAGGAGGGGAGGGGCAGAGAGAGAGAGGGAGAGAGAGAGTCCCAAGTAGGCTCTACACTGCCAGCACAAAGCCCGATGCAGGGCTGGAACTCACAAACCATGAAATCATGACCTGAGCTGAAGTCAGATACTTAACCAACTGAGCCACCCAGGTGCCTCCAAAACACTAAGCTTTAAAATAAGCTGCTTCTAGCTATATTCCTAGATCCTTGCAGGGACTACTTCAGGGTCCTCTGCCATTCTGCTTATTTTTACAATGCATGGTTATAGAAAATATCCTAATGTTGTAACATTGATGAAAGTGAAGATGTGGGCTCATTATTAATGCAATAATATCATCATCTGTAATGGAATCCTGCCATAATTTGCAAGCTGCCAGCTTTGCTGCTGCTGCTCTGGTGAACTGTGACACTGCCCAGGAAGTCCTATGAAGGGGGAGTGGATTGACTGGCTTCCTGGGTGACCCAAAGTGACTCCTCCTGGTCTAGAAAAATGCACATGAAGGGACAAGTATAAAAGAGAAACCACTGGCTTTGAAAAATGCATAGACTTCCCCGTTCTGTTAAAACACGGAGGAATGTGCCATAGCTTTCAAAGTCATTCAGAGCCAAACTCACACTTGAGGATGCTATACAGGCTGTCAGTTTGCAGTGGTCCCAGAAGGGGCAAGGCCCCTGAGGACAAGGAAGATGAATGAGCCAACATTTCTTTATCAGAGGGCCCACCATCAAGGCCAAGAAAAAGTCTGTAATGAGGATGAAAAATGAGAAAGACATCCAAAAGAACAAGATTGAGACAGCCAGGGGAATTTCAGTTTTCCTGAATCATTTATTAATATTGGTCATATATCATTTTCTATTAATTAAACTTGTATGTACCGAACGATGCAGTAGAGTTGTAGCAAGAAGAAAGACATGCCTATCCTGAATTCCAAATATTATCAGTAGTACTTGGGAAGGAGGTGATGCCAGAAAATAGCATCATTCATGACTCTGTTACTTAGAAAATTTGTAGAAGTGTACATGAATGTGTATATATTAACTCTAATATATTTCTCTATAAGTACCAGTTGTAACAAAGACTATAAAAATATGTGTTGTTATTTTTTTTGCAGCATTTTGTCTTTTATGTGTTACACTCCATCATCAGAAATTAGCTGAAATTTTTATATTTATACAGATCTTTAATTTCATTAACAGCACTGAAAACTGAAAGTCAACTAATTGACAGAATAAGAGGGGGAAAGGGAATATCAGAAAACGTATCTGCAACATTACTTCTCAAATTTTCCACCTCCTTGACTATTTCACAAATAAATGAAAGGAAAGAAATGTGTATCCTTTGCCAAGCTCTTCCAGGCCTTGGCCAAAGGGGTGTCAGCATATTCGTGTTTCCAGGACTGATTGTTTATGCTAGCTGTTATGATTAATCTCCTCCCCTGCAACCTGCTACATTTATAGATACAGCTGAGGTCCCCTGGTATTGTCTCGGCTATTGATGAAAAGCAGTTAAACCAAGAATGAAAAGTACATTAACACTTCAGGGAAAGATGGTAGCATAAAAACAATCCCTCAACCTTGACTCCATAAAGAAATTAGAGTGAGCAAAGTAAGGAAGAAGGAGGAGGAGGAGGGGGAAAAAAGCCTGCATTAATGCAGAAACTAGGAAGGTTGCCATACAAATGCCAGAAATTTCACTCAGTTTTCTGGTAGACACTGTGCAGAAAGAGCCAAAGAGGAGGCAGCCACCAAGGACTGTCATGGGCAAGACATAAACTAGCAGCCCCTAATTAGGAGAGGAAAGTGTAGGCCTGAGAAAGATGGGAACCCACCACCCTAGTTGGAGATTCCTTTGGGCTGCCACCATCAGCTTCCAAAAGCAGCTGCTCTTAGACTGAGGACAAAGCATACACAGGCCAGAGAGTGTAACTCACAGTAAGATAAAAATGGATGATTTCCTACAAAACCACAAATATCAAATTGATGCTGCTCGAGGGGAGAGGGATGAAAATACTGCTCAAGAATTACATTTATAAAAGGCACTGGTACCAAAATTTTTGCAGAGAAATTCTTTCAAATACCCTATAAGCTCTTCAAGAGTTCAGACCTATATGGAGAACTTGATAATTTGTTATATGCATTTGGCACAACATAATTGTAAAAAACTGACAGAGAACTTCAAAAACAAATCTTCAGGCCAATTCCATTTACAAACATAGATGCAAAGAACCTAATTAAAAGTCACCCCCAAAATTCAAAATTATATTAAAATAACAATGGTTTGTTTTTAAGCATGACTTTTTCCAGCAAATAATGTTAGTAACTTATCAGGAAATCTATTATATTTCATTCAACTAATTGGTAAAAGGAAAACATCATATATCTGTTTCAATAAATGTCAAAATAAATTTGTTAAAATGTAATATCTACTAAAGAAACAATAGCTTATATCAGCAATAATCCTTGAGAAAATAAATGAATAACAGATCTCCTTTACAACAGAAACAAAATAACACTTTGAGTATTTAAGAAATAGGAGTTACATGAAGAAAATGAAAAACATCATGCTGTTTTAGACTTTACTGATTGGCATAAGAGAATATTTGAGAAGTGCATTTCACTTGACTCAAACCCTGGAAAGTATCTAAGGGCGTATAGGAAACAGTCTCCTTTTCCATCTTTTTTCTCCTATTTGTACACTAGTATTCATCGCAGCATTATTCACAATAGTCAAAAGGTGGAAACACCCTTCTGTCTTTGTATAATTCCATAAAGCTATCAGCTCTCCACAAACTTCCCACAAGCATATTTAGGTAACTGATAAAGCAAATCATTTGAAATAATAAATGAGTAAAAATAATTCAAGAAAAGATTGTGGATGCCCGGGTGGCTCAGTCGGTTAAGCGTCCAGCTCTTGGTTTTGGCTCAGGTCATGATCTCATGGCTTTGTGGGTTCAAGCTCCACATCGGGTTTTGTGCTGGCAGCACAGAGACAGCCTGGGATTCTCTCTCTCCCTCTCTAGCTGCTCTTCCCCCACTCCTGTTGTCTCCCTCTCTAAATAAATAAATAAACTTAAAAAATTATGGGAATGCAAGCTGGTGCAGCCACTCTGGAAAACAGTATGGAGGTTCTTCAAAAAACTAAAAATAGAACTACCCTACAACACAGCAATTGCACTGCTAGGCATTTATCCACAGGATACAGGTGTGCTGTTCCAAGGGGCACATGCACCCCAATGTTTATAGCAGCACTATCAACAATAGCCAAAGTATGGAAAGAGCCCAAATGTCCATCGATGGATGAATCGATAAAGAAGATGTGGTACATATATACAATGGAGTATTACTCAGCAATCAAAAAGAATGAAATCTTGCCATTTGCAAATACATGGATGGAACTGGAGGGTATTATGCTAAGTGAAATTAGTCAGAGAAAGACAAAAATCATATGACTTCACTCATATGAGGACTTTAAGAGACAAAACAGATGAACATAAGGGAAGGGTAGCAAAAATAATATAAAAACAGGGAGGGGAACAAAACAGAAGAGGCTCATAAATATGGAGAACAAACTGAGGGTTACTGGAGGGGTTGTGGGAGGGGGGATGGGCTAAATGGGTAAGGGGCACTAAGGAACCTACTCCTGAAATCATTGTTGCACTGTATGCTAACCAATTTGGAGGTAAATTTTAATAAATAAATAAATAAATAAATAAATAAATAAATAAATAAATAAATAAATAATTAATTTGTTTTTGGAAAAAAATACAAAACCTTGAACAAGAAGAATTAATTTTGATATCAGCAAGGTAATGAAAAACAATGATAAGAAATGGCATGCTCTTCCAGATATGAAAATACTCATTTCTGGGGATAGAATTAATCAATAGAAAAACAGAACAGAAATCACACACCCATACACATACACAGAAACCCAAGACTCTAAAATGTTGTCTTTACTATATGCTACAGATGACATGTCATATCTGTGAGTATTATTCCATAAATTTGGAGGGAAACCTGATTAACCAAAATGCTGTGGAATTTTCTAACTCAAATGATTTTATAGGCAACTGCGTAACCCACCACTGCCAACAACTTGGAGAGAGTCACAATATATATTAGCATATTGAAGCCTCTGAGAGGCTTTTCATTCAAAAATGTTTTAAATTTATCTTCATAGGAAATACTTTCATGTGGTTTAAAATAAACAGTTAGTGTAAAAGGGTAATCAGTAGAAGATTTCTCCCTCTAGCCACTGTTCTTACTTTCTTGGGAGCTTTCTAAAGTTTCTTTATGCTTATCTTTAAAATTTTGTGTATATAATCTTGTTTTGTTTCTTGTACAAAATATATACCTGAATCTTGCTTTTTCAATAAACAATTTATCTCAGATATCCTTTTTCACCATATGGAGCAAGCATTCTCATTTTCTACGGCTGTGTAGTATTCCTCCATGTGGATAAAACATCATTTATTTATCTGCTATGATTTTCATGTATATTTGGATTGTTCCTAGTGTTTACCTATTTCAAGTTAAACTGCAATAAATTGGCTCCACCCTGATTAAGTATCGAAGTCAATAAAACTGACACCTTAAACCTTATGTTTAAACCTTATGTTCCCCAAGCTTATTTGATCATAGAATCCTTCTTTTGATTAATATCTTTAACATTCCACAGAAACATTGTCCATAAAACATATTCTGGGGAACCTCTGGGCTAATCATAAAGCTGTATTCCTTTCTCACAACTTAAGACCAGTATAAATTCCATGTAAGTTGGGATGGAGAAGGGGTTTTCCTAACATCAAAGGCAAATCCAAAATGAAAGAGATTGCTGGTTTGAATACAGATATAGATATATTTCTTAAATTAAAGAAACTCTGTGAGGAAGTTCTGCAAATGACAAATTAAGAGAAAAATACAATGTATGAGACAAACCATGAATATAATTAACATAGAGAAGCTCTGACTAATCAATAAGAATAAGGCTTTTTTAATCAAAAAACTAATAGCTCATAAAAGGATATGAAAAACTGTATTCCAATTTTCTCTTTATTTTATTAGCCCAGATTAAACTTAAAGAAAATTCTAAATGTTAACAAGGTTGTGGGGAAGATGAGCACTGTCTTCAGGAGGACAGTTTGAAAATATCCATCAAGGTTTTTAAATATACACTTGAGAGTGAAATTATATAGTATTTATCTCTGACTGACTTATTTTACTTAGCATTATACTCTTTAGATCCATCCATGTTACAAATGGCAAGATTTCATTCTTTGTTATGGCTGAATAATATTCACTGTATATACATTTATATATACCACATCTTCTTTATCCATTCAACTGATAGACACTTAGAAGCAAAGGGAAAAACAGAAAGAGAGAGAAAGAGAGAGAGACCAAAAAACAGATTCTTAACTATAGAGAACAAACTGATAGTTACCAAAGGGGAGGCAATGGGGGGATGAGTTAAACAGATGATGGGGATTAAGGAGTGCACTTGTCATGATGAGCACTGGATAATGTATGGAATATGGAATCACTATACTGTACTGAAGCTAATATAACAGTGTATGTTAACTAACTGGAATTAAAATAAGAACTTAAAAAGATTAAATATGCACTTGATTTGGATCAGCAATTATACACAGAAAGTCAAGAGGGCATGAATAATATATGCAAGATATTGATATCACCATGGTTTATAAGTGTAAAATTAGAAACAAATGCCATCATACAGGACTGATTAAATCATCAATATATCATCCACACAAAGAAAAACTTTGCAGCCATTAAAAATAACATTGCACAAGGTTGCCCGTTTTTTCCTGTAGGATTTTGAGGGTTTCCTGTCTGACATTTAGGTCTTTCATCCATTTTGAATTTATTTTTGTGTGTGGTATAAGAAAGTGGTCCGGTTTCATTCTTCTGCATGTCACTGTCCAATTTTCCCAGAACTATCTGCTGAAGAGGCTCTTTTTTCCATTGGATATTCTTTCCTGCTTTGTCAAAGATCAGTTGGCCATACGTTTGTGGGTCCATTTCTGGGTTTTCTATTCTGATCCATTGATCTATGTGTCATCTCTTTTTGTGCGAATACCATACTGTCTTAATGAATACTGCTTTGTAATACAACTTGAAGTCCAGGATTGTGATGCCTCCAGCTTTGGTTTTCTTTTTCAGCATTATTTTGACTGTTCTGGGTCTTCTGTGACTCCACACAAATTTTAGAATTGTTTGTTCTAGTTCTGTGAAGAATGCTGGCATTATTTTGATAGGAATTGCATTGAGGAAGTTCCATACTGTTCCACAGTAGTTGCACAAGCTTGCATTCCCACCAACAGTGAAAGAGGGCTCCTTTTTTCCACATCCTCACCAACACTTGTTGTTTCTTGTGTTTTTTTTTTTATTCTAGCCATTATGAAAGGCGTGAGGTGATATCTCATTGTGGTTTTGATTTGTATTTCCCCAATGGTGAGTGATGTTGAGCATCTTTTCATGTGTCTGTTGGCCATCTTTATGTCTTGGAGAAATGTCTGTTCATGTCTTCTGCCAATTTTTAAATTAGATTATTTATTTTCTTGGTGTTGAGTTGTGTAAGTTCCTTATATTTTTTGGATACTAACCTTTAATTAGATACATTATTTGGATACTAACCCCTACCAGATATGTCAGTATCTTCTCCCATTCAGTAGGTTGTCTTTTAGTTTTGTTGATTGTTCCTCTGTTGTGCAGAAGCTTTTTATTTTGATATAGTCTCAATACTTATTTTTGCTTTTGTTTCCCTTGCCTCAGGAGATACAGTTAGAAAAATGTTGCTACAGCCGATATCACAGAAATTACTGCCTGTGCTCTCTTCCAGGATTTTTGTGGTTTCAAGTCTTACATTTAGGTCTTTAATCCATTTTGAATTTATTTTTCTGTATCGTGTCAGAAAGTGGTCCAGTTTCATTTTTTTTGCATGTAGCTGTCAAGTTTTCCCAATACCATTTATTAAAGAGACTGACTTTTTTGCACTGCATTTTCTCGCCTCCTTTGTGGAAGATTAATTGACCATATAATTGTCTATTTCTGGGCTCTCTTTTCTGGGTTTATTTCTGGGCTCTCTATTCTGTTACGTTGATCTCACTATTTTTGTGTTGGGAACACACTGTTTTGATTACTAGAGCTTTGTAGTATATCTTGAAATCTAGAATTGTGATAACTCCAGTTCTGTTCCTCTTTCTCAAGATTGCTTTGGATATTTGGGGTCTTTTATGGCTCCATAAAAATTTTAGGAATAAATATTCCAATTTGGTGAAAAATGCTGCTGGTATTTTCATAAAGATTGCATTGCATCTATAGATTGCTTTGGGCAGTATGGCCATTTTAGCAATATTTGTTCTTCCAGTCCATGAGCATGGAGTGTCTTTCCATTTGTTTCTGTCATCTTCAATTTCTTTCATCAGTATTTTATAGTTTTCAGAGTACAGGTCTTTCACCTCTTTGGTTAAGTTTATCCTAAGTATTTTATTATTTTTGGTGCAATTGTAAATGGGATTGTTTTTCTTAACTTCTCTTTATGCTACTTCATTATTAGTGTATAGAAGAGCAATGGATTTCTGTACCTTGATTTTGTATCCTACAACCTTACTGAATTCATTTATTGGTTCTAGTAGTTTTTTGGTGTACTCTTTATGGTTTTCTATAGTATCGTGTCATCTGAAAATAGTGAAAGTTTTACTTCCTTACTAATTTGAATGCCTTTTATTTCTTTTTCTTGTCTGATTGCTGTGACTAGGACTTCTAGCACTATGTTAAATAAAAGTGGTAAGAATGGACACCCTTGTCCTGTTCCTGACCTTAAAGGAAAAACTCTTCAGTTTCTCATTATTGAGTATGATGTTAGCTATGGGCTCTTCATATGTGGCCTTTTCTATGTTGACGTATGTTCTCTCTAAACATACTTGGTTGAGGGCTTTTATCATGAGTAGATGTTGTACTTTGTCAAATGCTTTTTCTGAATCTATTGAGATGATCATATGGTTTTTATTCTTTCTCTTGTTGATGTGATGTATCACGTTGATTGATTTGTGAATACTGAACCACCCTTGCATCCCAGGAATAAATCCCACTTGATCATGGTGAATGATATTTTTGATGTATTGTTGGATTTGGTTAGCTAATATTTTATTGAGGATTCTTTCAACTATGTTCATCAGAGATGTTGGCCTGTAGTTCTCTCTCTCTCTTTTTTTTTTTTTTGTAGTGCTTTTATTTGGTTTTGGCATCAGAGAAATGTTGTGTTGGCCTCATAGAATGAATTTGGAAGCTTTCCTTATTCTTGTATTTTTTGGAACAGTTTGAGAAGCATAGGTATTAATTCTTCTTTAAATGTTGGTATAATTCACCTGTGAAGCCATCTGGTCCTGGACTTTTGTTTGTTGTTTCTTTTTTTATTATTACTAAGGCAATTTCATTGCTGGTAATTGATCTGTTCAAATTTTCTATTTCTTCCTGATTCAGTTTGGGGAAGTTATATGTTTCTAGAAATTTATCCATTTCTTCCAGGTTATCCAATTTGTTGGCATATAATTTTTCATAATATTCTCTTACAATCCTTTGTATTTCTTTAGTGTCAGTTGTTATTTTCCCTCTTTCATTTCTGATCTTGTTTATTTGAGTTCTCTTTCCTTTTTTTTCTTGATGAGTCTAGCTAAAGGTTTATCAACTTTACTGATTTTTTTTCAAAGAACAAGCTCCTGGTTTCATTGATCTGGAGTTTTTTTGTTTTTGTTTTTATTTTGTTTATGTATGCCCTAATCTTATTATTCCTTCTATACTAGTTTCAGATTTTGTTTGTTCTTTTTCTAGCTCCTTTAGGTATAAAGTTGGGTTGTTTATTTGATATTTTTCTTGCTTCTTGAAGTAGACCTCTATTGCTATAAACTTCCCCCGTAGAACAGCTTTTGCTGAATCCCAAAGATTTTGGACTATTCTGTTTTCATTTGCTTTTGTCTCCATGCATTTTTTATGTCTTCTTTGATTTCTTTGTTGACCTATTCATTGTTCAGTAGCGTGTTATTTAACCTCCATGTATTTCTAGATTTCTATGTGTTCTTTCCAGATTTTTTCTTGTAACTTATTTCCAGTTTCATAGCATTGTGTTCGGGAAAGATACATGGTATGTCTTCAATCTTTTTTAATTTGTTGGCACTTGTTTTGTGGTCTAATATGTGATCTGTTCTGGAGGATGTTCCATGTACACTTGAAAAGTAGACGGAATGTTTTAGGATGGAATGTTCTCAATATATATGTTAGACCCAACTGGTCCAACGTGTCATTCAAAGGCACTGTTTCCTTGACATTTTTCTGCTTGGATGATCTATCCACTGATGAAAGTTGAGTGTTAAAGTCCCCTACTATTGTTGTATTACTATCAATTACTTTCTTCCTTTATGTTTGTTATTAGCTGCTTTATGTATTTGGGTGCTTCCATATTGAGTAAATATTTACAATTGTTATATCTTCTTGTTGAATTATTCCCTTTATTATTGTATAGTGTCCTTCTTTATCTCTTGTTATCGCCTTTATTTTAAAGTTTATTTGGTTCAATGTAAGTATTGCTATGTAGGCTTTCTTTTCACCTCCATTTGCCTGATAAATGCTTTTCCATCCTTTCACTTCCAATCTGCATGTATCTTTAGGTTTGAAATGGGTCTCTTATAGGTGAGTCTTACATTTTTATCTATTCTGTCACTCTACATCTTTTGATTACAGTGTCCAGTCCATTTACATTCAAAGTAATTTTGATAGGTGTGTACTTATTGCCATTTTGTTACTTTTTTATGATTGTTTTTATAGTTCTCCTCTGTTCCTTTCTTCTCTTGCTCTCTTTCCTCACCATTAGCTGGCTTTCTTTAGTGATATGCTTGGATTCCTTTCTCTATTTAATATTTTCCATATCTATTACTGGTTTTTAATTTGTGGTTACCAGCTGAAAAATATAAAGGGAATCATTTCTTTGTTTAATATAATTTATTGTCAAATTGGTTTCCATACAACACCCAGTGCTCATCCCAGCAAGTGCCCTCCTTAATGCCCATCACCCACTTGCTCCTCTCCCTCACCCCCCCATCTACCCTCAGTTTGTTCTCTGTATTTAAGAGTCTCTTATGGTTTGCCTCCCTCCCTCTCTGTTTGTAACTTTTTTCTCCCCACCGCTCCCCATGGTCTTCTGTTAAGTTTCTCAAGATCCACATATGAGTGAAAACATATGGTGTCTGCCTTTGTCTGACGGACTTATTTCACTTAGCATAATACCCTCCAGTTCCAACCACGTTGCTGCAAATGGCCAGATTTCATTCTTTCTCATTGCCAAGTAGTATTCCATTGTATATATAAACCAAATCTTCTTTATCCATCCATCAGTTGATGGACATTTAGGCTCTTTCCATAATTTGGCTATTGTTGAAAGTGCTGCTATAAACATTGGGGTACGTGTGCCCCTATGCATCAGCACTCCTATATCCTAAAGGGATCATTTCAAAATTTGAATGTAATATTCTAGTTTAAGTCCAATATAGTTAATTACTTCTCCTTCTGGAATAGCCCCTAAAATTGTCAGAAAAATGTAGAAACCCATTTCAGCTCTAGAAAATGAGTGCAGGGTGTTACCCATTGGACAGGGTCCAAGTTTTTCAGGTAGCTGAGCACCTGAGACCTGATAGAGGGAGGATGCAGCCAGATGGAAGAAGAACGACTCACAAGGGAAAACAAGTGTCAGGAATCTGTCAGTGCAGAAGGCTGCACGGTGATGCTAAGGAAGGGCTTGAGGGAATGGGTAAGGCTAGACCTTGAACCTTTCAATTCTGGAATGTGCAGTAGGCCTCAGGGGAAGAAACTGCCAGCTCAGGGGCCATTGCCCAGATTCCCAATGGCTTCAACATTTGTAGTCATGAACCCTGATGACCAGAGAAGGGGGACTGGGCTCTGAGTATCTCTAATCTCCCCTCTACAGCGGAGAGGGAGCAGGGAAGATGAAAATCATAGCAAATCATACTTCCTGCTCCTTTCCTCTGTCTCAGGAGAATGGTATTAGAAACAAAGATCTGGGCTCTAGAGGTGTTACTGTTATTTTTAAACGACTTAACAAACACTCAAATTTCTTCAGTTTTTGTTTCTTGTGTTGTAACTATTGATAGGTAGAACCCACATGAACAAAAGCTCTTTGGGATCTTCAGTAATTTTTTTGAGTGTAAAAAGGCCCTAAGACCAAAGAGGTTGAGAACAACTGATACAGACCTGTCTTACAAGTATTTTCTCTTCCATTTTATAACTATGGTTTATAAACAATGACCCATGGTTGTCTCTATATACTTGTGTTTTATTAATCATCACCAGTTTATTAGCTCCAGGGCTTCCTGATTTTGAATTCTCATTTTGATTCATCTTTCATTGTCCTAGGGCATGTCTTTTGGTAGTTTCTTTGCAGAAAAGAGTACTTTCCTTCATATTTGAAAATACCTTTCTCTTGCATATACATACAAATAGTTTGGGTGTATATTGGTGGAGTATCCTGCGTCTTTTTAAGTTTTGTAACGGTCACTCTTTTGTTGTTTGAAGTCAAAATGTTTTCTTCTTTTGGGACTAGCCTGAAATGTATTCCAAGATACTTATCAGATTACATATTAATCTAGGAAATCCAAACAGGATTGAAATATTATGTTTTCCCCTAACAGGATTGTCACTGTACAGTTTCTGGCCAACCTATATTTTAGATATAAAAATTTTTAACTTTATTATAATTACAATTATAATTAGTACTCTTTTGGCTGCAAATAATAGAAGCTGACTTTGCAAAGTGTATCAGTTAGACCTGCTGAGTAACAAACTATTCCAAAACTCAGTTATTGAAAGTAACAACTATTCATGTAGGTCATGATTTTGTGAATTGGTTTCCTGATCTGGTTTGTGTCAACTCAAGTGAACTCTGTAGGACTCTCTCATCTGTCTTCAGTCAGCTGTGGGTCATCTGGCTGCTGGATAACCTAGGAACCCTTACTTCCATATCTGGCACTTAGAAGATTGCCAGCCTAGGTCACAGAGGTGTCTGAACCATGAGTTTCTCATCATCTGGCAGGAACACTAAGCTTTCTTCACATGGTGGTTGGATTCCAAAAACAGCAAGAGAGGATAAGCCCCATTGCACCAGTGCTTTTCAAATCTCTGCTTGCCCTGCATTTGCTAACATGCTGTTGGCCAAACCATATGGCAGAAAATATGGTCATGTCTTTACTTTTAGTTGCTGAAGAGAGCCTGGCATTTATTTCTAAGGTAAAGTTATAGAATTATGATGATGATTTACCGAACATGGGTCAAGAGCTCACTCCTGAAGTAATCCACAGCAGGACCAATATTCACCAGCTATGTGACTTTGGGAAAATTGCTTCATTTTGCTTCTGAGCCTCACTTTTGCCATATGAAAATTGGGAATAATAATAGTACCTACACCATGAATTATTGGAGGATTAGATGATATACTGCATGTAAAACCCTTAGCACAGTGTCTGGTACATAGTAATCATCCAATAAATGCAGATAGCCACTATTTCTTAAGTTGCTTATTTAATTATTATTACAATTATGAAAATCTTACAGCACCACTTCTGGAAAAACTTGTTTAAAAAAAGATACAACATCTTTCTTTATTCCTTTATCTTTTTTTGGTAACTAGAGTCTCTTGCAATCTCACTTCTATTCCTATTATATGTCATACCTTTATTTTCACCTGTTTTCCTTTATCTAAGTTAGTCTCAGAAAATAGTCAAGTTGTCCTCTGCCTGACTAATTCAGTTTTCTGCCTTGTCCAATATGTTGTTTACTATTCTTTTCTTTTTTTTTAATTCAGCAACCATGATTCTCATCATGGTTGGCTAGATTTAGATGTTGGAACTCATTTAATGTAAGTTTCCTTTTGTTTCTTAAAGATGGCATCTTATTGAATATTTCTGAGTACAAAAATTAGCTATTTCACCAGTATCGTGTTTTTTTTTTTTTTTTTGTAGTTATCCATTTCAGGGAACACTTATTCATATCACCAAGGATATTTAGTGAATTAGGGGTTGCATCTCTGAATCGCAAAATTACTTCCTAGTTCCCATAAACTTTCTCTTTTGATTTATTCTTCTTAAAAGAGGAGAGCTATGGTTACTCAGTTTATCATTTCATTCATTCACTTAACAACTATTTATGAACACTTAGTTTATGGCAGGAACTATGCTGGAAATACAACAATGGCCAAGATGCACTCCTGCCCTCAATGCTCTCAGAGTCTACTAGGAAATCAGGGAGGTAAAGGTGCATGCAAATACTGTGGTGGGTGATAGGTGTTACAAGAAAAAGCCTACAGTGCCAGGAGAGCACAAAGAAGGGGTCATGAAATGTTCAACAGATCAAGTAGGTAACTGGCTGAGTCCTGGAGGTTGAGTCTGAGTTAGTCAGACAGCATGTGGTAGGGATGGGGCAGGGCTAAGGGTATTCAGGGTTCAGTGGAAGAAAGAATTCCAGGTTGAAGCAATAATATGCTGTAAAAGAGAGATCATGTGTTATGCTGAAAAAACTGAATTTTAAAAATGATAATTGCTAACATTCATTAAGCCCCTATGGTGTTCCAGGCACTCTACCAAGAATTTTACATGCCTCATCTCATTTCATCCTCATAGCAGCTCAATAAGGTAGGTGAATTGTCCAAGATTTGCCAGGTGGTGAGTGGCATAACTAGAATTTGAACCCAGGAACTCTAGCTGTGGAACTCACTCATTAGCTACTATATATTTTCCTGCCTCTCTGAAGAAATTCTGTGTATTTGAGTGATGTGTGTGTGTGTATGTGTGTGTGGTGTGGAGGGTGGGGCAGGATGGGGAATAAATGAAGAAATACCAGGCTAGAGATCATGTATACCCACTGAGGAATTTAGACTTTACCCTGACAACAGTGGGGAGTAAATTCTGGAACAGAAAACCCTGAAGCAAGAGGTGGTTATGAGACACTTTGTGAGGTGCATCCCAGTGGACATATGGGTCTAGCTCATGAGTGAAGTTCGAGTTAGAGATATAAAAATGTGAGCCATGAGCTCATAGATGGTTCTACAACCTTTGAGATACATGAGTCACCTGGGGAGAGTTAATCATGGAAGTTCTGGACAAAGGAGAAAGTCAGAAGAATAGGAGGACTCAGCCAAGGGGACTGTGAACCAGTGGCCAGCAGGATAGGAAAGGAACTCAGGGTGTAGAGTCATGGTATCATGGAATGAAAGGAACCTGGAAATTGAAAATCAAGTCAGTCTGGCTCTGCTAACCTCTCCCAGTGTTCAGCATCTGGAGAAGCAGCAGACAAGAATATGAGTGGTTCGTTCATCTAGGCCTGAGATGCTATCCTGTGAATATCATACAGGGTGGAAAAGGGTAAGGGAATTGGTGGCAGCTGCAAAGAGTGATTATATTGATGGACAAGGAGGGAAATAAAACTTGAAGAGGCTGAAGGATAGGAAGAAAGTGGCAGGCTCAATTTATTTGAGTTCCATTGAGACAGAACTGTGACAGTGGAGGTTCTTTGGCAAGTGAGGCAGGAGGATGGACAAGATATGTATGGAGGGGATGTTTGAAAACCATATCTCAAAAGTGGTATACACTTTTCTCTAGGTGTGACCAGGAAGCCAATAACCAATAACTGAATTGAGGAGACAGATAAGTAGTCTGAGAGCTGAGATGCCAGAGTGCTGGGCAGTCTTCCTCAGGAGAAAGAAGTCACCATGGTGAGACAGAGGCAGGATGGAGGAGAAAGCTTCCAGCTAGAGCAAAGTCCTCAGTGACAAGGGAAGAGTGACCTGGAGATTGAAGGATGACAGCAATGAAGGAGAGAGGCTTGTGGCTGGATAAATGTTCCTCAAAGGGATAGTATTTGATAGGACAGAGGAGGAAGTGGTCTGGAAGTGGCAATGAGGAGCACCCACCTCCTGGCTCTGAGGAGAGTAAATGTAAGAATGAGAAGAAAAACAGAGAACAGAGGTACAGAGAACACATGTTTTCAGGGGCCAGCCAGGGTTCTAGTAAGGCTGGAAGTGAAGGAACATTCCTAAAACTGTGAGGATAGATGGGAGTTTATGTGCCACAAAGGAGGAGTTCAAAGGCAGAGCAGGAGAGGGAAGTGAGAGAGACTAGATTAGCTAATGGGATGAACCCAGAAGTAGGGAGATGAGAGTCAACTTGTAGAGTGACCTTAATGGTTGGGAGCAAGGTCAACAGGAATGTGGTTTCAGGGACAATGCTTGTAAGTTTTTTAGCAGACAAGAGTCCCTCAGTTCAGGCCCTGTGATCCCCCGGAGTTTGGCCAATATGGAGGCAGCTATTCACAGAGGTTTCCCTTCATATTACTCATAGGACAGCTGCTCCCTTGGCTTCCTCAGAAGTATTTCTAGAAGATTTAAGGATGTTTATTATGGTAAACAAGATTGTTTTTTATCACAAATCAGAAACAACCTCAATGTCCCATGATATGTACTGGTTTGTTCATGCATTGGAATATTCAGCAGCTCCTAAAATGTTTAGCATAGGGGCACCTGGGTGGCTCAGTCAGTTGAGTGTCTGACCCTTAATCTCAGCTCAGATCATGATCTCACAGTTGGTGAGATCAAGACCCACATCTGGCTCCCTGCTGACAGCGAGAAGCTTGCTTGGGATTCTCTCTCCCTCTCTCTCTGTCCCACCTCCACTCACCCTCACTCTCTCAAAAGAAATAAACTTTAAAAAATTCTTTAAAGAAATAAAATGTTTAGGACAAATTTGTAATAACATGGGTTATTATGTTACAGTAGACATAAAAAGGAAACCAAACTGCAGGATGATGATGACAAATATGCAGAACCAAACATTGGAAGCAATCTATGCATAGTTTTCCTTTTTGAAAATGGAATATGTCAAATTATATTTGTGGGGGGTAATAAAGCTCCTAGCACATTTTTCTCTCTGCAAACTACCGTGCATTTCCATGATTTTCAAATTTTCTATGGTATGTTTACTACCTAGTTAACAGAATGTGTGGCCTATTCAGTAGTGTGCTTCCAGCTTCCAACTGTGCACATCTCTTCCCAGTTCCATATCCAGTGACATCATGGCGTGGCTTGAAATTGGCCATGGCAAATGTGTTTACACCACAGAATGCTACCAATTGGGGATTTTTCTTTACAAAGATATAAGTGTTACCAACATACCACTAGCTGTCACCACCAACCGGGGTGCCTGATGAAAATCTGGGTAGACCCAGGAGCAGGCAAAGATTTGAGAGACTGAACGCTCCATGTCTCTACCCTGATGCAGATCCCTAGAGAGGAGAGAAACAACTTGTTCATGTCCTAGCTGAGCAATAGGAAGAAATACAGTCTTTCTCTTGGATTTAGTGGGTACATAATGTCTGCCTCTAAATCGAGTACCCCCCCCCAACCAGGGCAAAAACAGTAGTTGGCTGCTCATCCCAAACTGGGAGTGAGAAAGGGTACTTGCAACTGGCTTGGCCCCCATAAACTTGACTCTTGCCCCCATATGATGATCTGTCACTGCCCTTGCTTTTCCCATGTTGAGTTCCATGGTTTTGTCATTTATTTTAAAAGACCCAGGTTAGCTCTTATCCTGAGTGTGCTATTTATTAGGTGAGGGGATGTTTGGTTCAAGTCTCCAAATACTCATATACTCATACACTTCAAAGAACAGAAATAGTTTCATCACCTACAATAAAAAAAAATCAATGAAGCAGCAGTGTTGTTGAAAACCCAAAGTGTAAAGAAAAGTTACAGAGTTATTTTGTCTAGTTCTCTGGCTGTGAAACGTTTTCTGTTGGTGATACTGTGTACCTACTCAGAACAAAAGATTCTGAAGAACCACCTCCCTTTCCTTACCCACATTCATCACACCCACAAAAAGTTAGCTGTCCCTTTAATTGTGGCCAAAAATATCTACTTCCATTCTTCCTGCTCCAAGTGGGCATGGGAGTGGAAGTGGAGAACATGGGCTATTCTTTCAGAAGTATATGTAGTAAAGAGAAGGAGAGAAGATAAGACTTAGCCTTATGAGGCAATATGGTAAGGGAATTTTTTTAGGGTACAAGACTTGAACACATTCTCTGATTGACAGGACAGAAATACTGTAATATAGGAGATAGATGCTGATGGATGGAGCAGTTATGAAGCTGTGCTAAAATGGGGCTGCGAGCCCAAGTGGAGGGTTTGGCGCTGGAACAGAGAGAAACACTATCTTCCCCTGAAATGGGAGAGAACAATAAGAGAATGTACAAAGGTATAGAGAGAAGTTGGAAGTTCTTGATAGTCTCTGTGAAACGGAAGGCAAGGTCATCCACACAAAGAAGGGAGAAGGTTCTGGAATGTACAACATAAGCAATGTAACAGGGAGCAACGAGGCCCCAACTGAAACAGCTTTGCAGCCATGCATGCATGATAATGAACAAACCACACATATTTGCAGAGTTCTACACAGTTCACAAAGCGTCATTCACACACAATAGCCTGTACAGTAGGAGGGGCAGTTATTGTATCCAATTTCACATGAAGAATGCGGCCTAGAGAGATGAAGAAATTTACCCATATTCATGCAGTTAGTAACTGGTCGAGCCAGGAGTCAAATCCAGATCTTCTAAATCCAATTCCTGTGCACTTTCCATGCTACCAAGGTATTTTCAAACTGGATTCTCAGATGCACTAGGAGTTCTAAAGAATCTCCATTGACTGGCTGATATTTGGAAAGAACTAAAGGGTCTTGGTTCCTAAACTCCCGCTTCAACTAGAGTATCACACTTCCTTTCAAGTGTCTCACTCTCCATGTCAACCCCGCTGTTCCAAGGTGTTCAAAGAGCAGCACAGAGAGAGGGATGGTGCCTAGCGAAAAGGAGAGGCATTCATAGATTTATAATCAACTGCTCTCCCCAGGGCCCAGAAGAGTAACGTGCCATCTGATTGCACATGAGAGGAAGCTTCATCGATGAAGAGGATGTGACCTTGTACATATCCCTTCACCCACCCACAACCCCCAACTCTGCTTGACCCCAAGCCTTAGAAACTATCAGGTTGCTGCCAAACTTAAGGCCCTTATCACAACAAAACCTTATTTCTCACACATAGCATGTGTCCTGGGTCCTTCTGTTTACAGTCGAGGTCCTGGGTAATGAAGATTCTGCCATCTTGTAGCTGCATCACCTGGAGAATTTTCAAAGGCACCCAGGGGTCAGAAGAGGCAGAGGGGTCAGACAAGGTGACCTGAGTGAAAGTGATGTGCCACATTCCTGTTTGCCAGAGCACACTCACAGGGCCCCTTCAACATGAAGGGGAACCCAGAGATATTAGATGAGCACCAACTGTCCTGACTCAGAAGCCCTGCCCTAAGAGGGAGCCCAGATTTTTTTACCTGAGCATCCAAGGTCTCCCCTAGTGTGGCCACAGTGAGTCTATCCAACAGATCTCATGGGCCTCCACTTGTGAAACTGATCCATTCATTCCAATGCCTAAACCTCAGCCCCTGCTTTCTTCCCCATGAAACACCGTCCCTCTCTGCTTATCCAAACTCTATCCTCTCTCAAGACTCAGATCAAATATCACCTCTTCCATGAAGTTATCCCAGGTTCCTCACCCTTCAGTAAGTTCCCTCCTCAAATAGCTGAGGTGTTACAAATCAAACAGAAAATGGCAGCCATAACTGCACAAAGAGTTAGAATTACCAACTACCAAATGCAAGGCATCTGGTGGTACAGATGGGCAGACTGAATGGCTGCAAGACTCCTGTCTATTCTTCCCAGACATCAAGGCCTTTCATCTCTAATACCTGCACCATAGCCTGTTGTCAGTGCCTTTAGCCAGCTCAGTCTTGAATTTGTTGAGAATTCCACAGGGGGATTAAGAGTAGATCGGATTCATTCTGCTCCAAGTTTAATTATGGAGAAAATCTAGCTAAGAGAGCAAAGCTTACAGCTGTCACTGACAAACCTCTTGTCCCTTCCATTGCCTCATCTCTAACTCCTACGATCTACGGTGCATAGATACTGTGCAAAAATAGAAGATAAAATCTTCAATATTCAGGTAAATCCTTTTTCAGTTCTGTGGAAAGTCATACAGGAGGAAATGGGAGATTAATTTGTGAGGAAGAAGAAAGTCAGAATTAAACATTGGTAGGTTGTTGTGAATTGTAAATATGAAATTGCAACATATTTGCCCTTTCTCTTGTCCTCTCCTCCTGTGTACTTTTAAAGGACCCCGTGCCCAGATACACAGTCTGCTTTCTGTTGTTGCATACTACCCATTGTTGGTGTGATTTATTGCTCACTAAGGTATCAGAAACAAATTTAGCTTACCACACAAAAAAATAACTTGGCCTGTAGATGACAAAGACTAGTCAAAGACTCCTGATCAGGAATTTTCTTATTTTGGTAGCTTTAATTCCATTTCTCCATTTCTCCACAACTCCAGATAGCTTTCATGTAAAGCTATCCAGATAAATTGGATTTCCACCTAATTCTTGGAAGAAATCCTCCAGAGGTAGTCACACTGATATGGTAGTTCCTGGCAGACAGTCCATGATAGGGAGTGTTGCTCTTTGAGCTTGGTCTCATGAACCAGGTTATGGAGGACCCCACATATCAGCCCAGGGAGGAGGGCTCTGATCGTCCTGGTAAGACAGTGCCAAGTGGTCTTTGGAGACCTCCTCACCCCACCCAGAATTTGGGGTAGGTGCAGGATCAGTATACTCAACCAGTGTGGAGTGATAGATGAGCTTCAGTTGCTGGATGTAGTTGGTTCAGTCTTTGTGAGCTTAGGAGGCTGCGTTTCAGAGCTACTTTATTCAGCATTGGATTCTCTTGATCTGTTTTTCTGTAACTCTTTTGAAAATTGATTAAACTGTCCTGTCTTTTTCTGAATTGCTCTTCCAGCTTACCAACCAGAGTTTTTGATGATGAAGATAATGATGGTGATAATGCATAAGGAAAATAATATTTTTTATTTATAATCCCAATTACTGTCCAAAGAGAGTGAATCCTGTTAACTTTGGGGACCTTGATTTCTGAGCACCATAATGAGTTGGAAACATAAGTTTGGAGATTAAAGCTGGTGGTATTGCATTCTGCATAATCAAAGGTGGGGTGGTATTTGAAGTTGGGAAGGAATGGAAGAGTTGGGAACCCGTGAGGATTGGGGAAAGGTAATGCAGAATGTGGGCATTTAGTTGTTTGCTACAGTGAATGTGATTTAAACACTCTTGTATCACCTTGTAAGATCATCAGGGAGGTCTTTGCCTCTCTCTCTGTCTGTCTCTGTCTCTCTGTCTCTCTGTCTCTGTCTCTCTGTGTGTGTGTGTGTGTGTGTGCGTGTGTGTGCGTGTGTGTGTGTGTGCGTGTGTGCTTTTGAGAGAATTGGAAAGTGTGCTTAGTTCTGCATCTATATTGAGTTGGAACAAAAACAAACACCACATGTAGTTTCAGTTTTGCAAGATGAGAAGAGTTCTGGAGATAGGTGTTTGTTGCATAACAAAATGAATGTATTTATTACCACTGAACTGTAGGCTTAAAAATGGTTACGATGATAAATATTATGTTGTGGATATTTTATCACAATTTTTTAAAAAAACTTTAAAACACAACATGCTGATGCTACACTCATCTCCTTGTTTAAATTTCTCCTAATAATCCTAGGAGGTAGATGCTATTGTCCTTATTTAATAGATGAAAATAATTTGTAAATTAAGGCTTATAAAACTTATGTAACATGTCCACAGTCATACATTAGTGAGTAAAACAATGACTTCTTCCCCATGTGTCTGCCTTCTGCCCAACTTCCAGCATCAAGGAGATCCTAGAGGGTACAGCCCAGCCCATGCAACAGTCAGGTGTCAGAGCCAAGCAAGAAAAGGCAAATGGATTCCTCTCTTTTGGAGTATGACTCAAAAGTCACCTCAGACCATGTACTGTGCCCAGGTCTTTCATTCATAACCAAAAGTAATATAAAAGAAATATAATACAAGAGACCATGTCAAAGTGGAAAATGGACATGGGCTTAGAAGTTAGACAGACTCAAGATAGACTCCAGGCCCTATCTCACTGATAGTCATTTAAGCAAGTCTGATTGTTTTTTAAGTTCTGAGTTATTACTTTCCTAATTTGTAAAGTGGGTATAATAGTACTTCCTTTATTGGATCATTGAGAGAATTGGAAATGGTGTAGTTGAAGGGTCCTCCCATTTCTGAATGGGAGCTGTTGTTGTTGTTGTTGTTGTTGTTGTTGCTGTTGTTGTTGTTCATGGATGCTACTATCAAATTGCTTTAATCTCTTAGAATGTGAAATCTGGGGAGGACTGGAATATCATCTAATTCAGCTTCTTATAAAATGGAGAGATTGAAGTTCAGAGTGGTTGGATAATTTCCCAAGGTCACCATTGAGTAATGGCACAGTTAGGAGTGGAGGCTCAGTGGGAAATTATTTTTCTACTTCCAAGCACAAAAGAAATGGAAGATTACAATAAGTAATTCTATCAAACACCGAAATGTGTGAGAAATCAGGAGGCAGAATGGATGCAAACCAGAGCCAGGAAAGAAAGTTGGGCCCTGACTGGAACTTGAAGGGAGAATGGAATGCTAACAGACAGAGGGGATGCACATGCTGAGTTTACATTCTAGCAGAGGGGAGCAAAAAAAATAACAACAAATAAGTAAATTATAAAACATGTTAGAAGGTGAAAAGCGCTATGGGAAAAACAAAGCAGGGTGGAGTGAGTGGAATGAGAGAACAGGGGAGGGTAAAGGAGGGTCCCACTTTGCAGTAGGATGGTCATATCATTGAGAAGTGAACTTTGAGCAGAACTGAAGGAGGTGGGGAGTTACATTTGTTTTAGTAAATGCATGCGATGAGTCCTCATACCATCCCTCTGGACAAAGTGATACAACGCAGACAATTAGATTAACAGTAATGATAAAGATTTGATGGAGGTGAGGGTGGTGATGAGCTGCCATATTTGGTGCATTCATTTTAAGCCAGACTTTTTAAGCCATTTAATGCTGTGCTTTCTAGAAATTTCTTTTTCTTTTTTAGTATTCATAAAACCCTTAGAATGCACTCTGGTTGGGGGAGGGGGAGGGTGGGACATGCAGTGGTAGTGACAAATCCAAGGCCTCCAAGCCCAGTCTCCCCTCACTGCTTCCAGCTCCTACACTAAGAATTTAACTTCTTTTGGCTTGGCCTCACTCGCTTAATCTGTCAATTAAGACAGTGACAGCTTCTATTCCCAGCAGTGTGTTCATGTGTTAATACAATTCATTTCTCTAAAACTTGCCAAAGTAAGATCTTCGACATATGGTTTCATTTGATGAAAGGGTTCCATTTATTTTTTTAAAGTTTAAAACCATCGCCCTAGTGTCTGTGGTCTCTTACAAATCTACAGATGCCCTCAAGCTGGAGCGCTGATTTTCTGGAGGGGGCTCTGAGCCAGACAATGTTTCCCCATAATCTCAACAGTGTGCCTGTCTGTTTTCAGAGAGGTGAGACAAGAGGAGACAAATACAGGGTTAGAACAAAGACGCAGGGTCCACACATTGATACGATCACATTTGGGCAGAGTCCTGGAGGAGATGAGAATGAGCCGTGTGCACACTGAAGAGTTGGCATTCCAGGCAGAGGACACAGCAAATACATAGTGCAGAGGAAGGAACATTTTTGGCATAGTCCAGGAACCAGAAGGAAGTCAGTGTTTGCAGGAGTGGAATGAGCAATAGGAGAGCAGTAAGAGGGAGGTTGTGGGGAGCAATTGCATGAATGTCACCTTCACTCTCAGCGGGTAATCCACTGAAGGATCTTTTTTTCCTCCCAATTTTATTGAGATACAATTAAACATATAACGTTGTATTAGTTTAAGATGTACAGCATAAGATTTGATATATGCTTATATTGCCAAATGATCACCACAGTAAGTTTAGTTAACATCTATCTATCACCTCACATAGTTACAAATTTTTTGTGCGTGATGAGAACATTTAAGATCTTACTCTCTTAGCAACTTTCAAACACACAAAACAGTATTGTTAACTATAGTCATCATGCTGTACATGACATCCCAAGGGTTAATTTATCTTATAACAGAAAGTTTGTACCTTTTTGACCACCTTCATCCATTTCTCCCACTCCCAGCTCCCCTGTCTCTGGCAACCACTGATCTATACTCTGTTTCTATGAGTTAAATTTGCATAGATTCTTTGGGGCGTTTGGGTAGCTCAGTCAGTTGAGCATCTGACTTTGGCTCAGGTCATGATATCACAGCTTGTGGGTTCAAGCCCCACATTGGGCTCTGTGCTGACAGCTCAGAGCCTGGAGCCTGCTTCAGATTCTGTATCTCCCTCTTTCTCTGCCCCTCCCCCACTCGTACTCAATCTCTCTCTAAAAAATAAATAAAACATTTTAAAAAATTTTTTGATTTATAAATTCGTTTAGATTCCACATATAAGTGAGATCATATGCTCTATGTCTTTCTCTGATTTATTTCACTTAGCACAATGCCCTCATGGTCCATCCATGTTGTTTCAAATGGCAGCATTTCCTTATGTTAGAGGATCTTAGCAGAGAAATGGCATGGTAGAATTACATTTCAATAAGATCATGCAGAATGCAGTGCTGAACTAGGGACTCAAAGGCAGAAGCAAGGAGAGCATGACAGTCATTCTGTAGAAAGATGGCCGTGGCTTGGGCCAAGATGCTGCCTTTGGAGGCGGTGAGCAATGATCTGATTCCTGATATATCTTTGAAGGGAGAACTAGCATATGAAAAATCTTGCATTTATGCATCAGGTGAGCCATGAGGTATCTTACTGTAAAAAGTGGTGGCAGATGCCATCTCTGGAACATGAAGAGCTCTAACCAGTGGCCTTATCTGAAACTCTGTACCAGGCCCCCAGCCCTGTGTGCTATGCCAAAGAGAGGACCGTATGATGAGCTTCCAAGATAGCTCGCTGAGCCTGTGCTGCCTTATGCGGGTGCATTAAAACTAGAAACCACTATGATCAAATGGAAAATTGCCTCCACATGCCCTGAGAGCTCGAAGCTCTCCGTGGGAAACTGCCAGACTAGCTTAAAGATGGAAAGGGAGGGAAAAAGCTGAAAGCAGCTGGGGCAGAAAATTACAGGGAAAGGGAGAAGATTTGAAATGCAAAGAGAAGGAAATCTCAGGGAAGGAAGGAAAGTAGCTTGGACCAAGGAATTGAAAGGGGGCAGTGACTGGAAGTTTGAGAGGTGCAGGTTACACCAGAAGTCCTACCTTTTCCATATGTTTGCTGGGAACTGACCTAGCTACCCCACCATTGCCCTAAGGTCTATAGCCTTAGGGGTCCCCACCTGATGGAAGAAGGAAGGACCATGTGTCTCTCCACCCCCACATCCCAGCCTCACGGTCAGTACCCCCACTAGGGCTATTCCAGGCAGTCTGCAGGGGGAACAGAACAAACACATTTATAAATTTATTCAACAAATAGCTATTAAGTCTCTACAGCAGTGAACCAAACAAAAATTATCCCAATCCTCCAGGTGCTTGAAATCAAGTGGCAAAGGCATCAAATAAGCACACAACTACAGAAACCATAGGTCATCAACTGTGATGAGCACTTTGAAAGACTAGCCCAGGCCTGTATGAGAGCGAATTAAAAGGTTGGAGGTTTCAAGAAAGAGGGGCTGTTTTGGGAAGGAGCTGGTGCCTAACGAAGGAGGGAAGAGGATCTCATTCCAAGCTGGAAGCACTGCAAGGAAAGACACTAAGGCTGGAAGCAGTAGGACAGGGACAAGAGCCCATGCCAGTGGGGGTGGCTGGAGTGGGGTGCAGGGGAGAGTGGCCTGGGGTGGCATGTCACACAAAGCATTGCTGGCCACATTGAGGGTTTGGGTTTCGCCTATCCACCTGTCACTAGAGGGGTGGCTTGGAGCCTCACACCACAGGACCACACTATAAGGCACAGGTCGGAGAGAGAAGCAAGGACCCAGGCAAGGCAGGACTGCAGATGAGAGAAGCTCATTCCACCACAGACGGGAATTTCCCTTGGAAGGATTCCCAAAACATCCCTGGATGCCTGTCGCTGGGGGTCGGGGGGGCCAAGTTCCTTACAGGTTCTCTATGTAACTCCATGTAGCACTTTGCTACATGAAAATACCACAAACAGGAAGTAGGCGATTGGAATCCTAAATCTGCTAGAACTGGTGACAGATATTTAAGCAACATCCTCCAAGGGAATAAGACTCGTTTAAAGAACCAGGTCTCAGCAGGGGAGAAGTGCTAAGTAATGGCAAGGAGATGCGCAGAAGTCCAATTATTTACTGTTTAAAATGGCAAGGGGTGGAGGAGTCCATGACAACCTGAAGACACAGCTGGGTAAGTGTTGACTAACACAAAAGAGAGTTTAATCACACATCTCTGCTTGAAGTTGTTTGTGACTGATAGGGCTTCTTTAGGCAAAGGTTTTAATTAGTTTCGATTCGAATTTACACTTCTACAGCTTCTCTCAATAGTAAACCCTATCAGATGTGTGTGGTGAATGATGATCATTCTCTGCAACCATCTATTAACAGTGTGTTCCAAATACACCAGAGAGATAAACATTGTTTTGCAGAGGGAAGTTTGCAAAGGCTTGTCCTTGGTAGTCCTTAGGGAAGAGCTACTGGGATCTCTTTTCCTGGATCTGTGACCAAATTGTCTTACTTCCTCAGTCTAAACCAGCACTGCCCAATAGAAACATAATGTGAACTATAAATTCAAGACACATATATCATTTAAAATTTTCTAGTAACCACATTTTTTAAAGTAAAAAGAAACAGATGAAATTAATTTTAATAGTATATGTTATTGAACCTAACATATACATAGTAAATCAATTTAAAATTTATTAATGGACTATTTTATATTCTTTGAATGTGGATATGGGTGTGTGGGTGCGCATATACTCTCCTCAAAATCCAGTGTGTATTTTACACTTACAGCACAGCTCAATTCCTTCTGGTCCTATGTGGCCAGTGGCTACCATATTGGACGGGATGGGGTCTAGACAGTGATGGTTTCTTCTATCAGATTGAAGTTTTCATATTTTCCGGGTCACAGTGATAGTGACTCTCTGCCTGTTGCATGTTGAGCTGACAATTTCTTCTGCCTGGAAAAGATGACCCTAGAGTATCTGAATCTTCCATGATCACAAACTCAAATGGCAAAGCTGAATTAAACATTCCTTCCCTTTTGAAACTTCCCCATTTCTGATTCTCTTGGCCTCCATTTTCAGCCAGTGTTTTATTCCTGTTTATTCTTCCTATGAAGCATCTCTCATATTTGTCCTTCCCCTATACTTCCAGTACTCTGACTGGGTCCTTTCTCTCACGCATGGACCACTGAAACAGTGATGTAATCCCCAGCTACTCAAACCTGGCATGCTTCCTCCAGGGAATATAATGAAATGGACTGGGGACATGAGACTCCCCAGTGTTGTTCGTTCATTTATTCATTCAGCAAATACTTATTGAATGTCCACCATGTGCCAAGTGCTGTGCTTAGCCTGAGAATAATTCACACTCTTTAAAACTGGCATGATAATCTTCCAAGAGTCAGTGATAAATAATTTAAAAATTTAACAGATACAAAAATGTATCATGGAGTAGAATATAAAATCTACATGAAATTTGGAGATAAAACAAGAGGCTTCACATAAATGTCTAGGCTCGACATGCATAGCTTTGGGCTATGCCCTCGGAATCCCAGGAGGATACAAGTTCCCAGTTCCTATGCTGCAAGAAGCAAATTTGATCAAAAAGTCTAAGACCAGTAATTGTTCCTCCTTCTCCATTTGCCCTTTCCTCAACCCAAACAACACAGAGCTGTCAGAATGAGCTTGCCACAGTTCTTGTAATCACTCTGTGTTTAGCTGAAGGGCTCTTGATCTCTGGAAGTTTGAGTTTTAGGGAGACAAAGCTAACATCTCTGAAACTATTATTTCACAATTAAATTCTCAACAGGGTTGCCAACTAGTAATGCCCATGTACACAGTATGTTCTCTGAAAAAATGTTGTGCATGTTGATGGTGTGGATAGAGTATTTTAAAGGGACCAGGAAAGAGAAGTGATTTTATGGGATGAAAAAATCTGAGAAGTCTTCATAGAGGAGGTGGCACTTCAGTAAGATATAAAGAAATGGTCAGGAATTTAGCCACATGGGGAGTAGCGACAGTGGTAGAGGCTGGAAGGAATCAGCAATGACTGACTCCAGCCAGGTCACCTCATTACCTCCAAGACTTGCCTCAATCATTCATGTGCCTTGGAATTCTTTCCCAGCCTTGATGGATACATCAAGCTTCTGACAATCTTCTCTGCACCTTGTGATGCAACAGTCTGCCTGAGGTGATGCAGATGCTTAGGAAATGTTGATCTCTCCCTTCTGGAACTACCTTAGCACTCAGATCTGCCGCTAACATTTGCAGGCCAAAAATAAGAGTGCAGCCACTATATCCTGTATAAATACTAACAAATTATAAATCAAGCTAATAAAACATTAATTAAAATCTCTATCCTCTTATCTTGAAAACTTATACCTTAATAAGGACCTGGAGGCCAAGTCTGAACCTTTTAATCCTTGGAGTTCTTTGTGGGAACGTGGCCTTGCAGGACAGCCCAACCTCTAGCTCTCAGCCTGGCCCACTTCCCTTCGCACCCCTGCCTCTGCCCCCTACCCATGTGACACCCCAATCTCTGAATCCAAGCTCTGTCCACCCCCAGCCCCCAAGAGCAACCCCAGGTGCCCTGGTGCCTCCCCAACTTCTTGGTGCCTTGGCCACCCCAGGCAACACAAGCAGCATTGTCCATCCTTGGGAAGACTATCCCAAAGCAAGAGGCCCACACAGGCCCTAGAAGTAGGCTGTAGGGAATTCCAGGGTCCCAAGTACATCAGCATGACAAGGGTAAAGGGGTCACCTGTGGGCATGTCTTCTTGACTCCAAGAAAGGCATAGACTCTTCAATCTGTGTAGGTGGGCCTGGTCATACAAGGACCTATGTGTCCTAAAGCATAGGGCACAAGATGGTGACCCCTTCTTCCCTGGGCATAAGGGTAGGGCTAGCAGCACTAATGTGCTTTCCCTTTATACAATTTCACATCATTTATTATACAGTCTTATTCTGTTTCCTGAGTGTACATCATATTTCTCTACTCAATGGTAATTTCCCCCAGGGGCAGGCTTAGTGCTTCTTTGTCTTCCTCCCAGCACCTGTGGTGGGATGGGTTGAGGGACTGATGCATTGATTGACATGCCATTGTTCTCACAAGCAGTCTGTCAGTGGCCTGGAATCAGGGCACTTTCCCAATTGGCTTTGTGAAGAGGATTCCTCCCTGGCTCCTCCTGACTAATCCATCCATTTTCATGGCACATCCCCTATTTTCACATTCAGCTCCTGCCCACAGCTTCCCTCCTCCAACCTTCCCCATTCAGGTATTACACTTTAGGAAGTGTTTCTTCTGTGTGTGCTAATCCATCAGCTAGTTGGGCTGAGTAGTAATTACATCAACAACAATAATACCTGTGCCTCATTCTTTTTTTTAACTTTCCTAAGTACTTCACATTGGTTATTTCTACATATCCTCCCCAAAGCCCTCAAAGGTAGAGATGTTCCTATTAGCCCTGTCTGAAAGTATGAAAGGAGAAAACACTTACTCAAGTTCATAGGATTGGTGAGTAAATAAGCCAGAATTGAAGTTCTGGTCTTCTGACCTCTAGAGTAAAATGTTTTCTTCCCTAAACCAAGTGATGGCTCTAGACACCACATCAGTTTCCTGAGCCTCCTAATAATGTTCTTGTATGGTGGGTAATGCAACATATTTCCAAAGTTCTGAGTTAAAAAGACTATAAAATGTAGCTATAACTGGCCCAATGGGCCAGTGACTGTGTAACTATTAAAAGTCCAAATGAAGAGCTGTTTCTGAGCATACCAACGGTGACAGGTGCTCAAGGGAAGAGATGATGATCGTGTGTGTGGGAGTTTTCATGTGTTTTCATGTATGTGCTCTGTGTGTTTTCAGCCTTTTGGGGATCCAATTCAGGGATTAGTGACTGAGCACTACATTTTTCTTGCTCAGAACATTCAAAGAGACATTCAGTGTTACAGCCATTTGAAATGTGCATTATACTCTTATAAATATTTATAACAACTTAATTAGGAAGTTCTAATTGCATTTCGATTTCTAATTTCAGTAAGAATTATCTCTGTCCCAATCTTAATATCCTGAAGTGTAAGTAATAGACATGGAACAATCTTCTGTAAGATTGGAGAGTAACTACCTCCTTCTGTGCTGTGAGCTGTCAGTATCAGCTTAATTACTTCAAATCCAGCTTCTGGCAACCTTCTCTGCACCTTGTGATGGTAGCAGCCTGCCCGACATGACATGGCTGCTTAGGAAATGAAATGGTTTCTCCACTTTCAGTCTTCTTCCCTTCAGATAACCCCAGAGACAACCATGGTATCCATCTTCCAGAATGTTGCTACAACTGCGACATCTCCCTGAAGAATAATCTCTCAGGATGGATGGAAACGATTTACTTTATAATGAACAAAAATGTATTAGGTCTAGAAGCACAACCTAGACTTCTCCTGAGATATAAATAAGTCTCATTTGAACATAGAGGGTGAGGCAGGATAACATTCCAGAGAACGAATGAGTATGGAATGAATGAAAACAAGGAAGGAGAAAATCACAAGGCATTCTTCGCAACGAGTTGTCCATGGTGACTAGAGATACCACTGGTACCACTGGTGGAAACAGTCAGTGAGAGATGAGGCAGGAAAGGCAGGTTGGACAGCTGGGGACCAGCAGTGGAGGGCATGAAGGACAGGGTAGGTGGTAGCATTGGCTCACGGGCCAAGTTCAACATTTGAACTTTAACCAGGAGAAAGTAATCCAGGTTGGGGAAGAGAATCTGGAAAGAATAGGGAAGAAAGCCTGGAGGGGAGAGACTAGACACAAAGATACATGCTAAGAAGACTTATTACAACAGCCCCTTCAACTATGATGGACAACCTACAGTAGTAATCATGTGTTGAGACAGAAAGGGATGAATAGGAGAATGGGAGTAAAAAGCTACCACATGGAGCAGGTGTGGGACTGACTTTGGGTCACTCTGGAGAGCAAAACTAGGACCAATGAATGGAAGTGACATGGAGGCACTTCATGTGGCTTCCATGTAAAGATAAATTCAGGAATAATTACTACTGAGAAGTAATGGTACAGGCTGCCTTGTGAAGTGGTGAGCTCCCTGTCATTGGTGGGGCCTCAAGTACAGACAGGATTTTGATGCTTTGTTAGGTTTGCCAGAGAGCTTGTGGATGTATGGTTCAACATCTATGTTCACTACACTTGAACTTTAGAACTGTTTTGTCACATTTTCCCCTTATAATTCTGAGAATCTTCAGGATTTATGATGGAATAGATTAAAAGATGGTGGGAAGGGGAAGAAGAACTAGGGATAAAGAGCTCTCATCTATCCAGAATCTACAAGAGGCAAGTCATGGTGCTAAGAATTTTGCACACAGCATAATTATCAGAAAAGGAACAAATGAGTTACAGTTTGCTTTTCTGATGCCCAAAGAAGATCTTTAGTTCCCCTGAATACATCCTTACCAGGGTCCTGGTTACACCTCTGTGCTGCCTCCATGAGGTTGGAAGTGGTTGAATGGTGTGATTGAAACAGGTTGGGGTAGAACATGGGAAAGCAAACCAAGATGACATTGGATATTCTGCTTGGAAGAAAAGGATCTTAATAGAAAGGAGAAATAATAAAACAGAGGCAAGAGGGAACTAATAGAAATTAAGTTTTTTTTTATTTTAAATAATGTTGGGTTTTTGTCAAGCCCTTATGTGAGCCTGGTATTATGCTAGGCACTTTATTTTTTATTTATTTATTTAGTTTTTTAATTACTTTAATTTCTTTATTTAAATTCAAATTAGTTAACATACAGTGTAGTATTGGTTTCAGGAGTAGGATCCAGGGATTCATCTCTTACATGTAACACCCAGTGCTCATCTCAACAAGTGACCTCCTTAACACCCATCACCCATTTAGCCCATCCCCCAACCAACCTCCCCTTCAGCAACCCACAGTTTGTTCTCTGTATTTAAGAGTCTCTTATGGTTTGCCTCTCTTTCTGTTTTTACCTTATTTTTCCTTCCCATTCCCTATGTTCATCTGTTTTGTTTCTTAAACTCCACATATGAGTGAAATCATATGATAGTCTTTCTCTGACTTATTTCGCTTAGGATAATACATTCTAGTTCCATCCACATTGTTGCAAGTGGCAAGATTTCATTTTTTATCTCTGAGAAATATTCCATTATATATAGATATAGATATAAATATAGATCATATAGATATATAGATACAGACATCCAAAATTTGTATGGAACCTGAACAGCCAAAGTAATGTTGAAAAAGAAAACCAAAGCTGGAGGCATAACAATTCTGGACTTCAAGCTGCATTACAAAGCTGTAATCACCAAGACAGTAGGACACTGGCACAAAAACAGACACATAGATCAATGGAACAGAAATGGACCTACAAATTGTATGGCCAACTAATCTTTGACAAAGCAGGAAAGAGTATCCCATGGAAAAAAGACAGTCACTTCAGTAAACAGTGCTGGGAAAACTGAACAGTGACATGCAGAAGAATGAAACTGGACCACTTTCTTACACCACACACAAAAATAAATTCAAAATGTATGAAAAATCTAAATGTGAGTCAGGAAACCATCAAAATCCTAGAGGAGAAAATATGCTAGGCACTTTAAATGAGCAATCTCGTTTGCCTCTCAGAAACTCCTATGAGGAGAACTATAACATAATCTGCACTTTATAGATACATAAACTGAGATTTAGCAAGTTTAGAGATTCACTCAAGGCCACACAACTTGCAAATTCATGCAAAATCCATTACTCCCAACCCAAATGAGACAATAACCAAGAATCCAAGTGGAATCTGGACAGGGACACTGAATTTAATACTGGGCTCCTTAATTATTGAGTTTTGTATTCTTGATCATCACAACTTGACAGCTCTGAGCCACCATTCTTCCCTCCATGAATCCTCTGAATTTTCAGTGGACTCAGGCTGCCAAGAATTTAGCAGGTGAATGAAGAGAGCAGGGACAGAGTCCACGTTATTCATCACTATACCCCCAGCATCCCAGACCTGTTCCACAGTAAATGCACAGAAAATGGCAAATGGGTGAAGGAATGAATGAACGCACATGCTGACCTGTTGACTACAGGTCTCTCTGCCTTGGGATGACCTCCTAAGATCTCTAGCCAGGATATTCATGTATTTGTTGTTACCATGTCAATCATCAGATATTTATGGATTTTTGTAGCACTGTGTCAGGCATTTACCAACAATCTCTTCTTCCTTCTAGCCCCTTCTGAAAGTTTCATCATATAGAAAGAAAAATTCACAGCAAAACCATCTCCCCTCTTAGGGGAGATGTCCTAGCCACTGTCGGTTGATTGGCAGAAAAAGCACAGTCTCTGTTTGTCAAAAGACTTGAGTTTGAATCCTGTCGGTATTACTGCCAGAGTCTTCCCTCCCAGAGCCTCAGTCTATCAGTAAAATTAAAGTAATAACAGGTGTGTGGTGAGAACTATGTGAAATTACTTGTATAAAGCATCTGGAATCTAGTACGCACCTGGTATATGCTAGTTTCCTCCCGTCTTCCTATTGAGGAAAATAGTCAATAAACAAAAGAGTTACCTCTCCAAGACTTAGAGTTTCCAGTGTCTATGAGAGCTGGGGAGGCCTCAGAGGTGAGAACCCAGCCCATCACTACAGAGATAAGGAAGAGATGCAGAGACAAGCCACAGCTAGCCCGGTGTTGCAACAGTGATAATCAAGGCCAGCAAAGCCAGCCCCTGTTACCACACTAGCCATGCCCAGTTAGCCCCTTTATGCTGCACTTGGAATTGCCACTTAGGGAGGCTTAGACTCCCAGTTTTCACAGATGTCCTTTTCCACGTTTGGAGAAGCATTTGCTCTGTATTAATGCCAGCCTTCCAGTGGAGGTGGCTTGGACGGCCTTCCTCACTCTGTCACCTCCTAATTGACTTCAAGAGGCAAACCAGACATGGAGCTCCCAGAAGTTGCATCGACCAGGCTGTTCTTCAGCTGACAAAGAGCTTTATAAACTTCTGTATGTGTAAAGCTGCCTGGGATGGGGGTGGGGGGAATTGGGGAGGTGAAACTGTCAGGGAAAACTGCAGGTGATAGATTCTCCCAAGGCCTGCTGAGTAAAGAGCACCAGCTGCCACAGGGCTCAGAAGAATCCATCATGTGACAAGGTCTTTCCCCAGACACTGCCTGACATGGGAGTATGAGTATTTCATAGAATCTGACCCAAATGGCCCACTCCCTTCTTTTCAGATATGAGAAACTGAGGTCTAGCAAGAGGAAAAGACTTGCTCAAGATTACATAGGAAATTAGGAGAGACAGAACAGCAGAGCAGATCCAAGCACAAACCTATGTCTGCCACTCACTTGCGGTGTTAAAATCTCCTGCCCACCGTGTTTGTGCATTTATCCATTTCTCCTAGTAATTATGTTAGCTTTTGCTTTATACCCATAGTATAACATAGTGGAGCTATGTTGTACAGATTCAAATAAGTTATAACTTTCTGGTGGTTTTATAGAGACTCTCTTGATTCCTAATGTTGGACATTAGGATATTAGATATTCCTAATTTGTGCCTTAATGTCTGTTTGTCTGATGTTAACATAGTGCCTCTTATTGGAATATTTTCTTCTGTCCTTTTCCTTTCAGTCTTTCTGTATCCTTAAGTTTTATGTGTATCTTTCATAAAGAGCATTTAGCTGGAATCGTTGTTGTTGTTGTTGTTAAAATATAATCTTACCGTCCCAACCTTTCAGCCAGTGAATTTAGTCTCTTTACATTTATCATGATCATTGACATGTTTTTTTTATTTCTACCTTTTTATTTTCCTAGAACATTTATTATGTATATTTTTTATTTTTATAAATGAATGTATATGGCACATATATAAGTAATGGGACATATTAATAATTTGAAACATGAGATGAGCATCTTGTAAACTAGAGCATTATTAAGCCACAGAAATCCTCCTTCCTTCCCTCCCATATGTGGTCTGTATGCAGTCCTAAACAACAGATTGCTTAGTTTTGCTTGATTTTCACCATAATAAAAATGGTGTCCTACTTCAAGTAGTTTTCATGATTAGCGTAAACTTTTTGCTTAACCTTGTGTTTCTGAGATTTATCTGTTACTGTATGTAGCTGTGGTTTATTAGTTTTAACTGCTGCATACTATTCCATGTGTAAGGACTCCATAGTTTATTTATCCATTCTTTTACTCATTGTCACTTGGGTGGTTACCCACTTTTTGCTACTGTGAACATTTTTATGTATGATTCCTGAGTTCCAAGTAGAAGGGTTTCTCTAGGGCACATATCTTAAAGTGAAATCAACGAGTTTGTACACGTTCAACTTTGTAAGATAACACCCCTAAGATCATTGTTTTCCAAAGTGAGTGTTCCAGTGCACATTCACCAGCAGTGAATAAGAGCTCCTTTTGTTCCATGTCCTTGCTAACATTTGGTGTTGTCGGGCTTCTTTATTTTTGCTTATCTAGTAAATGTGAAATGCAATCTTTTTGTGGTCTGAATTTGCCTTTCCTGAGGAAGGACATAGTTGTTTCAGGAGCAGGAAGTGATCAGCTGCATAGAATGCTGCTTCTAGATGTAATGGCTTAATGGGTCACCCCTCTCAAAGATGTCTGCATTTTAATGCGGGACAATGTCTGCACTCAAAGGAATGGATCTTAAGTAGTGTATAATCAGCCCTATCACAGGCCAGTGAGAGAGGAGACAACTAGGAAGAGGAGCAGATTCACAGTGCCCCCACATCTAAGGTGACCAATCATTCGGATTTGCCTAGAACTGACAGGTTTCCTCAGATGCAGGACTTTTTGTTTTAAAACCAGAAAAATCCCAAGCAAGCCACAACAAGCTTGTCACATACTCACACTACACATATCGTTGTCTTCCAACCTTATTAGTCCTAAAACATTTTACTCCATGCAAGGAGCCTAATTGTCATGCGCGTGCGCGCACACACACACAAAACAGGCCTGGTCTCCATGGGGGCAGATGGCAGCATATAGCTGCAATCTGAACTACCTTCTCACCTGAAAACATTGCTCCAAAGGACCATCCCTGTTCTCAGTGAATAAGGTGAGTGAAAGAATTTTATTTATTACTTCAAAAGAAAAATCTGGATCACATTGCATCGTATGCCAGTTTCTTAGTAGCTGTTTTTCTAAAAATCCCTGTTTCCCCCGGCTGGGGAAATGTGATGGCTCGAAAACACATCTCAAAAATGATACAGGCCCCAGGGCCAGTCTGCTGGGAGAATCAGCCACATGCTATAGAGCCACGTTATGCGGACATGTAATCCAAACTCTGCCTCCCCCACAAGGTCTGAGTACACCCAGGAGCTCCTGATGGATGCCTGTGTCTCAAAGCAGACTTAATGGGGCTCTTGCCAGAGTTGGGGGTTTCAGGGAACAAAGACGACAGGAACCACCACTGCCAGTTTTTCTCCCTTGCAGCAAGTTATGACAGCACAAGTCAACACCTGTGTCAACAGTTCCTCATCTTGCAAATAGGCTTGGTGCTTCTTGTGAGCTGGGCTGGCATTTAGCGGGAGCGCATGCGCACAGCTGCACCTGTTGTGAAAGTAGTCTGATACTTCCATCCGTTTGGTAAATAGTGTAACATGAGAAATGCTTTTAAAAAATAGTCACTGGGGCGCCTGGGTGGCACAGTCGGTTAAGTGTCCGACTTCAGCCAGGTCACGATCTCGCGGTCCGTGAGTTCGAGCCCCGCGTCAGGCTCCGGGCTGATGGCTCGGAGCCTGGAGCCTGTTTCCGATTCTGTGTCTCCCTCTCTCTCTGCCCCTCCCCCGTTCATGCTCTGTCTCTCTCTGTCCCAAAAATAAAAATAAAAAATAAAAAAAAAAGTTGAAAAAAAAAAAAAAATAGTCACTAATTAGTGACCTAAATTCTAATATGTGTGGTTTATCTCAGACACTGTAGGTGCAATATAATTCCAAGACATCTTTTTGTTGTTATTTGGGCAGAGCACAGAATGGCAAGAGGCCACTGTAAGCATCCTTTATTCACTTCAGGGATTGTGAAGTTGCCTTCAGGTTCAGGTTCAAAGCCCTAGGGTAGGAAAGGGCTTCCCAGGTGGGCCCAGGAGAACCTATTCTGTAATTGCCTCACCCTGCCTGGCAGAAACGGTCCCAAACGGCAGGTTTGGGAGCCTTGCTTTATTTGGCCTGTGTCTCTTAGTCCAAAAAGGAATCTGCCCAGAATCCCATTAAATGGCCAGAAGAGTGTCTCAGGAAGTGGCAGGGGGACTCTCTTCTCTGTCTTCCTACCTCCCCCTGAGTGTCTCCAGACAGAGAAGCCTATGCCAGCCTGCCCTCCCCGCAGGCTAACAGCTCCCTCCCCACCAGACCAGTTCAGTGGGCGCCCACCTGACTCTGGGCAAGGAAAGTCCCTGGAGCACCCTCACCTGTGAGCAACCACTATGCCCTCGTCCTTCAGTCCCTCTTGTTTCTTTCTCTCTTTGGCCTTCACCCCATTTAGTAACTGGGCTCACACCAGTTGCTGCCTTTCTGGCTGGCAACAATATCACGTGCAGCCCCTTATCACACACACTCCCTCGGAGGTAGGTGGTCAGACAGAAGACACAGGAACCAAGGCTGATGACCAGCAGACAGTCACAACCCCTCTCACCCCTCCTCCTCCTCTCAGAAATAAAGTCACCCTCTGACTTTAGATGTCACTGGGCACTTCCACACACAGGATGCAAGAGCTGTCTGTGCAAGCCAGGCTGCAGGGCTGGGGGTCACCTCAACACCCAGTCAGGGTCATCTGGGAGTGGGGGGCTGCAATGCAGTTGGGAGCCAGGAGTGGGAAATGAAGTCAACGGACGGTAGCTCATCTGGATGGCGATCACAGGCAACAACACGGAATGATGGTCCTTGAACAATAGCCAGATTCTCAGTGATTTCCAGACAGCCAGTCTAAATGCTGGTGGCTAGTGAAGTTTTCTCTTTTAATGTAGTGAGATGTTTTAATTTAAAGGTCTGCCTCTTCTGCAGAAATTATGCCCTTACATCTTTCCGTAGTTAAAATGTAACTTACTGAATATAGTAATGATGCCAGGAGTCAGTAGCTTAGCTTAGTTTCCTTTGGTTTAGCTTAGGTTGGCTTACCTTAGGTTAGTATTTGTAATGTCCTTACTTGACACAGCAAGAGACTGAAAAAAAAAAAAGAAAGAAAGAAAACCTACATCAGTCCACAAGTTTTGTTAAACTTTTTCCACGAAATGTAGACATCTGTGAACCACAGACCTCGAAGGCTTGAGCAAAAGTGTCCTGAAGTTGACCTCACCTTGCTAAGCCATCCTCAGGACATCAGCTGTGTGCCAGGCACTTACAAGCTGCGGGTGTCCCCTGGGGGGCAGGCGTGTTCGCACCCCTGACAGATCCCCACTGTGAAGGAGGGTGCACTGCATTTCAGCCTCTTGGAGTCTGATGCCAGGAGGCCCCGTTCAGCCAGCAACCCTCCCAGTGCCCCATCTGATTATGTGATCTGCAGCCTGTGGATCTGGCCAGCACTAGCATCTGGTCTGCTTACCAATCATACCTCTCCCAGAAGATGGCATACAAATCAGATTCCTGAGAGCACGGTTAGCATGCCCATGCCTCTGAGGCTGACAAATGAGGGTTCTGGGGCCCGAAGCCTGGGGCCAGCCCCTGCACTCGAAAGAGCTCAGCAAGGTGAATGCCTTTTGGGGGTCTCTTGCAGCCAACCAGTCAGCCATCCCCAGAGACATCTTTGTGTGCCACAGACACCCATTTTCTTTCAAACTACAGTAAAGTTCACTGACTAATCTGTCTAGGGAGGAATTTGGACAATTGCTCTAAGCTAGACTTGAATCCGGATCTATACTGTTTTAAGCGGATGGATTTGGGTTCCCTCTTTGAGTTGTCTTCACATGTAGGTGGGGCCACCTGCCTCAGAACCACTGAGGCACTGGTTAACACTCAGGTCCCAGGCCCTCCCTCAGAATCTCTGGGGTGGGGCCCAGGAATCAGCTTTTTAAAAACATGCCCATGGTGATTTTTTGTTTTAGGCAATCTATCTGAGAACAACAGCCATAGAGATGGAAGACAGCCAACGGGATTTCACACGATGGGAAAAACCTCTAGGCTTTCTCCTTCTAGGCCCAGGAAGCCAACTTATTTCCTATCTTTAAAACAAATTTTTGTTATTGTCCAGTTGGCACCAAAACAGGTTTTGACCCAAGGAATGAACTCAGAGTCTGGAATAAGCCTGGGTTGTCTCAGTCAGTTAGGGCTGCCGCCAACAGAATATCATACACTGGGCGGCTACAACCACCAACACTTACTTCTCACAGTTCTAAAGGCTGGGAAGTCTAAGCTTAAGGTGCCTGCCTATTTCGTTCCTGGCAAGACCCAGGAGAGCCGCCTTCTTGCTGTATCCACACTTGGTACAGACAGATCATCTCTCTTGCACCTCTTCTTATGAGGTCACTCATCCTATCATGAGGGCTCCACCCTCAGGACCTAATTGCCTCCCAAAGACTCCACCTCCCATCCCATCCCATTGGGGGTTAAGGTTTTAACGTGTGAATTTGGGGGACACAAACATTGAGTCCATAGCAGGGCTCTTGCTGGAGAGTCACAGTGAAAAGCAAAGAGGTTTTGAGGTTGGACCCTTACCGGTCCCCTTCCCACTCCTGATTTTGTGGGACTGGAGAGAGAGGAATGCAACAAGTGGCCTCCTCCATCCACCTGCCCGTGGTTCCCCCAGGTGGACAGTGGTGGCCTCAGGGTTCTGCTTTTCACCGACAATTCAGCAGAACACAAGAGACAGCCAGGAGGGGTTCTGTGAATGGCTTCATAATGAGGAGGGACACAGGATGGGACAGCTGTGAGAGTGCTAAAGAGTTTCTTAACCCTTCAAGGCCTCTCTTACTCCTTTAATCTCTGGTACCCTGGGGCCTCTTGGGACCTCATTTCCACAGTGTGAGGGCAGAATGGTAGAGTGGAAAAAGAGAAAGAGATTAAAATCCCAGCTCAAACTTCATGTTAGTACTGTGATATCAGTCCACCTCAAATTTAAGTGGAAAACTGAGGTAATGAAACCCCACCTTAACAGATTGGTGTAGGCATTAAACAGGGTAATGCATGGTAACTTGCTGGCCTGCAGTTGGTGCTAAACCAAGGGGAGCTCAAAAAATGACTTCACCAAGGCATCACTCCCTACATTTTCCACAGTGTCCATGGCCCATCTGCAGCCTCTGCACTCCCACCTCATATTCTTACATTTTTTTTCCCCTAGCATACCTGCACGTCCCAGGAATGCCAGCAGAAATCAGGAAATCTGGCTAAGTATAGCTGTATTAGTCCACACTGCCGGCAACCTACCAACACCTCCCATATTGATGTCATGAGTTGCCTTCCTGTGGCTGCCCTCCTCAGGTCTCTGTTCCTTCCCTGTATCTTTGACTCAGCAGATTATTCATTTCAACCCCACTGAGAAGACAGAAACTGGACCTTTCCTTCCTCCCTTCCCTCTCTCCCCCTACACTTGAGGCCTGGTCCTGCTCCTTCTGAGCTATCCCCAGCTAACCCCCTCTTTATAGCACCATTGACTCCTGTCTTCACTCACAAATCCATGCAGAGCTCTCCCCAGACTAAACATTGGCCTCCTGGCTGCCTCACCACTACGCCATCTCAGCACAAACATCTATGTGATGCTCACTGAAGTTATAGTTTTCATTGACATACTCCTTTGTTCCTGCTATCTGCTTTTGTCCCCATCCTGACGCTGAAATTGCTCATGAGTGACCTCATCATTGTCAAATCCAGTAGTCTGTCCTCAGTTCTTTTCCACTGTGGGAAGAGCATAAGAGAAAACAATGTGGGTGAGAGCAGGAGGGAACATTTCCTGAGCATCCACCAGGTTCCAAGCACTGATCTGGGCACCAGCTCACGAGTAAGAGCAGGGGTTGCAGATTATGTTACAGAGAGCTTTAAGCATCCTGCTAAGGAGTTCATGCTTACTCTGGTAAGCAGATGGAAGCCTGAACAGGGAGGTCATTTGTATCACTGATCAGAGCTGGGTTTCAGGCAAGCTTAATCTATGGGTGATAATTTAGGGAGTGGAGAAGAAAGATACTCTCTGCTTCTGCTTTCAGAGAACTTGCAGGTAACTTGGAAGATAAAGCTCGTGTGCATGGAATGAAGAACAGTATAAGGCGTCAAGTAATCAAAAACTAAGTCGAGGGAAAGTGGTCTGGAAGATCAGAGGAATTGGAGGGGTTAAAAAGACCAGAGAAGCTTCCAACAGAAGCTTGGAGCTACCCTCGAAGAAGGGTGGGGCTAGGGCTGGTGCCACAAGGAAGCACAGCCCAGGAGCATAAATGAGACCGGTGAAGGCACTGCGCTGGCCAGCACTGCTTTCCTCTGCAGTGGCTGTGACCCAACCCCTTCTCTTCACAGTGCAGTGGAGCAGGGGCCCGTGGCTTTTAAGAGGCCGGTAGTAAATACCGCAGGCTTTGCAAGACCTGGGGTCTCTGCCGCAGCTCCTCCCCTCAGCCGCTGCAGCACAAAAGCAGTTGCTGACATACTTAAAGCAATGGGCATGGCTGTGTTCCAAGAGATTTTTATGGTCCCTGAATTTTTATGGTCCCTGAATCTGAATTTCACATAATTTTCACATGACATGAAATAATCTTCTTTTGATTTTTTTTTATCATTTAAAAATGTAAAAATCATTCTTAGCTCACAAACCCTATGAAAACAGGTGGTCACCTGACTTGACCGATGGGCAGTAGTTTGTAGCCCATGCCATGGAGGACTAAAGCATGGAGTCCCGTGTGGTGTCAGGGGACCTGGGTCCACACCTGACCATTCCCCTCCACCACCACGACTCACCAGATGCACAGCTATGCAGAAGCTACTGTGTCTCAGCTTCCTCACCTTCAGAGTAGAGATAAAGATAGGAGCATCTATTTCCTCTGGTTGCCGTGCAGATTAAGTGAGCAGGAAGTCTTGAACCCATGAAACTTCCCCAGAGGCACAGAGGAGCACAGAGTACAGAGCATAGGTGTGATGGGGAAATAACTTGAGACTCAGAGGTGTGAGATTTAGGATCTCGTTTGAGATCTGCTGCATGATCTTTGAAGGGCAGTTCCTTAGTTTCCTCTTATGTAGAGTTGGAATGATTTTACTCACTCTGAGGGGGATTGGCTGGGGCAGGAGGGAAGGAGGTGGGCGGGAGAAAATGACAAAATAAATATGGTTGCACTTGGAAAAGGTAATGAGGCTTTGTATCACCCAGTACCCAGATCTTGGTTTCTAATTTTGGCTTTAACAAAAAGGAACCAACACACACACCTCCACACACAAACAAACAATGTTGGAAGTCAAGAGACATGGAGGGGCAATCAGAAGAGCTCCCAATGACTGAAGTTGGAGCAATTAGAACAAAATAAATAAAGTAGTATTGGATTATAATCCAAGGTATAGAATACATATACATAGGTCCATATTTATATAAAGGATTGAATAAACAAGTAGGTGAGGAAGAACAGACAAATATTCTATTGGTCCCATATTATCCCATGCAGAAATATTCCAAATAATTTATGTAGATACCCTACTGTCCAGGAGGGGGAACATAACTCCCTACCCTCAAGTGTGGGCTGTGTGTAGTGACTCTCTTCCAAAGAGTACAGTATGAAAAGGGGCAGGGAGTAGCTTTAGGATGGATAAACCTGACAAATGCTACCTCAGTCAAGTGATCCAAATCAATACCAACAATGATAAGCCATATTAATAGCATGTACCCTTGGTATTATGTGATGAGAATGGCATCTTACCTCTGGGGTCTTCCTCCAAAAAACCCATGTCCCCCATCTTGTAATGAGAAAAACATTAGACAAATCCCAGCTAAGGGACACTCTACAAAATGCCTGACTCAAAACTGTCAAAGTCGTCAAAAACAAGCAGTCTTGATCTTTGTTTAATAACAAAGCATAGGTCTTAGAAGGAAACCTAGTTTAATAGGCAAAAGTAATAAAGATAGGAACGCTATTAAAAAGTAGGCAAAAACGGTTGTCCACAGCAATAATCACAAACAATTCCTCATCTTCTCCTACCTCCTGCTCTCGTACGCATCACTGCCCCCTTCAGGCCCTCCCCAGTCAGAACCTCCTTCCCACATCAAGTCCACACAGAATGTCTGTCTCTAAGGCACAGATCGGCTTAGCTTTTATTCCAGCAATAAAGACCCCTTTTTTTGTAAAAGGAAAGGCTCATAAAAGTTGGTTGCAGAAATTACTAGATTCTCTTTGGCCAGCTTGGAGAGGCATGAAAATCTACCAATACTCCCACATTAAAAATGTTTGTCCTCTCATATACAATCCCCATCCGATTTCAAATTGATTAATGTAGTCTCCTTGAATATTTTTTGTGAGACACATAAATTGCATTGCTCAATTTGTTAATGGAAGCTACAAACTGGCGGCCTGTGTGGCTCATAGTATAATGGTCTAGTGTCTATGCTAAGAAGACACTAACTTTTGGCTGAGGAACAGAAAGTAGGGTGTTTGTCTTTCCCACATGTTTCAGCCAATTGAGATCCTCTTTGGGCTCAGGGTTCAAGACAAGAAACGACAGTAGAAATACAAGAATGAATTCAGGTGTAAACCGGAATCCAAGACTTGTCCACATTCCAAGTCATCCATGTAGATGAACTTGAATGCTAGGCCTGATGTTTTTAGCTATGCTATTTTTCAATAAATTACCTGCCTTTATCAAATGCTGTGGATAATTTTTGTGCTTGGTGTATGTGTTCCTTCTTTAAAAACTATGGTTTCCCTGCTCTGCATGACATTTATCCATTCTTCTTCTGAGCTCATCTGAGCAGAAAGAGGAAAAAATGCAAAGGGTTGCAAAGAGAAAAGGACAGATCTGTTTTCTATTCCCATTTCAACCCTGAGTGACTTGAACAAGGCAATTACCTTCCCTGTACTTTAATTTTTCAATTTAAAATGGGGTTAGCAATAACTGTCTCTTACCCCAAGTCCCAGAGGTAATCACACAAAGACAAATCCACTTGGCAGAAACACCTTTACAATGAAACTACTGCACACAGGCAATGTGAAATTTCTACATCTTTTACAAGCCAACAGCTGTTTATATTGTACCATGCTTCAAACTAGATTTCATCAGAAGATATCTCCCAAAGAAAAGGAAAATGGCCACTAACTGGCCATTTGTTAGCAGGTGTTAGTGCTAAGATTTGCTTTGTGAAGAGGAGATACTTTGCAGACACAGCACGAGAAGGGGCACTTGGCATGAGCACCATGAGTCTGGGAACTTAGTCCAGACAGGGTGGACAGGCTATTATGACTCGGATTGTTTTGATTATTTTAAGTGTTCCTCAGATCCCAGGGACGAGGGGGAGTGTAAAAACCAGCCAACACGTACATTTATGGTGCAACTTACTTACATCAGGAAATGTTAACCGATACCATTTGGCACCGATTGGAGCAGTTTTAAAACAATGCCCCACCAAAAAATAAATACATAAGTAACTGTATGTTAAATGTTCAAGAGAATGATAAAGTACAAGCATCAGTTCTGCTGCATGTATCTGAGTCCCCCTCAACTCCAATTTCATTAGAGGCTGCAGCAGCCAGGGCAAAAAGCACATCCCAGATCTGTCCTTGGTTACTCATCCAGCAAGGTGGATTCGCTGAAGTGATAGTCTGCCAACCTCAAGCAGAGCGTATTAACTATCTGGAGGGGTTGAGGGTGGATGAGTTGTATCAGCAAAACATTCATCAGTGCCTGCCAATACTTGTAAAAAACATGTCGCAGACAAAAAATGCAGTCTTGTTCTCAATGGGATTGTAATAAACCAAAGAGGCTAGCAAAGCTCGTGCTACGTTGGTAAACACTGGACCGAGGTACATACTGGAAAATGGCATCATGACATGGTAAGGGATGGCGGGGGGGGGGGGGGGGGGGGGCGGGGGGTGTGTGACTTGGGCCCTGTGCAACGAATGCAAGCACATAAAATGCGCGATGCTTTAAGGCCCCTGTTACCGGGAAATGCCTGCACTCTCAAGGAAATGCTGATTGGCCCGGGTGCCGGTTTCAGTTTGGCGCCACCTGGTGGTGATTGTCTGCCCAAACGTCGCTATCTGGGCTGTCTGGCGTGGTTGGGGCTTCCAAAACTACTAAGGGGATTCCAGGAATATCTACATGATTTGATGTCATCTGCCAGACAGAGAAGATTGACCAGGGAATGGAATACAGACTCAGGGGCTCCCTCTCTGTCTCCCTGCCTCCTGAGACAGAGTCTCCTTCTCCACCACATTCCCTATCCCACCGAAGTAAGAACCTTCACCCACCACGGCATCTTCCTGGCCACCACTAGCTCAGACCAGCCCCCTTGGCCCCACTCCAGAAACAACTCCTCCTCCTTAATTTCCTCAAGGCCCCACTGATGTGGAGTTGTCGAGGCTGTTTACAGAACATGAGAGGAGTGATTATAGAAATTGGAGAATTACAGCACAAGACAGGATAATACCTTCTTGAATTTACCCTCAGATACCACTGTTCTTTGTACTCTGTTGAACAGTCCTCACCACAGGCAAACTCTTGCTGGCTGTGCCCTTTTACTAATCCCTGCTTTCAGTCATGGGGTTCAGGAACGCTCACTCTTGTTCTCTCTGTCTCTCCCGGCCCCCTCCCCTCCCTCTCATGCCTAATCTCTCATCTTTCTCTTTTTTTCTTGTTACCTATACTCTTGATATTCTCTTACGCAGAGACAGGTTGAGCATATGTCTCCCTTCCTCAAATTAAACTTCTAGCCTATCTTCTTGTGCCTGAACACAATAAGGTCCTCGGCTAAACCAAGGGCCATCTGATTTATGTTCTTCTCTCAGCATTATGAAGTCTGCAGAAGCTTTGTAATTCAGGGTTTATTTTGTTCTTTAACATATAGCCCAGTGAAAATTTCAGGCAGGGGTATAGTCCTCCTGTCTCTACCCTATTCCCATGAGCAGACTGGAAGGAGGAGAGGTGGGGGTAAGGGAGCTTGGTTTCTTTCTGCTTGGGAGTCTATTGTTTACATGTCTCTTCTTAGAGCATTTCCAAACTCTGGAGCCATTCCCGGCAACACATCCTCTTTAGGACCTTTCTCTTTGTCTGAGAGAGCTGACCAAGAGAAACTCTGAAACCAGGACATCATGAGAACCAGTGCAGGGTTGGGCCAGTGGATTTGCCATATGATATCTTCTGGGAAGCTGAAATCCTGGCCGCAAATAACTGAAACTATCCCCTGACCCTCTTCTTAAGAAGGTCTAGAAATATTCCGTATTAGAGAACTGAGTAAAATAATACGAGAGTTGTACTGCCATGGATAAATGATATACTACAAAGCCACAAAAACTAGATTGTGTGGAGCTAGCACCAGAAAGAAAGATCAAGGAAACGGAACAAAAGCCCAAACAGAGCCAAGGATACATGTTAGTGGTATAAGGTATAAGTGCAATTTCAATTCAGCAAGGAAAGGACGCAATATCTAATAGCGGTGCTGGGAAAGCTGTAGACAATTAGTGAAGAAAACAATGTGGCAGCTTTTGTCATAACACTCATCAAAATAGATCCCTGATGGACTGAATAGTTACAACACAAATAATCAAATAAATAAACTGGAAGAAAGCAGGGGTGAATATTTTCATAACTATGATATTGAAAAGGCAATTCTAAGTATAATATGATAGAAGCCATAAAGAATTCTCACAAATTAGTAAGGACTGTATGAACAACCCCATGTAAAATCGAGCGAATTATACAAGTGGTCAATTTGGAAAAGAAAAAATGACAATGACAAAAGGCATAATTATAAAATTTCAATTTATAATGAATAAAGAATATTAAAAGTAAGCTATCATGTTGTTAAAGACTAACACATCCCAACACCCAGTGCCACCATGCAGGAAAAAGAGAAAGCCCAGAGGCCATAAGTTAGCAGATACTTTCTGAAGAGGGACAATATATGCCAAACCTTTAATAATACTTTAATTCTGGCTAATTAATTGTTGGGAAATGAGAATGAGAGCAAAGATATGTATTGAAGATGTTAATTACAGTATCAGTTAAATATAAAAACATTGTAAATAACTCAAACGTCCCAATTAGAAGGCAGGCTGAATACCCATGTACTTCTATAATATGGGGCATGGTCACACTGGTTAGAAACATTGTCAAAGAAATAGATTCATTGACATACAAAGATGATTGTGGCACAGTGTTATTTTTGAAGTAATATAAAATATACTTATGTATGTACAAGTAAGAGTGTGAATGTGCAGCTAGGTATAGGAAGATGTCAACTTTATTAGGATTTATTTCTAGGTCATGGGCTCACAAGAACTTCTAAAGGTGTTCTTTTAATGCTTGCCTGTATTTTCAAATCCACAATGAATATATAGTGCTTGCAACAAGAAAACTATTGATTACAAAATCGGGGTGCCTGGGTGGCTCAATCAGTTAAGCGTCTGATTCTTGATTTTGGCTCAAGTCATGTTCTCAGGGTCATGGGATCAAGCCCTGAGATGGGGCTTAAGATTCTCTCTCTCTCCCTCCCTCTGTCCCTACCCTGTGCTTGCTCGCTCTAGAAAGAAAGAAAGAAAGAAAGAAAGAAAGAAAGAAAGAAAGAAAGAAAGAAAGAAAGAAAGAAAGAAAGAAAGGGAAAGAAAGAAAGAAAGAAAGAAAGAAAGAAAGAAAGAAAGAAAGAAAGAAAGAAAGAAAGAAGAAAAAAATGAAGAAATGGGAAATGGTCAGGCCTGGGGCTCTGTGCCTGCAGGGTATTCAAGAGGATGCCCTCAAGGGGGCTTCTTGCTGGCTGTGGGTATGGAGCGGGTGAGAATTCTAATGTCCTTCCAATCCTGAGATGGTATCTTTCTATGAAGAGTTTCCTTGGGGCCAGTTCTGCAAGGGTGATTAAAGAGGGACACCGCTGGGCTCTGTCTCCAAGGACCATAGCATCTAATGAAGCAGATAAAACATAAAAAGGAGCCTGGAGAAGAACACATCAAAATTCTGACTTGCGTGGTTTGGATAATGACTGCAGAAAAACATGTGTTTTATTTCCTCTTGTTCACTGGCAGGAGCTGAGCCACTGCCTTCAGGAGGCAGCACCATTTGGGGGTAGGAATCTGGGGAACCCAATTTTTCTGTGAATTCAATGAATACACTTGAGCATCTGCCTTGATTGGTCAGCACATCCTGAAAGAGGCTGACCTGGGGGCATTTCTGCCCCAAGTTTATGCCTGGATGCAGTTGATGGGAGTATGATCCCAGCCCTCTCTCAAGGACAGCGAGGACATGTCCTCACATCTCTATATCCCAGGGTAGACTGGTCACAAGCAGGGGAGGGTACACGAGGGCTTTGTTATCCCATGCAAATGTCTTTCTCTGTCCCCTGACCTCTCCCTCCCTTTTGTGACCCAGCAGTTTAGGAATGGAGCCCCCACTTACTGCCCCCACTCCTCACTCCCCATCAGCTGGCCCACCTGCTCTAATCATCGCTGACCACACCACAAAAATGGAATCTGCCCATGACCTCCTATTTCCAAAACCACAGAGCAAGTTCCTGTCCTCATCCCACCTCCGCCTCCCAACACTCCTCCCCCAGGCAGGCTCCACCAGTCCCTGGACTCTCCCTCCCCGCCCTGCACCTCCCACCCCTCACTCTCCTCCTTCCCTCCTGCCCTGGGCTCATCCTCATGTGGGCCTCCTCTGCCAGCCCCCTCTCTCCCCTCATCTTCTCAGGGTTTGGGGATACCCAAGGGATCCAAATCTAATCTCCACCCAGGCCTCTTGTCCTAGTTCCAGCCAGATTCAGACATTCAACTGCTTGCCCTGAAGGTCAGCATGTCCAAACGTCAGCTTGCTGACCTCCCCAACAAACCTGCTCCTCCTCCCGGGTCCCCATACCTGCAACAGTCAGCCTCACTCTCCCCCATTCACACAGGCCATAAACCCAGCTAAAGTGCCGAATGGCAGCCAAGCCCACCAGCTTTTCCTCCCAGCCACAGCACCCCTTGGGGTCTTCCTCTCCTCCCCATCCATCCAGTCTGCCATGGCTCTAGCTCAGGTCATTGCCGCTTCCAGCCTGGCTCCTTGCACAGCTTCCTAAAGGCTGGTGCCTCTAGCCTTTCCTGCCTCCATCCAAGCCCCACTGTGGCCAGAGCACAAGTATCTGATCATGTCACTCCCTGTTTAAAACCATTTTGTGATTTCCCATCAACTTCAAAATACATTATAAACTCTCCAGCATGTCATAAAATGCACTTCATGATTTGTCCTCTGTCTACCTTTCTGTCTAAGTCTCCTGATACTTCCTCACACAGCCATGTTCCATTAGTCTGAGTCACAGCACAGCACCACATCATGCCAAGGTCCTCCCTCGGTGCCTTTGCACTTGCTGTTTTCACCACTTGTAGTGCCCACCTCCTGCACACATATCAGGGCGTGGCCAAGCACACCTCCTGCAGGAAGCGTCCCTGATTGGATTGGTTGAGAGTCTCACTTCTGCATTCCCATTATTCTCCATGCACTTAGTAACAAAATGCCTACTGTTTTCAGGGTAATTTTAAAAATTGTTTACATATGTACATATTTTTTATATTTTATATATATTTATAAAGGCTCCTGACACCTTTCTCAGTGTCTCCACTCCACTTGAAGAGGTAACCACTGTCAGTCACTTCCCATATTACATTCTTCGGCACTTCTCTGTGTCCCCCAAAGACTGAGCTCCTGGTAATGGGAACAGAGGCTTGGATTCCTTACACAGGGCCACAGAATTTATGAATTAGTAGACTGCAGTTTCTTTTTGTCTCCAATAGGACTGCAAGGGCTTTGGGATTTGGTCTAATGCCTAGAAGTGAAAGTGAGCAAAAAAATATATGGATTTTTTTTTTCTTTTACTAGGAAGAAACCACATTTATCTGCAAAGAAGACAATTTTTTGGAAGGAAGTAAAAAGTTAAGCAGGCATCTAGCACTGTGCTTGAGGAAGAGACAGCCTGAGGGCTGCTCAAGGAAGGGCAGCAAGGGGGTACTGCTCAGCTCATGTCTATCGAGGGGTGGCCCCACAAGTCCGAGATGCAAAGAGGGCTCAGGCGTGTTCCTGGTTATCTCAACTTGGCAGGACCATCCCAGGAGGCAGGTTCAGCTTGTTGCCTGTGACATAGGATGTAGTGAAAGCTACCGGGCCACAGGTTCTTAGTTTAAGAAGGAACGACATCAGTCACAGCTGCCAGCAGGAGTAGGCTCAACGACGATGACTCTCAGCCCCAGCCACAAGGAGAACCCTCTGGAGAGCTTCTGACACTCTGATGCCAAGGCAGCACTGCAGGCCAGTCTTAAGTCAGAAGCTGAGACTGGAAACCACACACTGGAAGTTTTCAACATTCCCCAGGTGATTCCAGTGTGCAGCCAAGATGGAGAGCACTGTGCTTCAAACTTGAACTTGCACATGAATCACCAGAAAGTCTTATTAAAGTACACATTTTCCGATTTGGCCCATCCAGGGTGGGGACTGAGAATCTTCGTCTCTAACAAGCTCCAGGTATTGCCGATGGTGCTGGCTTTATAGCTAGTGAGCAGCACGTCACAGGGGGTATTCAAGAAGTAAGGGGCTGATTACATGGTGTGGAAACTGTAGAGAAGGCTGACACAATGAATGAGGGTTAACGCATTGAATCAGATAAGCACAGCAGTGCTCATCCACCTTTCTGTGACAGCTGAAATCTCCCACCACCACCACCTAACAACCTGATCCACAGAAAGCCACATATAAACCCAGCAGAGTTGCTTGTTTAGAGGGACAGCAGGAACCCCAGAGCTCTGCCCTCTTGTCTCCCTTCCTCCCCCACCTCAGGGCACCTAGAGCCTCCATGAAGTGCATTAGAAGACACACTGGATACTATTTAATAAACCCATCTATCTGATTTCAGATGCTGAGGACTATTTCAGAGACTGGAACTGTTGGTGCTTGAGCAATGAGTGACTCCAGATAGTGAGACGTTAGTAAACCTGGATTAGTGAGCATTACGGCATTAAGGACAGGCGAATCTGCAGGATTTGGGGTGACACAGTCTGTATACAGCAATTTTATCTTGTAATATGTGCCGCTTCTAGAGGGGTGACCTGGAGGGAACAAAGGTAGGAGGTTGTTGCATGCACTTGCCTTCGGAGGGTACCAGTAAGTCCACTGGCAAAATTTAATGATCGGAATCCACCGACATATCTCATCAAGTGGGAACCAAGCCACCCCTGCTGTCACAGCCTCTTGCTGTCACTCCTGGTCCTTTCTCTCACTCACTTCAGATGCACCCCTGACCCCTTCTTCTCTTCTCTCAAGGCGGATACTAACTCTGAGAGCTGATTAAACCCTGCCTGGCAGGAACCTAGGAATATCAGATTGGAGAATTAAAAAAAAAAAAAAAAAAAAAAAAAAAAAAGCATGGAGCCTCACATAATAAGATTACACGAAATTCCATTGGCGGGCTCTTTAAAACAATGATTATGGAAAAAAAAATTACAAAACAGGATTATCTCCAGTTAACTACAAGAATATGGTAAAATTTCTTCAAGAAGGTGTCAAGATGGAAGAAATGTATTTATTTTCATTTTTTCTAATGATGGAATTTCATTCATTTGACCTTAGAATTTTTTTGAACTTTTTTAATGTAGTCATTTAGAATTTTTAGTAACTTGGACATTTTTTGGATTGAGTATTTGCAATTCTTTTTTTATTTTTTATTTTTTGTTTATTTTTGAAAGAGAGAGCGAGAAAGAGCGCGTGCACGTGCACGCACAAGTTGGGGGAGGGGCAGAGAGAGGGGAGGGGACAGAGGATCCAAAGCAGGCTCTGCACTGACAACAGACAGCCAGATGCAGGGCTCAAACTCATAAACCGTGAGATCATGACCTGAGCCAAAGTCAGCCACTTAACCGAACTACTCAGGCATCCCGAGTACTTGCAATTTCTAGGCAAAAGGGGCTTATCTGAGCAAGATTTAGGAGGATACATTTTACCTTTGATCCCATCCAAGAATCAAACCTACAGGTTTGTTTGTTTTTTTATGATTTGGGAGGGAGGGAGGGAGATTGTTGAGGGGCTCCCAAAGGGAGCAGAAAACTACTCATCTGGAGATGTAAGACCCCAGCTTCACTAGAATTTTCTCATGGATTTTTTAAATTAAGTTTATTGTGATAAAATACATATAACATAAAATTTACCATTTTACATTCACCATATTGTTGCAACCATCACCACGATCCATTTCCAGAACTTTTCCATTATCCCACATTCTGTACCTATTATTCCATCCCCTCTCCCCAGCCCTTGGTAACCTCTATTCCACTTTCTGTTTCTATGAATTTGCCTATTCTAGATATTTAATTTAAGTGGAATCATCCAGTATTTGTCCTCTTGTGTCTGGCTTATCCACTTAACATGTTTGCAAGGTTTACCCATGTTGTGGTATGTATTAGAACTTCATTCCTTTTCATGGCTGAGTAATATTCCATTGTAAATATATACCGCATTTGGTTTATCCACTCAACTTTTGAGGGATATTTGGGTTGCTTCCACCTTTTGGCTATGGGAAATAGTGCTGCTATGAACATTGGTGTGTAAGTATCTATTTGAGCCCCTGCTTTCAAATCTTCTGGGTATGTATCTAGAAGTGGAATTGCTGGGTGATATTCCTGTGTTATTTTCAATTATCCCTGTTCTACAATGGACAAGTTAATGCTCTCCCTGACTAAAGTACTTTTTAACTGAAATTAAGTTCATACTTTTTGTTGTTTACAAATAAGAAAATTACTTTTCCTTCTTTTAAAAAAATAGAAGCTGATAATTTATGTTTATTGATTCATTTTAGCATTTTCCTAATGGTCTGATCTGTGATTTTTCCAAAGGGTACTTTGTTTTAAAGTGTATGTTTTATATTCTATTCAAGTATGGTGAGGCCAACAGATAAGGACATGATTGCCATTGAAAAGATAGTTTATTACTCATAGTTCCCAGGACAAAGGGGCAAGTGCACCACATAGGGCCACGGGCAGAGAGAGAGCGCAGGAGACTTCAGGAAGGCTTTTATTGTGTGTTCCAGAGAAGGAATGGGTGAGGCAGGATAAACAGGCTTAGAATTGGCTAGTTTGAATCATTTCCATGAGCTCTGTGCCCCTGACTGTCTGAAGTGGCCGTGGGGTGACCATGGCAGCTGGATAGCATCCCACAGTGTAAGAGCCCCTGAGAAAACAAGTGGGTGGGGAGTATAGGCCCTGGGTTCGTTAGTTTGCATAGGAAAGGCACACTAGCAGGAGTTATCTCTAGGAATTAACTAACCCAAAGAGGCACAGTCCTTTCCAGGTCAACAAGGCCTAGACCTCAAAGCATCAGATACAGAAACTAAAAAATATGGTTAACACACATCTTAGTGAAGTCATAAAATCTCAAACAATGGGGTTCCAACAGGCTTGCAGACTTGGACCTGAAACAGTGCTTCTCAGTGCTAACCATATGCAAGAATAACTTGGGAAATTTTTCTCAGCTGTGGTTTCCTGCTTCTACAATCAAGGCCAATTTAATGTGTCTCTGAGCACTGATCATTTTAAAAGCTCCCCTGGTGATTCTCATGTGATTCCGGGCTCAAGAATCATTGGTTTAGGACAGTGTTTCTCAAAGTCTGAACCTGGACCAGCAGCAGCATGAACTGGGAATTTGTTATGAAAGCAGATTCTCAAGCCCACCCCAGACTTGTTAAGTGGGAAAGTCCAGGTGGGGTCCAGCCCTTTGTGTTTGTACAAGCTCCCCCAGGTGATTCTGAAGCTGGCTCAAGTTTGGGATCCACTGGTCCAGGGTTAGGAGCACCGGTGACTGGACTGCAGTGTCCTTCCATTGTGTCCCTGACTCCCATATAGATGCTCAGCACTCTGAGGCACTGGCCCCACAAAGCTCAACTACTGTGTTTTGATCATCAACTAAGTATCGGTTTGCATAAGGCAGGACTATTCTTCCACGTAGGAGAAGCAGGTGTATCCTGAAGGTTCCCAGGGTCTCCCTGTCCCCTTATATCCAAGTGATAAGTACAGCAATCGGGGGAGAGGTTGAGATCAGGTAGGAAACTCAGTATGCACTCACTGCCATGGTGACTGGAGAACCCAGAGGCTCCCAGAGGAGGTGAAAATCAAGGGGGACCTTAACAGCCTGTTGAGACTGTTGGAGCAGCCTGTCTGCACAAAACGGATGCACTCAGCACCCTGCTTTGCTGAAGCTGTTGTGCATTATTTAAGAGCTCGTCAAGTGTCTTCAAGTTGCAAATTTTAATATTCACAGGAAGCTGAATAAGTAAAACTGTGGAGCTTTGCAAAGAAGTAATGAAAACATAGTACCGATAAAGAGAAATTAAATGAATAAGTAGGTTTTCTTTATTGGAAAAAAAATCATTTAAGAGAATAAGCATAAACAGAGTCATCACTGGATGACTTTTCTCCAGTGACAAAAAGCTGGTTCTGGGGTCACAGTCCTGCCTTCTTATTCCACCCTCCTCTTTTTACCTGCTGTGAATTTGGGAAAGTTAATTAAATTCTTAACTTCAGTTTCCTCATCTACAGAATGGGATTATGATAGTACACGCCTAATCATTTTTTTTGAGGATTAAATAAGAATAACGGTAAAGTGAGTGGCATTGTGCTCTTCACTAAATAAAATCTAACTATCATTTCTGCTATTAATACTATCATTAACATTATTATCAACATAGCGATCTAGAGTGAACTCCCTGAAATATTAGCTGTTCCCACTATTATTACTACTATTACTACTAATGGATCCTCTCCATTAAACTCACATCAGGAGAAAAGGGCTATAACTAACCAGATATACAAAGCACTCACTGAGAAAAATATCCTTTCTCAAAATTCAAAAAATTATTTAAGCATCCTACTTAGAAGGACACTTGCCTTAAACAAAATAGAATAAGTTATGTTGTTGCAACAAACATCAAAATCTCAGTAGTTTATCAACAATAGCCAAATTATGGAAAGAGCCCAAATGTCCATTGACTAATGAATGGATAAAGAAGATATGGTATGTATATACTACTCAGCCATCAAAAAGAATGAAATCTTGCCATTTGCAATTATGTTAATGGAACTACAGTGTATTATAGTGTATTATAGCTAAGTGAAATAAGTCAGTCAAAGAAAGGAAAATATCATATGATTTCACTCATATGCGGAACTTAAGAAACAAAACAAGTGAACATGGGAGAAGGGAAGCAGAAATAAGATAAAAACAGAGAGGGAGGCAAACCATGAGACTCTTAATTACAGAGAACAAACTGAGAGTTGCTGGAGGGGAGGTTGGGGATGGGCTAAATGGGTGATGGGTACTAAGAAGGGGCCTTGTTGTGATGAGCACTGGGTGTTGTATGTAAGTGATGAATCACTAAATCCTACTCCTGAAACCAATGCTACACTATGTGTTAACTAACTTGAATTTAGATAAAATCTTGGAGAAAAAATTCTCAGTGGTTTAATACTGCAAAAGCTTATTTCCTGCCCATGTCAATTTGTCCCAGTCAAACTCAAGTCAATTGGTATCTATTTTGCAAGCTGTAACCCAGAGACCCAGGAAGCTTCCATTTGCAGATATATTTTTAAGGGCCAGGCTTAGAATTAGCTTATACTTTGTGGCTTTCACCCACTGATCCTAGTTCTAGGATAAATTTTGTTTCTCTCCTCCAAGCTAATTATTCTTATACCTGTGAATCCACTTGTCCTACAGAAAGAATGAGAGCTCACCAACCACCTAGTGGTTCTCACCTGAATGTACAAGTTTGTCTACACTCCTGCACAAAAGCCCAGCCTAAATGTAATCTGACTGGAATTAACCGAGTGGTACAAACACCTCCTGCATTCTAGAGAATACACTTTTATTAATGCATCCTAAGGTTGCATTTTTTTTGGAGGGGGAATGTAAGCAATATTGAACTTACCATCAACAGAAATTGTCATAAGTATACAACAGATTCAGTTCCCTTTCATCAATGTTTTTTCTTTCTTCAATCTCAACAGGAATCTCTATTATGGAAAAAGTCCACAAGAAAAACCTAAGTTGAAGAGATTTGCTTTCTCTAGTTTATCCATTCATATATCAGCCAACCACCCAATGCAGGTGGCCAGACTCCATGCTGCCTTATCATCCAAGCTCATTAATGGCAAATGCTGAGAAAGGTGGTTGGCAAGCCTTGACCATCCCTGTCCTTAGACTGAACCCTCCCATCCTTCCTGTTGCAGGTACCACATCTGCGTAACTGTGCTGATCTACTTCCTCCCCTTGCTGGTGATTGGCTATGCGTACACTGTTGTGGGAATCACACTGTGGGCCAGCGAGATCCCTGGGGACTCCTCTGACCGTTACCATGAGCAGGTCTCTGCCAAGCGCAAGGTAAGCAAAGAGCAAGCAGCACCTAACCCGCCCTGGCTCAGGCTGGCAAGCATATGAGCCTCAGAACCTCAGGAGGCCCAGAGGCAGCAGGCACAAAACATCCCTGGGTCTGTGGAACAGTGGAAGGAGGAGAGGAGATGTGGGACAGAGGAGGGAAGAGATCTTTCTTGGTTGTATTTGTAACCTAGGCCTGCCTGTATAGGCAAGAGCCACTTCTTTCTTGCCTTAAGAGTAATTGCAACCTGTCAAGCCATTAACACACACACACACACACACACACACACACACACACACACACACACACACACTTAACTACAAATGCATTGAAGAGTTAAGTCCTCTTTTATTATTAAAGTTTGACAAAATAATACATTCACTTGGTTCAAACATCAAAAAGTTTTAAAAGGAACAAAACTAGTGATGGAGAACAGAAACAGTGGGTCACATTACTATTTATAAAAAACCTTTTAAATCCCTTTTAACCATCTGGTGCTCCCTAGCTGCAGCTGTCCAGATGCCTCCCTTCCTCTTCTTTCCTCTGATACTACCCTGGCCCCTCCTCTCCACCTTCCCCCACCCCCCTGCCCTCACTGCTTCCTCCTCCTTACTGAGTCTCTCCCCACTGAATACCCATTCCCCTGGGTCATTGTCTGCTCTCCCTTGGCTTCTGCAGCCACTGCCCAGAGGGGTGATATCACACAGAGGTTCTCAAACATGACTGTGTTTCAGAGTCATCTGAAGGGCTTGTCAAACCAGAATTCTGGGTCTCACCCCCAGGGTTTCTGATTCTGTAAGTGTGGGATGGGGTCCAAGAATTCTCATTTCTGGCAAGTCCCAAATGATGGTTACAAAGCTGGTCCCGGAGCCACACTCTGAGAACTACTGATATAATCAAAGTCCTTTGATACCACATATAAATGGTCCTGTCTCCTCCTCGAAAGGGGTTATTATAGACACTTCCCACCACACACTGCACTGTGTGCAGTGAGGGGCATGGGAGGAGAGAGAAAGTAGCCGTGAGAAAAGTTGGCTGTGGTGGTGACCTCACCTGCCCCATCCTCCTGCCAGGTGGTCAAGATGATGATCGTCGTGGTGTGCACCTTTGCCATCTGCTGGCTGCCATTCCACATCTTCTTCCTCTTGCCCTACATCAACCCTGATCTCTACCTTGAGAAGTTTATTCAGCAGGTCTACCTGGCCATCATGTGGCTGGCCATGAGCTCCACCATGTACAACCCTATCATCTACTGCTGCCTCAATGACAGGTGAGGACCTCATCCCCCACACTCTCTCCAGGGACAAGATCATTTGTCTCTATAGCAGCCAAACAGCCAACCTAAATGAGCAAAATCTTTGTGAGACAAGAGGGGGTGGGAGGGACTGCAGCAAAAAGACCACACTACTCCATCCCTACTAATTATTGCCATGCAGCTTTATGAGCCCAAAGTGGACTTTGTTTTTCTTCTCCAAGAAGAACCAGACATCCATACTTTTGTGTGAATCTTCTGACTTTTGGACACTGGCAACTAAGTTAGTGGGGGTGGGGGTGCACATTAAAAAAAAAACAAACCTCTGTTATTGATGCATATAAACAGGCCTGAAAGCTGGATCTAGTTCATGGCCTGTGATTTTGTTCCCTCTGCCCTGTGGATCCATGCACAGGGGGCTGTGCATGCAGTGGGGGGCGGCGGGGGGGAGACAGGGAGAGTAAGACACAAAGAGAGATTGATGGCTGCAGAATACCATTCTCCATAGGGCATCTTTTCCCTTCACTGGCCTCTCACTTTCCTCTTTCCATCTCATCTCATCATACAATTTGGGCAGCTTTACCCAGTTTCTTCTAGCAGTTCCAGCAGGACAGGGTAAGCAAAGAGGAATCAGTGCCTGGAAGGCCCTTACTTAGTCACACTGATCAGGAGAGCTGTTCTGGCAGAAGAAGCCAACCTTAGACAAGCAAGAGAAGGGAGAGCCCATCAGGAATGGTGGTCATCGGGGTGCCTGGGTGGCTCAGTCAGTTAAGTGTCGGACTCTTGATTTCGGCTCAGGTCATGATCTCACAGTTTATGGGTTCAAGCCCCACATCAGGCTCTGCACCAACAGTGTGGAGCCTGCTTGGGATTCTTTCTTTCCCTCTCTCTCTGTCCCTCCCCTGCTCTCTCTCTCTCTCAAAATAAATAAGCTTTAAATAATAATAATAACAATAACAACAGAGAGTCATACTTAGGCTTGTCTATGCGTTAAAGAGCTGACATAGTGGTGACAATGCCCTCTGGAAGCAGACTGTCCCAAAGGGTCACCTCTCCCATCTTCTGTCTCTCCAGGTTCCGCCTGGGCTTCAAGCATGCCTTCCGGTGCTGCCCCTTTATCAGTGCCGGCGACTACGAGGGGCTCGAAATGAAATCCACCCGGTACCTCCAAACCCAGGGCAGCGTGTATAAAGTCAGCCGCCTGGAGACCACCATCTCCACGGTGGTGGGGGCCCATGAGGAGGAGCTGGAGGATGGTCCCAAGACCACACCCTCGTCCCTGGATCTGACCTCCAATGGCTCCTCTCGCAGCAACTCCAAGACCATGACAGAGAGCTTCAGCTTCTACTCCAACATGCTCTCCTAGACCGCAGGTCTTCAGCAGGGGCAGCCACCACCATTTTTGTCTTGCTTCACTTCATGCATGGATAATGCCTTGATCTAGAAACCATCAGAAATTCCCTAACACTGGGGTTTGTGAAAAAGTTCAGAATTTTTTAGGGAAAACATCCAATCCTGAGTTTAAAAAAAAATCTGGATTCTTCTATGACTTTGATATCCCCCATGCTGTGTGACCCAAGGCAAACTGCTGAACTTCTCTGAGCTTGTAAAATGGCAAGGTTGGACTTGATTTCCCCTAAATCTCTTCCATGATTCTAAAATTAACTTTGGTTATATGTGGGGGCTCATTTAGGGATGAATCCTACAGCACCTGGATTTGCCTGGAGCCTCCATGAACTTCAGTGAAGTTGTCCATAGTCGTGCTCACATTATTCTCCTTTAGCTGGTGGAGCACATCACATCAACCTTCACTCATCAGGGTAAACAAAAGAAGGAACCACATAAAATCCAAAGGAAAGGTTTAACTCTGTCTTCTAAGCATCCATGAAAAGGAAGCATGGATGCCTTCCTTTAGAGACCTCAATATTTAGTGCATCAACACCTCTTGAGATTGAGAGCCTCAGGTCCATGTGGATTATATCCCCAGGGACTGTCCTGAACAACCAGTATGGCAAAATAGGTCCAGTGATGCCAGCTAATGTCTGCTACAGACCAAGAGTCAGGAGGCCTGTGCCATACTTAATCTATCTGAGCCTCTCTTTCCTTATTTGTAAAATATGGGGCTGAGCTAGATAACCTAAGTACTCCTTTTAACATTCAGTGGTTCAAGGATTGTATGAGTTTTTTGTTAGTTTTATCAATTGGTAATCTCAAAAAGAATAAGAACAGCAAGTCTAGTGACTTAGTACCCTGTTTCTGGAGAGTAGCAACTGCTACAACGTGTCAATATCCATATCAAACATGCTCGGATTTATCCTAAAACCATGAGTATTTTCCTTCTTCTGGAACATTTTGGTATTTGACAGAGCAGAGGACTTCATGTCAAAGTTTGCATCTCTCCATCAAGTGTTAGCAGGCCAAGTTCCACAGGTGGAGATGCCATCAAGGAAGATAAACATGTGGGCTCCCTGCTCTGGCCTTTTGGGGTATCTTAGGGCAGGGGCACTAATGCAGTCTCAGCTTTATTCTATTATTCTAGCTTTATTCTCAGATGTCCAGTGAGCAAGGAGGCTGGACCCTGCAGCTCCACTTGTGGGAAGAGGCCACCTTATATCTTCCCTTCAGATTCTCTGAATCTCCCTTCCTGCCCCCATGGCTTAACTGGCCTCCTGTCTGAAAGGGGTGGGAAGACCCACCAACCCCACAGGACAGTCAGTCTACCAAGAGCCATGAATTTAATCCTCCATGTCTCAGCAAAGCTTTGAGGTTTCCAGCAGGTGAGCACACAATTTCTTGATGTCTCCCAGATTTGTGCTTTGTCCAGATGTGGCTGAAAGCAGAAGTCTCATGTAACATCCATGAATGTCTTCCTTGTGGTTTGAAGAATGGATGCACATGTGCTGCATTTGTGGTGTTGACAGAGACCAATGCTGCCCACAGGCTCTCTAGCCTTTACTAGCCATGAGGGCTATAACCCTACCAGGGCATCAGCAGCCCTGAGAAAGTTGTATAGCAACAGTATACGCCAAAATAACCCAATAGCCACATTCTGCAGAGCAGCATGGGAAGGATTAAATAAATTAAATAAAGTTATTTCAGTGTAGACATATGGATGAAAGACATAATTTAGGGGCAAAAAAAAATCAATGCCCAAAGCATTAATTATACTTCCAATAAAAACTGCACCATGTTATTCATTCCAGAGGGGTATATAAGGAACCAGAATGATTATAAAAAATACCCAAGAAGAAAAGTGTCTAGGACTTGGGAACATCCTCTCTGTTGAAGAGGTTAGAGTTGAATTCAACAATTTGTTGAGTACCTGCTCTGTGCTTAGCCCTGAGCTGGGGACACAAAGCTCCTCCGCTCTTGAGGAACCTACCAGACTGGTTTGTGGCTAGCTCACCTGTCCTAATAGGTCGAGACTACCCATCAGGCATGGAGGCAGCTGAGAAGCACATTCTCCCCAGGATTTTAAAGACCTACCCTCAACAGCGGTAATCAAGCCAAAACCTAGCACCTTCAGAGAGACTTTTGCAATGAGCTCTCTGAGATCATTGCAAAGGGAGCCACCAAGGGAACTGAAGGGATGCGGTTGGACAGCATCAACACCACACATAAGAAGAGAGAATATTGGATGGTCCTGGCTAGTTCAACTATGGCAGAACATCCTACTGAGAGAGCCCAGCAAGCCTTCCTCTAACCCATTCTCCATTGAACTTATTAAAATGTTGTCAGCTCCCATGTGTGAGAAACACCATGATTTGCACTGTGCATGGGTCTCATTTTTATAGAAATGTGTCACCCTGTGTTTATCTCCCGAGTGTTTTTCCTTGGTATAGTGTTCAGTAGTAAAAGAATATAAGATATCATGGGGCCATCTTTATTATGTTACTTCCAAAAAGTGGGATCCAGTTGCTGTCAATGTGTTATTTGTACTGTGCCAATCCTCCTCTTCATTTCGTCACAGAAAGGAGCTGAGACATATATCACAAACTCAGTCAAATCATAGTATTTGAGGGGTGGGTGGGAGACCTTTCTGGGAGGAACTGAAGGCCAGGAATCCTTGTCCTCCCCACCCCCACCAGAATTTGAAGACACACTGGAATGTCCTTTCTCTTGGAAGGACTAAGAGGTCTCCTGGGAAAAGGGGACGCAGGAGCTGACCTCATTGACCTGGTTTTCAAGAAGAGTCTATAAGTGGACAGCGGTCATTCCTGAGGTTTCTGTTATCCAGCCTGGGATCCTGGAAAGAATCTCCATACAGAAATAAAGTGTGTGTTTGACCATCTCACGCCTCTGTCTCATCCCTGGGGAACCTCAGCACCCTACAGGATGCTGAATGGGATGGTATGATGAACCCTGCTCACTTGCATAGCCACAAGGATGGAAACTAACACCTAATAGACTTTTAACTCTGTGACAAAATGGGTTGGCAAACTGGTGGCTGTTTGCAGATAGGGATCTGGGAAGGTAAGGTGGGATTGTGTGAAGTGCCCAACAATGTCACCTGTGAACAGAGCTGTGTCCATGCAGGCCCTTTCAGAACAGATACCAAAACAGAGTTAGAAGTACAAGAGATTTATTGGCGGGACGCCTGGGAAAGAGAGGAGAGGAAGCAGAAGCAGGCAGGGGAAGCCTGAAGCACAGCACAGATGTGACACCTGTGATGAAAGGGGGTGGGAAGGATGGGCAGGCAGAGCCTCAGACCATGGTGAAGCTATGAAAAGTCTCAGATGGCGCAACCACATCAAAGTTTTCCCATAGAGGGGAGCCTGGGTGGCTCAGTTGGTTGAGCATTGGATTCTTGGTTTCAGCTCAGGTCATGATCTCACGATTCATGGGATCAAGCCCCATGTCAGGCTCTGTGCTGACAGTGCAGAGTCTGCTTGGGATTCTCTCTCTCCTTCACTCTCTGCCCTCCCCTGCTCATGTTTGCTCCCCCCAACCTCTCAAAATAAATAAACATTAAAAAAAAGTTGCCAATGGCATAAATGGCCAGGTCTGGCACCCCTGCCACACGTTGTCACTGGGAACTCTCCTGGGAGAGAGTGGGCTGCATCTGAGGCACTGCAGCTGGAGGCTACCAGATGATTCTCCCCAACCCCAGTTCTCTCTTGAAGGGACATGAGAGCTGGGACCCCCATGACTGCCACCAGAGCTTTGGTCCAGCCCCCTGTCTTTAAAAACACATGTCAGGGGCGCCTGGGTGGTTCAGTCGATTAAGCATCCGACTCCAGCCCGGGTCACGATCTCGCAGTCCATGAGTTTGAGCCCCGCGTCAGGCTCTGGGCTGATGGCTCAGAGCCTGAAGCCTGCTTCCGATTCTGTGTCTCCCTCTCTCTCTGCCCCTCCCCCGTTCATGCTCTGTCTCTCTCTGTCTCAAAAATAAATAAACGTTAAAAAATAAAATAAAAAATAAAAATAAAAACTCATGTCAGGAAATAATTGGCAGAACTCGAAACCTTAATGGTAATGTCTGCGAACCCTGGCAACCTGCCTCCTACTTCCTGGGGCCACCTTATACCACCTCACCTCTCAGGCACCTCCCTCAAAAGAGCGGGGAGAGCTGTCAGTGGACTTGCAATGACACAAAGGTTGTAAAGGTATTGAAAGAGCGACTTTTGAGGAGAATATGGACAGTTACCCAACTGTCCAACTGCATATGCATATGCAGTATCAGATGCAAATAATAAGAATGTTTCCATTTAAACCAAAGCACCTTAAACTGATATTCTTGTAGAAGCTTCCAGGGATACACAAACCACCTCAAGATTTCTACAAGTCATACATAACACATCGCCAGTGCGTGTTTGTGTGCATGTGTGTAATAAGAGGTGCAAAACCTGAATCTTGTCAAGAGAAATCAGTCGCCCTCCATTCTACAGAAAAGGAGAAAAATGATAGTGTTTATAGGACAGGGATGAGCAGCCTTGAGACCTTCAGAGCACAGTGACAGGTATAGGCTGCCCTGGAGAATCAGAGCAGCTCCTGGAAACTAGAAACCACTTTGGAACAAAATCATAATTCACCCCAGATGCCCAGATGAGTTAAAGCTGTTAGAACATCATTAAAGATGTCCATGGCAGTAAAAACACCAAATTCATGATTAAGGGGTGTGCTGACACTTCTCCCTGGGAAAACTAGTATTTGTTAGGTGAGGAAGGACTAACCTGAGTTATGGGCAAACAGATCACACCAGCTATGGAGTACAGATTTTCCAGTGGAAAGGCAAAGACGTTTCATCTAGTCCTGTGTGGGCACATGTGGCCCACATACACACCGCAGACGCTTAGCTTTTGGAGCCACAGCTGCCTATAGTGATACACCCCCAGGGGCTGCCAGAGTGCAAGTGTATGTGAGATGCAAGTGCATCTGAGATCTCCTTAGCTCTGGAACCTTAGGGGGGATTTCAGTCAAGACCCCAGGCAGAGGTGGGCCAGGCGGGGACACTCCAGGCATGTTCCCCTCATTCATCTTCAAAGGTGAGGGGAGCATCTGGCTATAGAAACTGTTTTCCTGACCATCCCCCCATAGTGTGCTGAGACACCCTCCTTTACATGTATCCAGTTCAGGAAAACAGGGAGGAAGGAGAATGAGGCCCTGGAAGGGCATATCTCACAAGCACTGCGTTCAACATAAAGACTTTTGATCCTGGCCTCCCTCTCAAGCAGCAAAGCTAGGAAGGAGAACACACTGCTGATTAGAAGCAAGTACCTCACAGGTATCAGCACTGACATGAGCTTGATGGGCGGCTGCCCCTGCCCTGTCACTCTTCCATGGCATGTTAGCAGCATATGTCACACCAGCTCCAGAGATTTTCATGCAGATTCAGACCCAGGTCCTCTGAACTGCATACACCTGTGTCCTTTCCCTTTTTCTGCCTCTGTTTATTTCCAGTTTCCTTTTGTTCTCCATGCTTTACTCCAACATTGTTCCCATCCCTGGAAGCCCTCACCTGACACTCTCCCTGCTGAAATTTTGAGGTTTGTTTTTTAACTTTTTTTAATGTTTATTTATTTTTGAGAGAGGGGGAGAGAGAGAGAGAGAGAGAGAGAGAGAGAGAGAGAGAGAGAGAGAGAGAGCACGAGCAGGGGAGGGGCAGAAAGAGAGGGAGACACAGAATCCGAAGCAGGTTCCAGGCTCCCAGCTGTCAGGACAGAGCCCGAAGTGGGGCTCGAATTCACAAACCACGATGAAATCTCTAGGTTTTAATGCCACTACTTGGGATGCCTTCCTGGTGTGCTCATCAATAAAGAGGATTTGGTGTGATAGTGAGAACGACCATCCCTAACAACTTCCCTTTCCCATCTCCCCACATCCCCGCTTGCCCAGTCCATGTACCCACCCACCCACACTTTCCCTTTATCTCCTAACCCCACCTCCCCCTCACCCACTTTCCTTAATTGAGATGCTCTCAGAACAGAACTCCTGAATTAGTCCCTATACTTAAAAGAAGCAGCTGACATAACAGATCCAGCCTCCAGGCTGGGAGGGAAGAACGGCAATCTCCAGAGGGCTGCCAGATTCCTGTGCCTTCAACTCTTAACCATGCCAGTGTAACCATTTGGAGAACATCAGTGTATGAAGAGACCACCAAACAGAGTGGAGGAAGAAGGGCAAGGCAGTGCATGCTCACTGCCCACAAAGTTCTTTCTGGACTTGGTTTATCCTCGCTGATCCATGCGCATTGTCCTCTTGTTCCTTAACCACCACCTGGAAGGGTACTTGTTTTGGCAGAAGGGTCCTAGGGGCAATAACTATTTCTTAAAGATGGCAGCCACCTGATTGGTCCAGATGGTCAAAAAGAGATGCTGTGAAGGATGATTATGATCATCGTTCTGTTTTGGCCTTAGAAATTTGGGGACAATACAAACACTTTCTCAAAAAGGGAAGAAGACATTTTCAGTTTATTTTATACCTATCAAGATTTGGCAGCTGATAATTCAACCTCATCCACTAAACATTTGCCTGGCACCCATGAGGTAGCAGGTGCCCTGCTGGGGGGATTTGGGAATATAAATTTCTGTAGCACTTGGTCTCTGCCCTCGAGTCCAGAGGAATAGACAGATGTTCACTATAGCCCAGTGGGAGGAATGTGAAAGCAGAGATGGTAGAAAACACACTCAATGCCATACCTCACTAAATGTCACTAAAAGATCACAAAGTCCTAAGCCTAGGATATTCCTCCGTGGCAAAGCAGACACAATCACTCACAAGAAATGTTTGCCCATTGCAATGACTCACTTTCAAACCTCCCCAAGTTTTTAAGGTCATGAAGTTCCACTCCCTTATCAGCCACATCCTCCTTTCTACTGTTAATTTCAAATCCTCCTAAATCAAATGCCAGTCCCTCAGCAATCCCAGTGGAATGTGACTACCACCACCTCTAGCCCCACCTCTGGTCAGGTTCCTCATGGGTGCCATAGGACTGTCTCTGCTGCCCTCTAAAGGACCCTATTAAAAATGCACAGGTAGGGGCACCTGGGTGGCTCAGTCAGTTAAGGGTCTGACTTCAGCTCACGTCATGATCTCGCGGTCCATGAGTTTGAGCCCTGCATTGGGCTCTGTGCTGACAGCTCAGAGTCCGGAGCCTGTTTCGGATTCTGTGTCTCCCTCTCTTTCTGACCCTCCCCTGTTCATGCTCTGTCTCTCTCTGTCTCAAAAATAAACAATTGTTAAAAAAAAATTCACAGGTTAAGGATTCAAATGAATGAAGTACCCAACACAAAGGTTATATGCTTTTATGTATATTCCTGCCAGCTGGTAGGGAGCTCACTTTGAAGTAGCCTAGGAGTCAATACCATGAGCATGATTTTCCTGTGCCTGGGCATCATTTTGGTTATATGTTTGAAGAAAGGAAGACACACATTAGAATACATGGGGCCTGATCACAATCCCGGACTTCAAGCTGTATTACAAAGCTGTAATCATCAATACAGTATGGTACTGGCATAAAACCAGACACTCAGATCAATGGAACAGCATAGAGAACCCAGAAATGGACCCACAAATGTATGGCCAACTAATCTTTGACAAAGAAGGAAAAAATATCCAATGGAATAAAGACAGTCTCTTCAGCAAGTGGTGCTGGGAAAACTGGACAGCGACATGCAGAAGAATGAACCTGGACCACTTTATTATACCATACACAAAAATAAACTCAAAATGGATGAAAGACCCAAATGTAAGACAGGAAGCCATCAAATCCCTTGAGGAGAAAGCAGGCAGAAACCTCTTTGACATTGGCTGCAGCAACTTCTTACTCAACACATCTCCAGAGGCAAGGGAAACAAAAGCAAAAATGAACTACTGGGACCTCATCAAAATAAAAAGCTTCTGCACAGCAAAGGAAACAATCAGCAAAACTAAAAGGCAACCAATGGAATGGGAGAATAATATGTTATTTGCAAACAACATATCAGATAAAGGTTAGTATCCAAAATCTATATAGAACTTACCAAACTCAACACCCAAAAAACAAATAATCCAGTGAAGAAATGGGCAAAAGACATGAATAGACACTTCTCCAAAGAAGACATCCAGATGGCTGACCAATACATGAAAAAATGCTCAACATAACTCATCATCAGGGAAATACAAATCAAAACCACAATGAGATACCACCTCACACCTGTCAGAATGGCTAACATTAACGATTCAGGCAACAACAGATGTTGGCGAAAATGTGGAGAAAAAGGATCTCTTTTGCACTGTTGGTGGGAATGCAAGCTGGTGCAGCCACTCTGGAAAACAGTATGGAAGTTCCTCAAAAAATTAAAAGTAGAACTACCCTATGACCCAGCAATTGCACTACTAGGCATTTATCCACAAGATACAGGTGTGCTGTTTCAAAGGGGCACATGCACCCCAATGTTTATAGAACCACTATCAACAATAGCCAAAGTATGGAAAGAGCCCAAATGTCCATTGATGGATGAATGGATAAAGAAGATGTGGTGTATATATATATATATATATATATATATATATATATATATATACACACACACACACACACAATGGAGTATTACTTAGCAATCAAAAAGAATGAAATCTTGCCATTTACAACTACATGGATGGAACTAGAGTGTATTATGCTAAGCAAAATTAGTCAGTCAGAGAAAGACAAATATCATGATTTCACTCATATGAGAACTGTAAGATACAAAACAGATGAACATAAGGGAAGCAAATATAAAAACAGGGAGAGAGACAAGACATAAGAGACTCTTAAGTATGGAGAACAAACAAAGGGTTACTGGAGGGGCTGTGGAAGGGGGAATGGGCTAAATGGGTAAGGGGCATTAAGGAATCTACTCTTGAAATTATTGTTGCACTATATGCTGACTTGGATATAAATTTTAAAAAATAAAATAAAATAAAATAAAATAAAATAAAGACTACATGGGGCCTGGAAATAGGGACTTATCATTATGGACATATAGTCACATGTGCTTCTGTTCCCACCAGGACAACTCTCAGTCTGATCATGCAAGCCAATGGTGGGGATCCACAATGGATTCCTTATGCCTTTTTCCTCACCACCCCACCTCTTATCTGACTATCCCACATTCCTAATCATGGTGTATATTCTGCCAATTCCCAGATGCCTCATGATGGTCCTAGTATTCCAGTGGGACTTGTCATACTGGTAGGCTGAAAATCAATGTATGGCTATGCCCACCACCCAGAGATATGCAGACTGTAGGGCACAGTCTTCCAGCAGCCCACCTACAGATGCCATGCAAGGCCCTCTCTTTAAGAAACAATAAGGTTCTCTGCTTCTCATGTTGCTGATGATGCCAAGTTGTGGCTGGGCAGGCTCAGGTGCTTGTCTAGGACAATATCTATGGGATAAGAAGCATTTATTTTGCATCGGATACTTTAGGTTATCAGGACCACTCTTGGCTTCAATCTACACTGGCCTTGGATTTGGAACTGGATGCCTTGGCTCAGAAGCATCAAGCCCCAGCAACTTCTTACCCCTACCAGATGACTGTCATGGATCTTTTTGTAGATTTCCAGCACAGAATTTGGTATCCATGTCTCCTAAGGGACTGAGAATAAGTCCTCAAAAGGGTGACCAGAATAGGCAGAATGGGAAGACCCACACCCTATTCTGCATGTTCTGGAAGACCTCTCTTACTGCACTGGCTTCATGGTCCCATGGCCTGAAAAAGACATGATTCTGTCAGCTAATTTTTCAAAAAAAAGATGACATTGAGCTTTTACACCAGCATAAACTTACTCCCAGCTATCTTGAAGCCAGGATGAGTGACCAGCCCTTGCCTTTTTCTATATATCCCCCTAAAGCTTGGAACTCTTTGGTCCTGGGTGTTCATGTTACCTGTACTGCATCTGTTTACAACATGGTGCAGGCGAAGGGGAATGGAATACGATATCCCCAAGGTCTTTGTTTGATAAAGGAAAAGGACATGTGAGTGAAAGCAGAAATGTGCGCTCTAGAAGTTTGAAGGTTTGAAAAGCAGAACAGAAGAATTCCTTCCTCCCCTCTCCCAACTCAAATGTAATAATAAAGATGATAACAGTGATAACAAGATTTACGCTCCGGATCTCTTGTGCCAAATATTTCATGTGCATTATCAGATTTCATCTTCACATGCCATGAAATCAATATTATCATTGGCTTGGGGAGGAGCCACAATGGTGGAACAGCATGGAAGTTTTTTGTGTGTCTCACATCCATGAAATGCAGCCAAACCAACACTAAACCATCCTGCACACCTAGAAAACTGATCTGAGGATGAACACAACAATCTGAACAACCTGAACCACAGAATTCAGCAGGTACGCGGAATGGAGAGGTGAACTTGGGGAGTGAGAAGCCGCAGGAAGGGAGGTGCTTTTGCGGGCAGAGAGAGGACAGAGACTGGGTGGGGGAGAATACGGGAAAAGCACCCCTCCCCAAAAGCAGTTGGAGAGAAAGTGGAAAATTGGACACAGCCACAGGGACTAAACTAAAAAAGGGAGAAAGGAGAAAGGAGAGGGTTTAAATTCCATTAAGACTGTAAACAAGGGGAGTGCAAAGTCTGCAACTCCGCAGTTCCATACCTGGAGGTGCTCTGGTGGGAAGGTGAATACCCAGGCACAGAGTGGGGTCCGGGAGGTTCTTGGGCCACACAGAGAAAAGCGGTTCCACTGCTGGAAGGGCACTTGGTAGAGACTGTTGAAGCCACCTGGTCCCAACAGACCCCAGAAGGTGGCCACATTCACTAGTGCTGGGGCAAGGTCATTAAGGGTGAATCCTGGTGCCAGATGTGTGTTGTGATTTTCCATAATCCCTGAAATGCTGCTACACTGTCTCGCGAAGTTTTTCTGGGGCAGGCTGGCACCTAGCTGCAGTCTCGGGGCACCAGCAACAGCAGGGTCCAGTGGGTGTTCCTGGGTGCAGGCAATATTCGGCCATTGCTCTGTGAGACCCTCCCGCAGAGGGGTGGAACAGGTCAAAGGCGCAGGCCTTCAGAAGTAAGGGGCCGGGGAAAACAGCCACACCTGAGACAAAACTCGAGAGAGAGGTACTGCCTGGGGCTTGGTCACAGACAGTGAAAAAGTGGGGAGTGGACGAAAGCTGAAGACAGAGGATTGGTGCATAATTGCTGATCAGGGAGAACAGAGTTCTGATACTAGAGACTGGGTAGGGTGACGCCATTTTCACCGCTCCCGCACATGCACATACGAAACTATGACCACCACATCACTCCACCCCAGTAGGCTAGCAGCGCCATCTAGTGGAGAATGGAGCTGTTACACTGAGCCCCACCCAACTGGGCCAACCTCTCTCTTCAAGAACACAAGTCTCACCGCCAGCTTAGTTTATGGACTATAAAGCACTACATAGACTGACTTCTAGGGGAAAACAAATCAATTTCAGTCCTACTTCAATCTGTTAGCAGGTCCATCTATTCAATTTTCTTTTTTTTCTCTTTTACACTTCTTTTTTTTTCTTGAATACAAAAAGAGAAAAAATTCATTTTTATTTACAATTTTTATTAAAAAATATTTTTCTTTATTTTTTACTATACTTTTTACTTTTGTGTAAATTTTTTCAAATTCTATTTTACTTTCATCATTTTATCTTAGTATACTTCAGTGTATTCACTTTTTCAAATTTTCAAACGATTTCCTTTTTTCTCTTTTTATTTTTTCTTTTTCATTTCTTTTCTTTTTCCTGAATAAAGAGAAAAATTTCATTTTTACTTTCATTTTCTATTAAAAATATATTTCTTTAATTTTATTACTACATTTTTTCCTCTTATGTAAAATTTTTTCAAATTCTATTTTATTTCTATCATTTTATTTTAGTCTACTACACTGTATTCACCTTTTCAAATTTTCAAACTATTTCCTTATTTTTCCCTCTTTTTTCTCTTTTTCATTTCTTTTCTTTTTCTCTTTTTCTTGAATACGAGAATGGAAAAAATTCATTTTTATTTTTAATTTTTTATTAAAAATATTTTCCTTAATTTTTTTCTACTATTATTTTTACTTTTGTGTTAATTTTTTCAAATTCTAACTCCCACCATTTCATTTTAGTCTACTTCAATGTACTCATTTTTTCAAATTCTCAAACGATTTCCTTTCCCCTCTTTTTTCTCTAATCTATAAAACCACTTTCAACACCCAGACCAAAACACACCTAGAATCTACCATCATTTATTGGATTTGTGTGTGTGTGTTTAATTTTTTAATTTTAATATTTTTTTATTTTAATTTTTTTATTTTTTCTACATCATTAATTCCTTTTCTCCCTTCAAAATGATGAAAGGAAGGAATTCACCCTAAAAGAAAGAGCACGAAGAAACAACCGCCAGGGATTTAATCAACACAGATACAAGCAAGATGTCTGAACCAGAATTTAGAATCACGATAATAAGAATACTAGCTGGAGTCGAAAAGAGATTAGACTCCTTTTCTGCAGAGATAAAAGAAGTAAAAACTAGTCAGGATGAAATAAAAAATGGCATAATTGAGCTGCCATCATGAATAGATGCTGCAGCAACAAGGATGGATGAGGCAGAACAGAGAATCAGTGATATAGTGGACAAACTTACGGAGAATAACGAAGCAGAAAAAAAGAGGGAGATTAAGGCAAAAGAGCATGATTTGAGAATTAGAGAAATCAGGGACTCATTAAAAAGGAACAACATCAGAATCATAGGGGTCCCAGAAAAGGAAGAGAGAGGAATAGGGGTAGAAGGGTTATGTGAGTAAATCATAGCAGAAAATGTTCCTAACCTGGGGAAAGACACAGACATCAAAATCCAGGAAGCACAGAGGACCCCCATTAGTTTCAACAAAAACTGGCCATCAACAAGACATATCATACTCAAATTCACAAAATACTCAGGCAAGGGAGACAATCATGAAGTAGCAAGGGAAAAAAAGTCCTTAACCTACAAGGGAAGACAGATCAGGTTTGTAGCAGACTTTTCACAGAAACTTGGCGGGCCAGAAAGGAGTGGCAGGATATATTCAATGTGCTCAATCAGAAAACTATGCAGCCAAGAATTTGTTATCCAGCAATACTGTCATTCAAAATAGAAGGAGAGATAAAGTTTCCCAGACAAACAAAAATTAAAGGAGTTTGTGACCACTAACCAGCCCTGCAAGAAATTTTAAGGGAGACTTTCTGAGGGAAGAAAAGATAAAAAAAAAAAACAAAAACAGGTAAATAAAGACCCAAAGAAACAAAGACTAGAAAGGACTATTATCTTTCAGAACTCACTCTAAACATCAATGGGTTCAATGCTCCAATCAAAAGACACAGGGTAACAGAATGGATAAGAAAACAAGATCCATCTATATGCTGTTTACAAGAGACCCACTTTAGACCTAAAGACACCTTCAGATTGAAAATAAGGGGATAGAGAACCATCTATCATGCTAATGGTCAACAAAAGAAAGCCGGAGTAGCCATACTTATATCAGAAAATCTAGACGTTAAAATAAAGACTGTTTCAAGAGATGTAGAGGGGCATTATATCATAATCAAGGGGTCTATCCACCAAGAAGACCTAACAATTGTAAACATTTATGTGCCAAATGTGTAAGCACCCAAATATATAAATCAGTTAATCACAAACATAAAGAAACTCATCAATAGTAATACCGTAATAGTAGGAGACCACAACACCCCACTCACAGCAATGCACAGATCATCTGATCAAAAAATCAACAAGGAAACAATGCCTTTGAATGACACACTGGACCAGATGGACTTAACAGATATATTCAGAACATTTCATCCTAAAGCAGCAGAATATACATTCTTCTCCAGTGCACATGGAACATTCTCCAGAATACACCACATACTGGGACACAAATCAGCCTTCAACAAGTGCAAAAAGATCAAGATCATACTGTGCATATTTTCAGACCATGACGCTATGAAACTCAAACTCAACCACAAGACCAAAATTTGGAAAGGTAACAAATACTTGGAGACTGAAGAAAATCCTACTAAAGAATGAATGGGATAACCAAGAAGTTAAAGAGGAAATTAAAAAATTCATGGAAGCCAATGAAAATGAGAACACCACAACCCAAAACCTCTGGGACTCAGGAAAGGCAGTCATAAGAGCAAAGTATATAGCAATCCAGGCCTTCCTAAAGAAGGAAGAAAGGTCTCGGATACACAACCTAACCTTACACCTTAAAGAGCTGAAAAAGAACAGCAAATAAAACCCAAAACCAACAGAAGACAGGAAATAATAAAGATTGCAGCAGAAATTAATGCTGTCGAAACAAACGAACAAACAAAAAAACAGTAGAACAGATCAATGAAACCAGAAGCTGGTTCTTTGAGAGAATTAACAAAATTGATAAACCACTAGCCAGTGTGACCAAAAAGAAAAAGGAAAGGACCCACATAAATAAAATCAAGAATGAAAGAGGAGAGATCACAACCAACATAGCAGAAATACAAACAGTAATAAGAGAATATTATGAGCAATTATACGCCAATAAAATGGGCAATCTGGAAGAAATGGACAAATTCCTAGAAACCTATATACACTACTAAAACTGAAAGAGGAACAAATAGAAAGTTTGAACAGACTCATAACCAGTAAGAAAATCAAATTAGTAATCAAAAATCTCCCCCAAAAAACAAGAGTCCAGGGCCAGATGGCTTTCCAGGGGAATTCTACCAAACATTTAAGGAAGAGTTAACACCTAAAATCTTGAAGCTGTTCCAAAAAAATAGAAATGGAAGGAAAACGTCCAAACTCTTTCTAGGAAGCCAGCATTACCTGGATTCCAAAACCAGACAGAGACCCCACTAAAAAGAACTATAGACCAATTTCCCTGATGAATGTGGATGCAAAAATCCTCAACAAGATATGACCCAACTGGATCCAACAATACAGTAAAAAAATTATTCACCATGACCAAGTGGGATTTATACCTGGAATGCAGGTCTGGTTCAATATCCGCAAAACAATTCACGTGATTCATCACACCAATAAAAGAAAGAACAAGAACCATATGATCCTCTCAATAGGTGCAGAGAAAGCATTTGACAAAATACAGCATCCTTTCTTGATCAAAACCCTCAAGAAAGTAGGGACAGAAGAAGCATACATCAAGATCATAAAAGCCATATATGAACACTCCAATGCTAATATCATCCTCAATGGGGAAAAACTGAGAACATTCCCCCTAAAGTCAGGAACAAGACAGGGATGTCCACTGTCACCACTGTTATTCAACAGAGTATTGGAAGTCTTAGCCTCTGCAATCAGACAACACAAAGAAATAAAAGGCATCCAAATCTGCCAGGAGGAGGTCAAATTTTCACTCTTCACAGATGACATGATACTCTGTATGGAAAACCCAAAAGATTCCACCAAAAAACTGCTAGAATTGATTCATGAATTCAGCAAAGTTGCAGGATATATAATCAATGCACAGAAATCGGTTGCATTCCTATACACCAAAAATGAAGTAACAGAAAGAGAAATCAAGGAATCGATCCCATTTACAGTTGCACAAAAGACCATAAAATACCTAGGAATAAATCTAACCAAAGACGTGAAAAATCTATACACTGAAAACTATAGAAAGCTTATGAAAGAAATTGAAGAAGACTCAAAATATGGAAAAAGATTCCATGCTTCTGGATAGGAAGAACAAATATTGTTAAAATGTCAATAGTACCCAAAGCAATCTACATATTCAATGCAATCCATATCAAAATAACACAAGCATTCTTCACAGAGCTAGAATAAATAATCCTGGAATTTGTATGGAACCAGAAAATACCCCAAATAGCCAAAGAAATCTTGAAAAAGAAAACCAAAGCAGGAAGCATCACAATCCCAGACTTCAAGCTATACTACAAAGCTGTAATCATCAAGACAGTATGGTACTGGCACAAGAACAGACACTCAGATCATTGGAACAGAATAGAGAGCCCAGAAATGGACCCACAAACGTATGGCCAACTAATCTTTGACAAAGCAGGAAAAAATATCCAATGGAATAAAGACAGTCTCTTCAGCAAGTGGTGCTGGGAAAACTGGACAGCGACATGCAGAAGAATGAACCTGGACCACTTTCTTACACCATACACAAAAATAAACTCAAAATGGATGAAAGACCTCAATGTAAGACAGGAAGCCATCAAAACCCTCGAGGAGAAAGCAGGCAAAAACCTCTTTGACATTGGCTGCAGCAACTTCTTACTTAACACATCTCCAGAGGCAAGGGAAACAAAAGCAAAAATGAACTACTGGGACCTCATCAAAATAAAAAGCTTCTGCACAGCAAAGGAAACAATCAACAAAACTAAAAGGCAACTGACAGAATGGGAGAAGATATTTGCAAATGACATTTCAGATAAAGGGTTAGAATCCAAAATCAATAAAGAATTTATCAAACTCAACACCCAAAAAACAAATAATCCAGTGAAGAAATGAGCAAAGACATTAATAGACACTTCTTCAAAGAACACATCCAGATGGCCAACCGACACATGAAAAAATGCTCAACATTACTCACCATCAGGGAAAGACAAATCAAAACCACAATGAGATACCACCTCACACCTGCCAGAATGGCTAACATTAACAACTCAGGCAACAACAGATGTTGGCAAGGATGTGGAGAAAAAGGATCTATTTTGCATGGTTGGTGGGAATGCTAACTGGCACAGCCACTCTGGAAAACAGTATGGAAGTTCTTCAAAAAACTAAAATTGGAACTACTCTATGACCCAGCAATTGCACTAATAGGCATTTATCCATGGGATACAAGTGTGCTGTTTCAAAAGGACACATGCACCCCCATGTTTATAGCAGCACTATCAACAATAGCAAAGTATGGAAAGATCCCAAGTGTCCATCGATGGATGAATGGATAAAGAAGATGTGGTATATATATTCAATGGAGTATTACTCAGCAATCAAAAAGAATGAAATCTTGCCATTTGCAGCTATGTGGATGGAACTGGAGGGTATTAAGTGAAATGAGTCAGAGAAAGACAAAAATCATATGACTTCACTCATATGAGGACTTTAAGAGACAAAACAGATGAACATAAGGGAAGGGAAAGAAAATAATATAAAAACAGGGAGGGGAACAAAACATAAGAGACTCATAAATACGGAGAACAAACTGAGGGTTACTGGAGGGGTTGTGGGAGGGTGGATGGGCTAAACGGGTAAGGGGCACTAAGTAATCTACTCCTGAAATAATTGTTGCATTATATGCTAACTAATTTGGATGTAAATTTTAAAAAATAAAAAATAAAATAAAATAAAATATTATCATTGGTCTTAATTTAATAGGAGAACAATGGGGCATAAAGAGTGACTTGTTTGAGATCCCATTGCCAGGACCGACTCTCAGAGCTGCCCAATTACAAAGCCCACAGTCTTGAGCAAGACCTCTGCTGTCTTTCATTCACTGTATTCCTAGGCCTCTCTCCTACTTTTAAAGGTGCCACAGCCCAGGCTGGAAGGAATACCCCAAACACACCGCCAAAGTGCTAATCAAGAGATGTTGTTTCTAGGAGCAGCAAACTTCCATAGTCTCATTAAATCATCAGGAAAACATTACAAAGGGTAAATTGTCCTCATATTCTCTGTAGTCATTCTTACAATTATGTGTGGTATGTGGCCAGGTTCTAACTCTGATTTGAAGACTGCTTATCAAAGATTTCCAGCTGTAATTAATCTTGGCACATTTAGCCTTGGGTGCACAGAATTTCCTAGTTATGCATTTCTCTGGAGGATAAAGCCTTCTTTTAGAAAGATAAATGTCACTGGGAAGGACAATTATCTTATGTTTACAACTAATAACTTAAAAATCTATGTTCTATCAGGCCAGACTCTCTATCAGCTAGGTATTGGATGGAGGGGTGGGGATCACTGGACTGGCTGTGAAAATGGTGCACAAAGGGAGGGTGTCCTGGAGACAGCCTGAACCAGATCATTGTCCACAGGATTGCTGAGTCATGAAAGAAAGGTGAATTCAATACCCAAGTAAAGGAAGTAGGAAGTTGGAAACTGGAAGGACCAAGTCAATTGTTTTAAACCCTAAGGGGCATAAAATATCACTTAGGGAGTTTATCAAGAGCTAGATTCCTAGCTTCATTCCCAGAGATCCTGATTTAGTAGATCTGCATTTTAAAAACATGTCAGTTATTGTGATGCGGGTGGCCATAGAACCACTGGGCAAGACAAAACCTAAACAGAAAACAGACTGTAAAGTCAGTGAGAGAGGGTTTTGACAGGAAAGGATGAATTATAAGCAAGTGAATGGAGGGGGTCTTAACACACAGTCTTGCCTCACTTAGTCAAAGTAGACTCTCAAAGAACTAGGATAAAGAAGGCAGTTGAGAGAAAGACTCCAGGGTCGGTGCCACAGAAGGGAGAGGGACAAAGGGTGGAGATGTAAGAGGGGGTTACAACTCAACCCACTTTTCACTTTTGCCGTGTCTGAGCCCCCATTCGCAGTGTTTCCTTCTAGCATTCCAAAACTATCCCTCCAACACAGAGTAGCTTACTATCCTCCACATACCTCCCGCCTCTGTTCTGGTCTTCTTTCAGGCAAGTTTGCAAAATCAGACTTAAAGTACAGAATTTTTACTTCCCATATTTCTAGACATGTGCCATAGCTGCCAGCTTCTGGGAGGCCCCAGTGTTGAACTGTATCCAGCTCAGGATGGAGCTGTTTTCCCTGAAATCTAAAACAATTCCCAGAGCATTTTATGGGAACGCAATTTATTTTTATACAGCCCCAACACTCATTCCAATTTTATGATTTTTTTCAATTATTTACAACTTTCCCCTTATGTTCAACCCAGATTCATATCCAAGCAAAGGAAGGAGTCTACAGGTCAGAGCAACATTTTTTATGTGCACAGTGAGCGAGATGGGGGTGGGGGGGAGTTGATATGTAACTAAGACAAAAGCAGCAGAAGTTGGATATATTTTCTTTTTACAAGTAAAGAGACTATAAACCATAACTATCTCCAATTTTATCCCTTTTCAGATAATAGACAATGTGATGTGCCCCTAGACATTGTGAATGCAGAGGGAGCACCTGGTGTGTGATTGAGAGCGGGAATATAGGATCTTTGGATGCCCTTTCTTGGCTACATAATCAGGGCAGGGCTAATAGCAAGCTTCCCCGAAACTCACCCTTTCAACAAACATTTACTGAGTTCCTAGAAATGTTCCCTCTCAGATGATAAGTAATTTCTAAAGAAGCCACATTGGTGCTTTGGTATTCGAGAAATAATCTCTGATGGTCCTTGTGAAAAGCAATATGAAGCTTCCTTCAGGTCTGGCCATGCCTAGTTCCTCATCCTTTCATTCTTGGAACTCCCACAATACACCAGGCCCTGTACTGGGCATCAGGAAGGCAATGAGAGTGAAAAAAGGCATGGATCCTACTGGCAAGCAGCTTTCAGGCTAATGGAAAGACACACTGATCAAATAATCCCATGAAGAAGGGCATAATTAAAAACTGAGATAAGAGCTATTAGAGAAAGAAAGGTTCTGTTACAAAGGAACTGGACCCAGCATCTAAGAGCAGGGGAGTGTTCTCTGAGAAAGTGAGGCCCTGGGGAGTAAGAGTAACCCAGACAAAGAGGAGAGAAAGAGTATTCGTCAAGCACATGAATGGCTTGGAGAAAGGTCTGTGATGGGAAGGATTACAGCATATTTGAGGGACTGAAATCACAAGACCAATGAGCCTGGCTGGAAGAAGGAGGAGACATAGTGAAAGGCAAGGCTGGAAGAGAAGGAGGCAGAGGACTTTGGGCACCCTTATGGGCCTTGATAAGCATTATGGCCTTCAGTCTTAGAGCAAAGCAAGTCAGCAAAAGATTTGAGGTGACAGGATCAATCTGCTTTTGGAAGACCACTCTACCCACGGGAAGACCAATTAGGAGGCCATTTCTATAGTTCAAATAAGAGGAGATGGACACAAGGGGATGGATTTGAGAAATCCTCTGTAGTCTGTATGAGAAATATTTATTTGTTGATGGACTTCACTGGTTACGGATAAAGAGGAGGTCTCGAGGGTGAATTTGGTGATTCTTACTCATGTGATTAGTTGAATGTTAGTGCCATTTACTGAAACAGGGAACACTGGGATATCAACTTGGGGAGAGAGGAGAGGCAGAAATATTATGAGTTTGATCTTAAACATGTTGATTATGAGGTAACTTAGAGAGAGCAAAGGAGATAACCAGCAAACTGTTGGATATGCAGATTTGGAGCTCAGGAGCAGACTGGGCTGAGGACATTGATTTCCAGGTCAATTATAGATGACAGTTGATGCCATGAGCATGTATAAGCTTGCCAAGTATGGTAGTATCAGGTAATCAACTGCAACATTTAATAGCTGGGGAGAAGAGGAGTCACATTGTGCTGAGAAAGAGAAAACAACAACAGGGCAATGTGGTGTCTAGGAAGCCAACAATGAAAGAGAATGTTTCAAGGAAAGTATTCTGTGATGTTGAATGCTGCTAACAAACTGAGGAAGAGGGGACATGGAAAATGCCCAGAGGGTTTAGTTGAAAAGATCAGTGGTGGCCATAGCAAGAATTGTTTGAGTGGGGTCCTGAGATGAACAGATCACAGTGAGCTGTGGAAGAAATGTTTGATGAAGAAATAAAGACCCAGACCTAAAGGCTAGTTTAGAAGGAAAGGGAGAGATGGTGGTAACTAGAGGGAATGTGGGACCACGGAAGGTATTTTTGATTTGTATTTGTTGTTTAATAGAAGAGACTTGGACATAATTCAATGCCGACAAGAATGATCCTTTTGAGAAGCACTTGAATGCATAGGAGAGAGAAGAGAAAATAGGTAGCAAACAATGTCTGGGAAAGCAGGAGGGTGGTGGCATGCAGAGAGCACAGGTGGAAGATGGGAGACAAAAGGTGAGGGTAGGTTAGGAGATCTGAAAGCAGGATATCAAAAAAATTCCTCTAGCTGATTGCTTCAATTTTCTCTAAGAAACAGAAAGGAGGGTCATCACTGGTAATGGGGCAGGAAGTTGGGGAACAGGGCTACAAACTAATGGTTGGCAGAGCATATAGAAGATTTCAAATAGTCATTGCAGAGTATCCAGAAACTCTGTTTCAGTTGTTCTGGAGGGGTGCCTCCAAAACTACAGCTGATTCTGAAACATGTGTTTCTGGGACCAGGCTTTGGGAAACACCAGCATGGGGACATGTACCCTTTTAAGTCCCCATGTGAAACTCGCCATCAAGAATGGAAGAAACAAGTGTTTCCAAGAAGATTGTACTGGTGTACATGACAATCTGTATAATTCTATGTCCTCAGATGGCTCCACTCTCCCAGGAGGGCTATTTGACCAAGGCAGCTCTGAAGCTATTCTTGACCTTTTGTGAAATTTAATAGATCTTAATTCAGTTCTGAGGCAACTCAACTTGAACTTGAACTTAGTCTTTTATTCTGACTTTAGGCCCTAGTTCTAACAACCAGGGTTGTATTTAGTCTCTAAACCATGCCCCACTCTACTTAACCCTTCTGTTGCCAGAATTACTGTAAGTTACAATGTTAGTCATTATCTAGTTTATGAGAATTCCAAGGTATGACCTTTGTCAAAAGGTAACAATATATGAGTATGCACACAATCTAAAATCTGAATATAATACCTAACTATAAATTTCAAGCAAGATAGATCAGAACCAGCTTTACGCAGTTTAATTTGGAAGAATAATGGTACAAGTTTTGAAAAAGCATTATAACTATGCAAAGATCATCTTGCCACATAAATCATTTCTGTCCATGATTATGAAGCCTGAAGACAGATAAGTGAGCTCTAGAAAGGATTTTACCTGGTTTCCAGTCATTCTCTTAATGAACTGTTCTTCATTCTTTGCTTGGCCAACACCCCTTGATCCTTCAAATCTCTGATTAAATGCTACTTCTTTGGAAATGTTTCTCCAACCTCTGACATTAATAGATCTCCCCCTCAAACAGACCCCATCATTATTTTCTCTCATACCATCCTGTTATTTTTCTTCATGGCACAATCCCCACTTGCAAGTATAAATTATTTGTATTATATTTTTAAGTTTGTATCACTGTTAGACTGTAAGTCCTATGAGGAGCTCAAGTTCATTTTATCATACAACGTATACCCAGTACAGTATTGGCACAACGGGCTGATTTTAGAATACATAGGTTAACTCAATAAAGATCTACTGAATAAATAAATAAATATACATTAGGGAGTTAACCTTACCCTGTCCTTGCTGGTTTCCAGAGCAACATGCAGTGAGTGATAGTCCAGTTGACTGTGCGACATCCAGGTAAGAGAATCTAAGGCAGTTGCTCTCAAACCTTTGTGACTCTCACTTAGTCAGAGAAAGCTACTCCAATAGACAAAGAACCACGAGGATAACACAAGCACATTTCGAGGGAATCATACAGACATTAACTTTAGCAATACTTTGATGCAAATGTAAATCATAACACATTGTAGGGTTAACCAAACAACCCTCAGAAAAGAAAATTAATACTTTAAGAATCAAGAAGAGTTGCATTCAGTTGCCATCCCATAAACTTGGGATACTGTTAATGATAAACAGATAACAAGCCATCCCACTCTCTGGTCTTTGCAGCATTGTCAGGCACCGTGGAGTAATCAGACTTATTGGCAGAATGCTGAATTAGAATCCTCGGGAAATTCTAGCACAGTATTAATGTGAATTTCTTGGGTACCAAATTTTAGTAACCCTCAATAATACACCTAGTAGTTATTAGTAAACAACTTACTAAAAGTCTATGGAATTGCCTGCCATTTGCCTATAAGAACTTGGGTTTTTTGGATTCATTCCCTGATCATCTAAAGGATCCTCATGGCTTACCAGATGACTAAGAATCATATCTGAGGACTACTGGTCTAGGAGGTGTGCAATCCAACCATTTCTCCAGTTCTCCTCTGTTCTGTCCTTTGATCCAGTGAGGACACCAGACAGCCCCACACTTGGACCACATTAGCTGTGGCTCCTGTTGGCCACCTTCAGTGAGTTGTGTTAATGTCATGCTCTTGGCTAGAGTTGTTCCAAGAAACAATTAAATGAAATACACTTCTGCATTTGCTATAAAAGTCACTGTGAATATTATCAATGTTTTTACTATGTAATTTATATATAATTTTTATATAATCATGATTAGGATAACAGTTAATGTTTGAGTTCACTATGTGCCACTCACAATTCTAAGGGCTTAGCATGTTTTGCTTCATTTAGTCTTTGCATATTCCTGAGGAGGAAGGTAGTATCATTAATCCATCTAACCCCAATGTCACACAATATTCCTTAATCTCTGCTAAGAATTTCTTTTGGAATTTACTGCCAGAAAAATTTTATCTCTATTGGGAAACTAGTATACCTCCTACTTCCTGATAATAAGTAGGGTAATATTTATTGCTTGCCTTTTATCCCTGGATTCCAGAAATGTGCAGTAGAATTTGGGTCTTCTACATAGGATGATATCATCTTGTCATAAGTATATTATTTCCACTTATTTGTCTGTGTACTGACTTTCTATTTCCATTTTATTTGCTTTGTTGTATACTAATTGCCTCAGAACTTTTTGGAAACAAGAAAAGTAGAAATCAACTTAGTTAAACAAACAAAAATACATACTTTGAGTTTAACCTGAGAGCATTATGTCTAAGGAATCAGTGAATGCAGATTGAGAACACAACACCACCTGGGCTAAATTTGGAACAATTCTGGAAACCAAATATCTTCTCCCAAACTTCCTGGGATATAGTGGCTATTCATATATTTTGAGAAAAATGGAGTTATTGGATACCATCCAGGGAGAGCCCTGAATGAAAAACCTTTTGGCCAGAACATCAAGGCCTTTAGAGAGAATGGAAATGCCTGGCTATTACAGAAACCATGTCAGAAGGAGGTATCTTTGTGAATAAGCATCTGTATGTGCCTCTTACTGCAATATGAATACATTATTAAAGGAAAATATTTTATTTATAGAATAACTTGACCTTAAACACATATGTATTGTGAGGGGTCAGGGTAACTCTCACACTCTATTTTCTCCGGCAAATAAGTATAGCTGTCCATAAGAGCCAAAATAATGCATTCAGAATAAACAAGGCATACCACAACTCTCTTTTTATCTAAGAAGCATTTGGTATTGCAGTTTGCCTCAAGCAATGGGTCTAGAAATGCCAAGTGTTTATTTTAGCAGCTATAATGACCATAAAAATATGTTCTTGTCCCCCTTAAGATTCTTATAATTCCCTGGGAGAGATGGTTTAAAGTTTAATAATAAATGTAGTTATTATCCAGATTTCATCAGAAAAATAAATAACTAAACATAAAATAATTGAGAGAGAAGGACATCAAAACCAGCTGCACTTCTTTTTGTGACTCCAGTTAGATTTTTTTGAGCCAGTTCATGCTGCAGTTCAGTGCAAACCTTCCAGAATTCTGGACACCAACTCTGTGATCACTGCAATGGCTCTAACTGTTCTTGGAAACAGTGCTTGCAATCTGAATTTTGAATGCTCAGAATCTCTAGCTTTATCAGTGTTCCAAAGGAGTTCTGATTCTTCTCTCTGAAAGTTTATGCTTCAAATGATCAGTCTGATTTATCATGAATTTGTATCGTTTTTGAAGACTTGATGTGTTCAGTTTACTTTCTCTTAAACCTCTGTGCTCAGAGTGCTTGATTAGGGTCTGGGAATGTGCATCTGATTTAAAGAATTTCTTATCTAATGAGATACTCTTTTCTCCCTCTCCCACAAAGCAAAAAACACACTTAGAGCCTTTGAATAAAGAGATGTAATAAATGTGTGCATCCAGGAAGAATTACCAAAGTCTCTGTTCATTGCACCTCTTCCCCTTTAGACAAGCACTTGTCAACTGTAATGTGCATATGAATATGTACATTGTGCATATGAATATGTAATGTGCAAGAAGTCTGGGCTGCTTCTTACACTGCAGCATCTGAGCTAGCTGGTTTGGAGCAGGGCTGAAATTTGTGACCCTGACGAGCTCCCAGATACTGCTGGTGGTGGTGCTGACCCACAGCCCTTAGAGTAGCCAGGACCTGCAGGGTCTAGAGCAGTGTGCCACAGGTGTAGTGGTAAATATCCTAGTAGCCACATTAAAAAAAAAATTTTAAGGTTCAAGTGGACATAATCTAACAATATATTTTATTTACCCCAACATAACCAAATATTATCAGTTCAACAGGCAATCAATACAAAAATTACTTAGATATTTTGCACTCTTTTTTTCATACTAAGTCTTCAAAATCATGTATTTTACATTTACAGCACATCTCAAATTACACTAGCCACATTTCAAGTGTTCAGTGGCCACACATGACTAGTAGTTACTACATTATACAGCATAGGTCCAGAGAGTATCACTGTCTTCTCAGGAGAAATTCTGTCCAGTAACTCTTGAGTGTTATAAAACTCTGTGGGTGTCAGGCTGTGAGAACACTCCAGATGACCGTCGTTAGGGTGACAGTATCATCTGGGTTGAGAATGGCAGTTCTAATTTGGGAATGAGTTTATTCAAAACCAGTAGGGGCTTGCTGGGTGGTAAGAACCTCTCATGTTTAGGGCACAGATAATCCTTAGTATTGTCTCTTTTGTCTTGGCACTTCCTGGTTGTGAGTTAATAGAGGGCCACAGGGAAAGATAGGGAGCATTAAGTTGTGTGAGATGGGAACCATTGAGCCATGTGTGAGCAAGCGCCAGGTAGCACAGGACCTAGAATCCTCACTTAGGAGACTGAGTTTTATTCTACGAGCATTGGAGAACCATTGCAAGATTTTAAGTAGAGAAATACGGTACAATCAGGTTTTCATCTGAGAAAGATCTTTTTGCAATAACAGAAAAATGTTCTGGTGGAAGACAAGATTGAAAGCAAGGAAAGTAGACAGGAAAGTTTTTCAGAAATCCAGGCAAAAGATAATAATGGTCTGTTAAGAAACTAGTTCTGTGGTTGGAGGAGGAAGTAAGAGTAAAAAGGATTTTACTGATATGTCTTGGTGGTAGACAGGAGATTACAATAAAAAAAAAAAAAAGGATAAGAGAAGAATACAGAATGATGCCTGGGTGTATCCGGCAAGGCCTCAGGAGGAAAGAGCACACTCAAATCAGGAGACCGGGAAGAAGGCTAATAAGGGCATTGTTTACATCAGTGCAGGGCACAGCTCTGCAGCAGGAGCCAATGCCACTCCCAGCCCTGAAGGCACAAGGGAAGGGAGCAGTTACTGGACCCAGAAGGAAAAGTTGTAGGACAGGGGCCGCCAAGGCAGGAGCAGTCACTTCAGGTGGAACAACACAGCCAGCAGAGACAAGCCAGCAAAACCAGTCTAGACTGAAAGTTATGTCATATTTTAAATTTCTGTAGAAACTGCCAAATGGCTGTTTTGTCTGTTCCCAGTCATTCTATAGACTCTCCCACCAACAATATAAAAGAATTTCTCTTTTTCTTACTTCTTATAAGCAATGTATATTATCAATCTTTAAAAAAAAATTGCCTATTGTAATGGTTAATTTTATGTGTTAATTTGGCGAGGCCATGGTACTCAAATATTTGGTCAAACCTCAATCTAGATAGATTTTGCTTTAAAAGTGTTTTGTAGATGAAATTGACGTTGAAATCAGTAGATCTTGAGTGAAGCAGATGACCCTCAATAATGTGAGCAGGACTTCGTATCCGTTGGAGACCTTAGGAGAAAAAGACTGAGGCCTCCCAAGGAAGAGGGAATTCTGCCCCCACACTGCCTTCAGATTGCAGCTGCAACATTAGTTCTTGCCTGGGTCTCCAGCCTGCCCGCACGCCCTGCAAGTTTTCAACTTGCCAGCCTCCACATATCACATGAGCCAATCCCTTACAGTAAATCTATTACACACACACACACACACACACACACACACTTACACAGCCTATTGGTTCTGTTTTTCTAGAGAACCTTGACTAATACACCTCTTCAGCTAGAAATTATATCTCAGCTTAGTTTCGATCTGCAATTTTCTGATTATTAGTCAAGTTCACATTATTTATAGTTTTTTTTTTACCATTTTCATTCCTTTTTCTGTATTCTTTTTATGTATTTTCCTACTGAGCATTTTGATGTTTTATTGTAGGAGGTCCATATATATATATATGTATATATATGTATACATGTCCATATATATATTATGTCCATATATATATATGTATATACATGTATACATGTCCATATATATATTATGTCCATATATATATATATGTTGATTTATATATTTATTCTGTAAGCTGCAATTTTTCTCACCATCTGCTCTCTGTCACTGACATGGTAAACTGTGTTGCCTCTAAGCTTAGAAGTGCTCCAGAGTCCATGAGGAAGAATGGTTCTTACCCCTCTACCCACTCATGCCCAAGACTGTTCAGAGTTGCCATTTTCTCTAGGCTCATTTCTCCATCATTTGATTATATCTACCTTCTATCTTTTAAAAATGCTCAACGTCTACAATTTACAGTGCTTTTTTTGGATGCATTTCTCTTCCTTTTTCTGACATTTCAGTAGGATTTGGGGAGGGCAGGGAGGTAAAAGTGAGTGGCCAGCTGGCCATATTGAACCAAAAACTGGGGAACTCGTTTAACAATAAAAGCAGGCTGAGAGTTTTCAAAGTCTCTAGGACTTAGCTGGTTATGTATTTTTAAGCCCATTCAATTAACAGAACCCAAAGTCATACAATTATCCTTAACTTGCCATGAAAAAGGAACAGAACAGTAGCACACTTTTTTAAAAGTGCCAATAAGTGCCTAATAAGTGGGATGCTATACAAGAGAACTACGGGAATACACCTTTGGAAACCCAAAAGTTTACCACAGAGAGGTAGAAATAGAACCATAGGGGAAGTTAAAATAATATATAATTATGCATACAATTAAGACTAATTTTTTCTTATGATTTTCATGAAACAAAAAAAATTTTTGAGAAAATACTACTTTTTACATTATATATAATTTACAAACAAGAATTCAACATACATGAACTCGGAACTCCCTCTCTGAACCACATGGAACAATTGGGAAAACCATTCACAGACACTGAGAAACAAACAGCAGGTTTCCAAACCCTGCCTGGCCTGGGTAAAACAGCATTTATGGGTGAGAGTGGATATAGGCATAAGATTTGTCTCCTAATTTACAAACAGATGGCCAATTCCACTTCCTCTATCCCCTAACAAACCCAGTATATAATAGAATTCCAGCATAACTGCTATATATGCCTGCCTCCCATCCCAATCCAGCAGCTCCCCTCCATTTTCCTTTAGGAAAACCTTGGGGGAGCTGCCAGGCATATTGCCCTTGCCCTTCTCTGACAAAAGGGTAGGTGCACAACACAAGCTGGCCCCAGGAATGACCACACAAATTTGCAGTGCAAAATGAAAATGCACTGATATAAGGTTAATATACAAAACTCAATCACCTTCCTATATACCAGCAATGAACAAGTGAAATTGCATGTTGAGAACACAATACCATTTACATTAGCATCCTCCCAAATTAAAAACTTAGATATAAATCTAACAAAATATGTATAAGATCTGTATGAGGAAAACTATACATCTCTAATGACAAAATCAAAGAGGAACTAAATTAAAGGAGAGATATTCCATATTCATGACTAGGAAGATTCAATATTGTCAAGGTGTCAGTTCTTCCCAACTTGATCTACAGGCTTGATGCAATCCCAATCAAAATTCCAGCAAGTTATTTTGTGGATACTAAAGATTAATTCTAAAGTTTCTATAGGGAGGTAAATTACCCATAACAGCCAACACATTATTGAAGAAGAACAAAGTTGAAGGACTGACACTACCCAATTTCAAGACTTACTATAAAGAGACAAAAATCAAGACAGTGAATTATTGGCAAAAGAACAGACAAGTAGATCAATACAGAGTCCAGATATAGACCCCCCCCCAAATATAATCAATCACTCTTGACAAAGGAGCAAAGACAATATAATGGAGCAAAGACAGTCTTTTGAACAAATAATGCTGGAACAACTGGATATCACATGCAAAAAAACGGGGGGGGGGGGGGGGGGACACCTGGGTGGCTCAGTCGGCTGGCCATCTGACTTTGACTCATGGTTCGTGGGTTCTAGCCCCACGTCAGGCTCTGTGCTGACAGCTCAGAGCCTGGATCCTGCTTCGGATTTTGTGTCTCCCTCTCTCTCTTTCCCTTCCTTGCTGGTGTTTTGTCTCTATCTCAAAAATAAATAAATACATTTTAAATTTTTTTTAAAGAAAAAAAGAAATTAATCTAGACACAGGTCTTACAGTCACAAAAATTAACTCAAAATGGATCAAAGATTTATCTTTTTTTAGTATTTAATTCTAACCTATATTTGCAGTTTCTAAAATGTTGCTCCACAGACCACTTCCTTGTTACACATGTGTACTAATGAAAACAAAAAGCAAAAAGAATCACTACCATGCCTACAAAAAGAATTACTCCTTTTCTAACATTTTAAAAATGTAACTGCGAAACCATAAAACTCCTAGAAGATAAATAGGAGAAAACGTAAATGACCTTGGGTACGGCAATAACTTTTTAGATGCAACACCAAAGGCACAATCTATGAAAGAAATAATTGATAAGCAGGACTTCATTACAATTAAAAATGTTTGCTCTGCAAAAGGCAATGTCAAAAGAGTGAGAAGACAGCCACAGATTGGTTGAAAATATTTGCAAGACACAGCTGATAAAGGGTTGTTATCCAAAATAGATGATTAAAACTCAATAATAAGAACCCTAGTTACAAATGAGTCAAACACCTGAGCAGACACCCCACCAGAGAAGATACACAGGTGGCAAATAACCAAATGAAACAATGTTCCACATCATCAGGGAAATACAAACTGAAACAACTGAGGTACCAGTACATACCTACTAGAACAGCCAATATCCAGACACTGACAGCACCAAATGCTAAGGAGAACGTGGTGCAACAGGAACTCTCATTCATTGCTGGTGGAAATGCAAAATGGGACAGCCACTTTAGAAGTCATCTTGGCAGGTTTTTTTGTTTTGTTTTCTTGTTTTGTTTTGTTTTACAAAACTAGACACACACTTATCATATGATTCAGTACTTACTAAAAAGTGTTGAAAACTTCTGTCATACAAAAACTGTACTTGGACGTTTAGAGCAACTTTGTTCATAATGCCCAAACTTGGAAGCAACCAGGATGTCTTTCAGTGGGTTAATAGATAAATAAACTGTAGTATCTCCAAACAATGAAATATCATTCAGCACTGAAAGGAAATTCAGCACTAGCCCAGCACTAGGGCACCTGGGTGGCTCAGTCACTTAAGCATGTAACTGTTGACTTCAGCTCAGGTCATGATCTCATGGTTCATGAGACCGAGACCCGTGTGGGGCTTTGTGCTGACAGCGAGGAACCTGCTGCAGATTCTCTCTCTCCCTCTCTTGCTGCTCCTCCCCCATGTGCATGTGTGCTCTCTCTCTCTCTCAAAATAAATATTTATGAATAGATGATAGATAGATAGATAGATAGATAGACAGAAAGAAAGAAAGAAATGGGCTACCAAGCCATGAAAAGATAGAAAAGAAGCTAAAATGCATATTATTACATGGTGAAAAAAAGCCAATCAGAAAATACTAAATACTGCGTGATTTCACTATATGACATTCTAGAAAAGGCAAAACTATGGAGACAGTAAAATGATCAATGGTTGCCAGGGTTTGGGTGGGGGGACATGGTGAGGGATGAATAGGTTGAGGACAGAGAATTTTTAGGGCAGTGAAAATCCTCCATATGATAGCATGATGATGAATACATGATGTTATACAGAATGAATACCGCAAAGAGTAAACCCTAATGTACCCAGTGGAGTTTGGGTGATTATAATGTGTCAGTGTAGGTTTATCAGTTGTAACAAATGCACCACTCTGGTGGGGGATGCTGATAATGGGGGAGGTTGTGCATGTGTGGGGTCAGGAGCATACTAGAAATTGCTGTACCTTCTTTTCAATTTTGCTGTGAACATAAAACTTCTCTAAACAAATTAAAGTCTTACTAGAATGAAAATGCGGAGTCCCTTATTCAATGATTATTAAAAATTTCAAGATGGCAACAGCAGAGCATTAAGTCAAGCTGGCGTTCTTCAAAGCATGGTTGTGTGCCCATGAAGCCAGCCTCTTTGTCCCATTGGATTCCTGAGAGAAGAGTCACAAGATGAGAAACAGGGAAGCTGAGTCACATCCTCGGCAGAGTTGCATGGGGACGCCCATTCATTCCTGCAAGTAGACCACAGGGACTGCCCTGGTTTCGGCCCTTTGCTTTCCAAGGCTTTGTTGTCCTGTTCTCCAGCTTTGCCTGTAATTCTGTGAACTCTCACTTCCTTCCAATAAATTCTCCTTTGGTTTTGTTTTGCTGTATTTTTCTTTGTAAGTTTCTGTGGCTTGTATTAAGAGAGCCTCATTGACCAGAAAGTTAATAAGTCATTCCCATTTATTGGGCATGGTTTTTTTGGTTTTGTTTTGTTTTTTACAAAGCTCAATTCTAAGCACAGGAAATAAAGCAGTGAACAGTCAGTAAGATTCTTGCTCTCACTGAGCCTCCTTAACATGACACAAACAATAAGTAAGTCATAAATAATAAACTATTTATTTATTTATTTACTATGTAGGTACTATGGAGAAAATAAATGGGACAACATGATAGAGCATATGTTAGAGGAGAGGCAGCAGCCCTGTTCAGGGCCCTCACATTCGCTATTCCCTCTGCCTGGAGTGCTGTTTCCCAGACATTTCCTGTGCTAATTCTCTCACCTTATCCAGCTTCAACTGTCACCTACTCAAGGAGGCCTCCCCTAACTTATCCGACCCAAATGGCGCTTCCTCCTATCCCTGTTCTCATTTCCTGTCTCCTTGCCCTGTTTGCAATTTTCTTCACAGCATTTGTCACCACCTGCTACTTTATATATTTATATGTTGAATTACTAACTGTTCTACTCTCCCCTGTAGATATATGCTTCCGTTGCTTCCCTTGGTTCATTGCTTTATCACTACACTGAGAACAGCGGTGGCAATGAGTGGGTGCCCAACAATATTTGTTGAATGAATTAGTGAGATAATGAATGACTCAGGGTGGTGAGAGAAGGCCTCTCTGAGGAAGCAACTTGAAGGCCGAAACCTAAATGAGAAGAAGGAGATGGCTATGTGTAGAATGTCCTAAACAAAGGTAGCAGCAAGTATAAAAACGTTAAGATGCAAGCAAGCTTCCTGTGTTTAAAGAACAGGAAGAAGGGCATCTTGGCACCCATCTCTCCTTCATCTGAAGTGAAAAGAGGCTTAAGGATAACTATGGTAGGCCAAACCACCTGGACTTTAGCTAACAGTAGAGATCTGTCCATTGTAGTCCTCTGTTCACAAGGCAGGGGGAGGCCATCCACCAATCTCTGGTGGCATTTTGGGGGCCTCCTGGCTACCCAGGCCAAGGTGGCATCTGGATGTAAGGTTAGGGGTCTGGCTGTGGGCTGCCAGTGTGGCAGCTGGAGGCTGACTGGACACAAGGAAGATGAAATAATGAACACCTGCTATTCAAGTGGTTGCTGCCAGAACCTGACAGCACTTCAAGTGTAGAGGATGCTATTTGAGAGGTATGGTGGCAAGGTTAAGAAACTGGCGGATCATCAAAGAAATCAGAGACAGAGAGATTGACGGAATGTCTGTGATTCATAATGGAGCTTCTGAAATCTCAAATAAGCTCTATGTTGGCATAAATCAGGGTCTGTTTTGTGAGACAGAAATTGGCTTATACCTGACTATACCATCAATGGGACTAGCTAGTACTAAGCACACATGTGGCCAATTCTCTCCCCCTCAATCATGACATAAGTCTCTTCTTGGCCATAGCACACTGCTGCTGCTGAGCCCAGAAACTGACCCCAAGCCCCTCTCTGGGCAATGCTCCAGGCACCCATCAGTAACTGGGTGGAGTTGGCATGGGACATGGGCTTGCCAATCCTGACTTACAATCTTATGCCCTGAAGTCACCAATACAGGGTTTAAAATACCTGGGCAATAATTTGTAAAAGTGGAGTCTTTTAGGGTACCTGGGTGGCTCCGTCGATAGAACATGTGACTCTTGATCTTGGGGTGTGAGTTTGAGCCCCACACTGGGTATAGAGATTACTTAAAAATTAAATCTTGCAAAAAAATTCTTTCAGCCTATAGATCTGAAACCTCATGGGTGATTTTAAACTTTTTTCCTGAAGTATAACAAACATAAAGAAAAGTTGCACCGATCGTTAAGGTTACAGCTAGATGATTTGTCACTAAGTGAACATACCCGTTTACAGGTTACCCGTTACCCTCCCAAAGCAGCCACTATCCTGAATACAAGCATAGGTAAGTCCTGTTTACGACTTTATATAAATAAAAGCATACAGTTTTGTCTTGTACTTGGCTTCTTTCAGTCATTATTTTTGTCAGATTCATCAATGTTACTTTGGGAGGGAAGGAGGTGTTACTGCTAGAACACGTGGGGCCTTAGAGGCCACATTAGGAACTTGAGATTTCATTTCAAGCAAAATGAAAAGCCAGGATGTCTGTTTTGAGCAGAGATGTAACGCAAGGACGAAAGTTTCCAATCACTCTGGCTGCAGTGTTAAGAACAGCCACTAGGGGCGCAATGGTGAACACGACGAGACCAGTGGCAAGGTTTCTGCAATAACCCAGAATGTGAAGGGGGCTTGGACCACGGTGGGAGCAGCCGAGGTGGAAAGAAGTGACCTGCTTCTAGTTATATTTGGCAGGTAGAGCCAAATGAATTTGCTGGTGAATTGGAGGTCAGTGTGAGAGAAAAGGAGGAGACAATAATAACTGCAAACTTCTTGACCTGAGTAACAAGAATAGAGCTGCCGTCCTGTGAGATGGGGAAGGTTGCAGAAGGGGTATATTTGGGTCAGAGAATCAAAAGTTCTGTTTGAGACATGTCAAATTTTAGATGCCTAATAGTCATCCAAGTGGAAACATCATATAGGCAGTTAGTTATTTGAATATGGAGTTCAAGGGAGAAGTCAGAGCAGAGTTATCAACTTGAAAAGCATCAGCATAATAGATGGTATTTATAGCCATAGGACTATCTGAGATCACCAGGGAAGTAAGAAGAGAAGACAGCCGTGAGGCTGGCATTTGAGCTGAGTCTAAAGGATGACTGCAATCTCATAAGCAGAAAAGAAAGGAAAGACATATTAATAATGATAAAGTAGCCAATGTTTTTTTTTAAGTTTATTTATTTTGAGAGAGAGAGAGAGAGAGAGAGAGAGAGAGAATGAGTGGGGGAGGGACAGAGAGAGAAGGAGAGAGAGAATCCCAAGCAGACTCCTGGCTGTGCCCCACCCTCAATGTGGGGCACGATCTCACAACTGTGAGATCATAATCTGAGCCAAAATCAAGAGTCAGACACTCAACTGACTGAGCCACCCAGACGCCAATGTTTTAAAAACTAAGTGCTTTACATAAGTGCTTTAAAAAAACAACAAAGTAGCCAATGTTTTAAACACTAAGTGCTTTACATAGATTATTTCACTGTAGTGTCCACAAAATACCCATAACTCTGACCTCTAACATCTCAAGTCACCTGCATAACCCAGCAGTGGAGTTGGCCTGTCCTACTGGAGGAAACCAAGGAGCTCTGGCTACCCAATGTGTGTTTGAAGGAAAATGAGCAGACCCTTCTTCTAATCTGTCTCTCACCTCTTGACTTCTAGAAGTTACCAACATATGTTCTGAGTAAACTGAATCCCTGTCTCCTCACACCCGTGCCCCACCCCTCCTTACCTGCTCAGGAAAGTGAGGCTTGACTACCCAGGAGAAGAGCTGTACCATGACAGCCAGTTCTATGTGTCAACTTGACAAGGCCATAGTACCCAGTTATTCAATCAAACACTAATCTATGTGTGAAGGTATTTTGAAGTTGTGGCTAAATCTATAATCAGTCAACTTATGGAGACTATTCTTGATTATGTGGATGGCCCTCATTCAATCAATTGAAAGGCCGTAAGAGCAAAGCTGGGGTTTCCCTGAAAAATAGTCTTCTGCTTGAAGATGCAGAATTAGCTTCTGCCCAAGAGTGTCCAGCCTACTGGCCAGCCACACAGTTCAGACTTGCCAGCCCCCACAATGACGTAAGTCAATTCACTGAAATACAGCTCTTTACGTACGTACACACACACACACACACACACACACACACACACACACACACCCTAGTGGCTCTGTTTCTCTGGAGAATCCTGACTGATACATGTACCCTGCTAGCTCCTAAAATTGTTCACAAGAATTATCCTGAGCTCTTTACTCATAATCAGGGTGAGCAGGGGCAGGAACTGCCAGCTGCTAGACTGGTTATTTCAAGTATGACCCTTCAGCAGACAGATGCTGCATTAATGGGGCAGCTCGATGCAGAGACGCCAGACTGGGTGCCACTGCATCATCATTGTCTGTGAAGTTTCCCCTCAAATTGCTTGAAATCCTTTCACAATAAGGTCTTAGTGATCCCATGGAACAGCATGGAGACAGTCCACCATGGTTTGCCTAACTTTAAGGTTCCAAATGTTTTAAGGTTCCAAATGTTCCCTCCTTCCAGAGGAGAAAAACTATCCTCATTTCCTATTACATGGCTGTGGCTGTATCTCCATGCTATTATGTAGCTTGCTGTTAGAATTCCAAGGATAGAAATTGGTAGATTAGGGGTGCCTGGGTGGCTCAGCCAGTTAAGTGTCCACTCTTGACTCAGGTCATGATCTCACGGTTTATGGGATCGAGCCCAAGTTAGGCTCTGAACTGACAGCATGAAGCCTGCTTGGGATTCTCACTCTCTCTCTCTCTCTCTGCCCCTCCTCCCCTCTCTGCCCCTCCCCACTCATGCTCATGCTCTCGCTCTCTCTCTCAAAATAAATAAATAAACATTAAAAAAAAGAAATCAGTAGATTAGGTTTGATGTTCACTCTAGCAATTTTCCAGAAGGACATGGAGCCCTAATGCAGCTCTGCAATTTCCCTCCTAAGAAGGCATCCTATCTCCTCTGGGCGTGTCAACACCCTACAGTCAGACACCACAAGAATGTCCGTAGTTAAACATGTTGGGTTTGTGTCATGTGGCAGCAAGGGAGAATACACGCCACAGACTATTGCGGGGCCTCTCAGGAAGAGGGTGTTAAAAATAACTTATTACAGAATTGGGGCTTTGGTTTGGTGATTTGGGGAGGGTTTAAAGAGGCAGAGATTCACTCAGTGTCAGAAAACTGTCAGAAAGTGCAGGCAATTTTGTGACTGGGTATCTCAATATATTTCATCAACAGGGAGCACGGACTGGAGCAGGGATGCAGCTACAATGAGGAAAGCAGCAGCAATAACTCATTAGCTGGGGCAAGGAGGGGTTTGGTAATATACAGCGGCCCAGTGGCCTTGTTCTTGTCTGAGCTCACAGAAAATTATTAAATGGCCTTGTTTTGTTTCATGTCATGTCAGTCACGGAGTGGCCCTACCTGATGTCTGTGTTCTGTAGATTGCTTATGTCCAACAGACAAACACAACCCAGCCATGGGTGCCTGGCTACCACCCAACAACACCAAAGCTGATTGGGTCAGGCCAGTTTCCAGATGTCAGAGGTGCTTTTTTTCTTCCTTAGGTAAGATGAACACCTAAAAAAATACTGGAATTCTATAACTTCAGAGTCTCTGGTCTTCAGGAGCCCAAAATATGAAACATTTAAGTGGAAGAAAGATGCCTCTGTACAATAAGAGAACTAATGAAGAGACCTCCACTGTCTCTGTGGTAAACACATACCACATGGGCACATTGTCCATGTGTCAGGGGTATCCTGCCTGGGTTACAGACAATAAGATGCTTGCCCTCCAAAAACTATTTTGTTCTTTTTTCAAATGGTGTCATTTTGGGGGTGCCTGGGTGGCTCAGTTGGTTAAGTGTCTGACTCTTAATCTTGGCACAGGTCATGATCTCACAGTCTGTGAGTTCGAGCCTACATTGGGCTCTGAGCTGATGGCATGGAGCCTTCTTGGGATTCTGTCTCTCCTTCTCTCTGCCTCTTACCAGCTTGTGCACTCTCTCCCTCTCTCTCTCTCTCTCTCTCTCTCTCTCTCTCTCTCAAATAAATAAACTTAAAAACAATGGTATCATTTTGTGATTGTTGCCTGAGACTGTTTACGCTGCAGAGACTACAGTTCTGCAGAATAAATATCCAGTATCACCATCCAGGGCCAAATTACTACAAACGGAGGTGTTCGCTTCTGTGAAGATGCCCACCAAGTGTTTATAAGTTTGATGAATGTATTTGTTCACAGAGAGCACACTAAGGAAGAGGTGTGGCTATTGTGTAGTTGCAAGTGTACAACATGTGAGATGTCAATAAGGTAAGATGAAGAGAAACAGTGGGCAAAAAGAGAGCACCCAGTTCTGCGATAATGTTTTGCAGAAATATGATACTAAAATTAACAATTACAGCAGCAGCAGATGAATGGGCCAATTTCACCAAAACCTATAATCATTATTCAGCAAATACTTATCAAGGGTCTATTATGAGCTAGTCATTATTCTATATGCTGGAAATAAACTAGTGAACAGACAGAAAACATTTCTCTTCTTAGGAAGCTTTCATATATGATATATCATGTAGTAAGTGCTGTGAAGGAAAGTAAGTTAGGCCAAAGGCATAGAGCTGTGCTCTGGTAGCCCCCAAGGCTATATCTTGCCAGCTACTTATTTTCACAAATAAAGTTCTGGTGTAACACAGCCACAGCTATTTATTTTCCATTGTCTGATGTGCAAAACAAAGGCAAAAGAAAAAAATTAAATTTCCTTACAACTCACAGCCCATTGACAAGTCCTTGAGATAGGCAGAGTGACCTTCCTCTAGGAACTCAGCTGCCTTAATGATGACACTTTGCTAAGGGCAAAAGGCAATCTTAGCTTAACATTATCCCGACCTCCAAGATCCTATAAGTCTACTTAAACATACAAAAATTTCTTTGGAAACTTGCTTTATCTCTACCCCCCAAGTATATGTTAGCAATCATCCTCCAAGCATAGGGCCCACTGATATACATCTGAAGCATCTCATGACCGAGGTTTTACTAGACAGCAGTAAATGACCTTTTCCAAAAAATAACCAGCTCCTCAAGGTCCTGAAAACCCTGCTTCTGAAATTCCTTACAGACTTACGCTGTCCCTAGCCCCCTCTCAACTTGAAAGTATATAATAAGTCACCCATCACAACCACAGTGCAGCTCTTTCTGCCCACAGATCCTGTCCCCATACTTTAATAAAAACACCTTTTGGCATTGAAGATGTCTCAAGAATTCTTTCTTGGTCTTAGGCTCCAAACCCCAACATTTCCACATCATTGTCTATGACTGCTTTCACTCGACAGTGGCAGAGCTGAGATATTGCAACAGGGAAGATGTGTCCCACAAAGCCCCATGTGTTGGCAGCAGTGTCTTAGGGCAGGGAAAGTCCAAAGTCTCCTGGGGTGCTGGATTGGTTACCGTAGGCTAACTACTATAACAAGTTAACCCCAAAATGCGTGGTGGCTCAGAAACAACAGAAATTTGTTTCTTGATCACATAATATAGTAGGCATGTGAATAGGCAGGTCTTTCAGGGACCCAGAATTGATAAGGCTTTGTTTGCTTTCTTCAACATGTGTCTTCCAACGTCATTCAAGGGGTTGCCTTCATTCCAACCAGTCAGAAGGAACAAAACGCAGGGTGTATTTCTTCATGGGAGGTTTTTATGCACCAGGCCCAAAAAAGATCCTATCACTTCCACTAACAATCCGCTGGCTACAACCCAGCCAATGGCTGCACTCAACTGCAAGGGTTACTGGGATATGTAATCCCTGTGCATTCTGCACTATGAAGGAAGGAGGACACAGATTCGGAATGAGGGAGATGACAACAGGCTATCTCTGCCTCAGACAGGAAACAGTTTCCAATTTCCAGCAAGAGTTAGTGATTCATTATTGTTTTATTGTGCATTTATGTGACATCAAAGTTGATGTGTACTTTTTATGTTTCTTAGCCACTTATAATCTCTCTTCTCTGAATTTCCTATCTTTGTATTCTTTGTTCATTGTTCAACTGAGGTCTTGGAATTTTTTAAATCATTTTTATGAGGACCTAAATGATTAAAAATCACAATCTTCAGGGCACCTGGATGGCTCAGTCAGTTAAGCGTCCGACTTCAACTGAGGTCATGATCTCGTGGTCCATGAGTTTGAGTCCCGTGTTGGGCTCTGTGCTGTCATGACAGCTCAGAGCCGGGAGCCTGCTTCAGGTTGTGTCTCTCTCTCTCTCTCTCTCTCTCTCTCTCTCTCTCTCTCTGCCCCTCCCTCTTTCATGCTCTCTCTCTCTCTGTATCTCAAAAAATAAAAACATTAAAATTTTTTTTAAATCATAATCCCCATTTGTTGTCTTTCTTTTCATTTATATAGTTTTATAAGGTGGAATATTTTTAAATTCTATGTAACCAAATCTGTGTTTTCCCTTTGTTGTTCATTCTATCATTTTCTACTTGGAAACCTCTTATCTATTCAGAGATTAAATACATATTTACCAGTTTTCTTCAAGTAAAGCTTCAAGTAAGGCTTTACATGTGCTTTTTTTCAAATTTTCTTGAGATATGATTAACATATAGCACTGTAAAGTGTATCCATATATACTATTAAGGTGTATCCATATACTTGTAAGTCAGGTTCCAAGTGTATTACTTTTGAAAATAACCAATTTTATCAACACCAGTTACTACATAACTCATCTATTTCTTATTTATTTGTGATGACCTATTTACTACATTTTAAGCTATTTTGTGTTCTAGAATATGGATGTCTTGAACCCATACCATAACATTTTAATTGTTTTATTTTTATAGTCTTTTTATATATGTTCATATCTAGTAAGGTAAGTCCTCCTCATACAACTCCCTTTCCAAGTAATTCTGAGCGGTATTTACTCATTTATTTTTTATAGCTATATTTTTTCTTATTATAAAAATAATAAATATAGATTTTTATTTCAAATATGAAAATAGAAAATCTTTAGGTAACTTTTATCATTATTGTGTTAAATTCCTTATAAATTCATGTAAATAGTGTAATTATGTTTATGTTATACCCATAGTTTAATTTGAGAAATTAGTATCTTCAAAACCCTGAAAACATTCTTCACTTGTTCTTTTCTGCTCTTCAGGAACCCTTTTTTGTTTTCTTCATATCAGACTAGTACATTTCTTATTAACTTTAATCCTAGGTATTTTAAATGTTTAATGGTATTTAAATATGATATTTTTCCTATTTTATTTTTAACTGGTGTTGCTGACATATTGTAAAGCTATTAATGTTATAATTGGTCATATCATTTTTCAATTGATTTTCTTAAATTTTACAGAGAATCACATCAGCTAAAAATAATGATTTATTTTTGTAAATAAACTTACAGCTCTTCTTTTATCTTCCTTTTCAGTTTTTGCCTCACTTCATCCCTAGAACAGTGCTGCCCAGTCCATGGTCCCCAGAACCTGAGTGTCCCAGGAATTTGGAAAATGCTGGTACTTTATCTTCCTCTCATAGATTCACAACTTACACTTCAGTGTTGGGGGCTATGAAAAGTCATATGGTAAAGAAACCTAGTTAAACGTATTTAACCCTGGGGTGCCTGGTGGCTCAGTCGGTGTCCAGCTCTTGATTTCAGCTCAGGTCATCATCTCATAGTTTGTGGGATCGAGCCCCAAGTTGGGCTCTGCACTGACAGCAGGGAACATGCTTGGGATTCTCTCTCCCCTTCTCTCTCCCCCTCCTCCACTCATGCTCTCTCGCTCTCTCTCTCAAAATAAATAAATAAACATTTTTTTAAATAAAAATAAATAAACTTATTTAACCCTGCATAGCTAATGTACCTAGTACCCCAGAAGAATTCCATTAGTATACCTCAGGACAATGGCAATCAAAGTTTCAAATATCCTCATTCTACAAGCATATGTCCTCTTAGCTTTTCCTACCTAGAAATTCTACAATCATCTCTGCTCGTAAAACCTGTGTTTGTGGATGGAAGTTAGAGTAATTCTGGATAACAACTTCCAAACAATGTTGAAAAATGGCTGTGATAAAAAAAAAAAAGGCATCCTTTACTCTATTAATGTGATATATTGTAATAGTTAACTGTTTGTTTATGTTTTCTTTTTTCTTAAAGAGACTTGCCAGAGGTTTATGTAATTGATTGTTCTTTTAAGAGAGTCTGCTCTTTGATTTATCAATTCTATGATTTTTGTGGATTTTAATTCATTAATTTCTGCTTTTATCTTCACTATAGTTTTCCTCCTGCTCTCCTTGCATGTACTTTGCCATCATTTTTTTCTAATTTGGGGAGTTAGGCCTTTAGTTCATCTATTTTCATGTTTTCAACTATACATCAAAATGAATGGGATTTGGCTAAATGCCAAAATGCTTCCATCGCTAGAGAAAAGAAAGGGGGAAAAGGATTAACTCACTAAATTTCAGCCTCCTTGCTTTTCCCATACAATGCAATGTATTAAACTTTACATCAAAAAAGCTAATATAGATAAGAATAGAGAACAACTGACTTTTGAAAAGCAACTTTGCAAAATTAGGAGGTATGGTGAACTGCAACACCCACATTCCCTTCAGCTCTGGGCAAATCGAAGTCCTGGAAGATTTGGGAAGAGCTCAGCTAACATGAATATGAATCAGCAAGGGCTCTTTTGGAAATAAAGGTTGGTCTTTTATTCAGCTCAGATCTGTCTTATGATTTTAGAGGCTATCTTCATCTGGGTTCCTCAAGAAGCCAATCCTGAGGCCAGTATTCCTAAGTGGAATCCCAGGAAACATTGCTAGAGAGGAGTGGGAAAGTGAGCCAAGGAAGGGAGGAAGCCAACACATGGAGGAGCATTTTTCAAGCAAGTTACATCTATGGGCCACTGAGGCTTGATTCCACTGTGGAACTCTGCAGCAGGGCATGGGGGGGGGGGTGTACATCTCATGCCTAAGGGTTGTCCCAACCCAGTGGGGACAGAGGTGGGGTATTTATAGATACATCAACTCCTAGCAGTTGGTTAAGGGCTGCTGAGGGTAGGGACCACTTGCAGCTTGCACAGGAAAGACCACAGGTAAGGAAATACCGATGCTGGCAGTCAGGAGTCAGATCCGTGTGGGCTAAATGATAAGGGTAAGAGCGAGGAAAGATGGAAGTGGAGAGTGAGGGGACAGGAGTGTCCTACAGCTGCCATAGGGGCACCGGATTTCCTTCCCTTCAGCCTGCAATAAATGTCTTATCTGGGCTTGATAACAGTACCACAGTCACTGATGGGCTCATTTGCTTTCTGGGTGACATAAAACTTGAAAAGGGATTTGTTTCCAGTCTAGATGAGAGTATGACCTGCTATAGTCTAATCAGCAGAGAAGCAGCCTCTGAAATGCAACTGAGAAGGAGCAAGGTTGAGCCCTTGGATGCTGTCCAGGAATGGCAAAGCTACGTGGGCGCTGGGGTGAAGAAAGTCCCTTTTCAAAGTTAGGAGACATCAGAGATCTCTGGAGTTGCTACAGGGATTCCAACCTCAAGTGGTTGAAGGGACAGGGAAGCAAAAAAGGCAGAGGAGATCAATTACACCTTCATGACAACCACATTGTCTTAATAATTGCTTCACTCTTCCAAGGACTGCTCGTGTTACAAGATCCTAAACCATAGTTAAGGGAAACCATCATCTCTCCTATTTCTAGATCAATTTAGATGAACTTCAGTCAATTTCTGCACCTCTAAAGAGGGATGGAAATAAAAACTGCTACACCCTGGGGAGTAGCTGTGACAACAGATTAAATGTAGGGAAAACCTTTTGATTAATAAACACTTGCTAATAAAAGCAAGTAGTTCTCACAAGAATTTGCTCAGCTTAATTAGCGTCGCACCCGACTCTCCAAAACACAATGCAAATGCAATATAAGTAAAAGGGATTTGACCCTATTTTTCATTGTTGATTTCCCAAGAGTGGAGAATAATAAAATCTAGCCTCCAACCAGCTCTGTTACACTGATGAATTTACTCTCCAAAGTGATATTTTGAAAATTAAAATGTGTTCCCATCAACATCATGCCCTTTTAGTAAATACAATTCTCTTCCATTCATTAGTTGAATTTTGGAAACTACTTACTACAGCCACAGTAGAATAGTCACTGGTATTACTGGCCATTATTCTGCTGCACGGGACTCTGAATAGACACTATCAAAATGCTTTTCCTCTGCATGAAGTATTTCACCTGGCTCATCAGCACCTATCTGCTTTTTTGATGAATGGCTTCCTCAGTGAGCACCCTCACACACCAATTTGCAATCCTATGTTTTCCTCCTCATTTCTGAAAACAAACAACTATGTTTTCATATAATTCTTCTCCTGACTTCAGCTTAAATTAAGAGGCCACACGAACATTATACCAGTCTCAGCTTCTGCGCCATTCATGTCTGTCCACGTGCCTTGCTCCTGGTGCTACCAACAGCTCAGGTCACTGCTGCTGCCACCACTGCCACAGATTGGGAAGCTCAATGCACAGGGCTTCCCCTACAAACCAGCCTGCTGCTTGGAGAGGCCAGTGACACAAGCTAGAATTTGGTGGAGTGACACCTCATGGGTGTGGGAGACATAGTGGGTGGCGGAGCTGGGGGGATCATTTCTTTTCCCTTTTTCCCCCAGAGAGACTATTTGCAGACTATGTGCATAGAAAATATCCTATGAAACCAAGCAATTAGCTGTGCTTGTTATGACTCTGTGATCAGCTAAGTAACAAACCTCCTTGTATTTTTTCTCTGTCTCTTTTGCTTTCAAATTGAGATCTTTTTAAAAAAAGCACATAACATAAAATTTACCATTTTAGCTAATTTTAAGTGCAGTAGTATTGACTACATGCACATTGTTGTGCAAAAGAACTCTAGAATCTTTTCATTTGAAAAACTGAAACTCTATACCCTTTGAACAACTCCCCTTTTCCCTCCTCCCCAGCACCTGGCTACCACAATTCTAGTTTCTAAGAATGACTACTTTAGATCCCTCATATAAGTGGAATCATGAAGTATTTGTCCTTTTGTGACAGGATTATTTCATCTAGTGTCAGGTCCTCAAGTGTCATCCATATTTTTAGCCTAAGACAGGATTATCTTCTTTTCTAAGGCTGAATAATATTCCATTGTGTGTACAGATCACAGTTTCTATATTCATTCATATGTGGGTGGACATTAGGTTGTTTCCACCTCTTGGATATCATGAATCATGCTGCCGTGAACATGGGTGTGCAAATATTCCTTTGAGATGGTATTTTCAATTCTGGGGAGTATATACTCACACTTCCTTGTATTTGAGCTGCCCCCTTCCCTGCCTTGCTCCCCCTTTTCCCTCACTCCTGGTTCCCAGGGTTTGCTCAGTGTGGTGCTGGTGAGTGTTCAACAGCTGGCTTTCCAAGTGTTGTTTCATTGTAAATGTTGACTGATACATTCATTTAAATGAATGAGCAACATGGAAGTGGAACTACAAAGCCATATGCTTGAACTCCATTCATTTATCAATGGTAAGAGACACTTCTTTGTTATATTGGATAGTAGTTTTTGAATACTGGAAGACCATTTCAATTTCATGCTGTATTCACAATGTAGTGGTTGCAGACATGACATGCTTTTAAGTTTAATTTGTATTACTAACTTCTTTCTTCCATCTCTCAACTCTAGATTCTAGAGAGTCAACGAGACAAGTCAAGCCCTTATTTGTTCTATTTGCCTATTTCTGTGGGGTAGATACTCCCACCAAGACCGATTTCAGGCTGCTAACATAATGTCACTGGAAGTGCAACTGGAAAGAGATGCACAGTTAGCACACCATTATTTGCTATCCTTACCATATCCATATAATAAACATAAATAACCTCAAGAATATAGATAATAGGAAAATTTAGTCATATAATTAGGAAGTGGTGAGTTCAGGCTAGTTATTACTTTTGTTTTTTATATAATTTCTTTAATTGGAAATTTATGTAACTTAATTTTCATCATGGCAGTATTGAACAACAATCCCTGAAAATTAAACAATCAGTTCCTGTGAGACGGTCAGTACAAGCTAGCCCAGCACACCACTAGTTCCCACCCCCGACAAAGTATTAGGCCATAAGCTTTTGCTTCGGGCTCTGCCTTCTAAGAAATGTAGACCATGAGAGATACCCTCAAAACAACTGTGAAGTGTTTTACTGTTTCTTATTAGTTTTGCTGTTTCTTACCCATTTATGTTCCTCATGAAAAGGAAAAGAGAGAGAAGACAGAAAAGAAAGGAAGAATGGAGGGAAGCAATTCCTCTGCTAACTACAGCCACAGAAGCCCTGTGAGTAGCAGATATCCAAATGCCAGCCCCAACACTGGGTTATGTGCAAGTTCTCCAGAAAGCCCTGAAGTGTATTCACCCACTTGGTACCCTGAAGAGACGTTCCACATGATCTCTTCCTTCCTGCCTCTTCTCTCACCACCAGTGCTACATTTTGTCAATTGGTAGCATTTTGCTACTGAAACACCTGTTGTAAGTAACATCTCAGGTATAATACTAGCTAGATGATGCAAAACCAGATAACGTCCATGAGGTTGACTTGACCAATGGAAAAATCATGAATCTCTGTTCAAATTACATCCACAAATTCTTTGGTACTCCTTTGATAAGGTGGAGCCTAATTCTGCTCCCCTTGAACATGGAATGAGCTTAGTGACTTACTTCTAACTAACAGAATAAACAGAAATGAGGTTTGACACTGGAGACCAGATCATAAAAGACATTGTGACTTCCATCTTGGCTGGTCTCTTGGGTTGCTCCTTTTGGGGGAAGGTAGACACCAGGTTAATGAGGACACTCAAGCAGCCTATAGAGAGGTGCATATGGCAAGGAACTGAATCCTCCTACCAAAAACCAGTGAGGAACTGAAGCCTTTTACAAATGACCACCTTGAAGTTCAATCCTCCACCTCCAGTCACATCTTCATATGACTGCAGCCCCTGCCAACATCTGGACTGTAACCACGTAAGAGATCCTGAGCCAAAACCACCCAGCTAAGCTGCTCTTGAACTTATGACTGTATTAAAGTTGTAGATATTGTAAATAGGACTTATGCATCTATATCCACAGAGAGCTGCTAGTGCTTCTGCAAACCCCTATGCAGCCCACATGGTCTGAAGGCCTCCTGCCCCTGTCAGTGTCCAGAATCCCACTGCTTGCCATTGCCACCAGTTGCCGGTTGCCTGTTCCCACACCTGCATTCAAGAACTTAGCCTATTGCTCACCCTATTGCTCACTTCAGACTGGACAAACCAGAAAACTTTTATGCTACCAGGTGAGCTGAATCACACCTTCTTCAATGAGGTCTAAACTCCTTCGAAGTTTATCCTTTCTTGGGTACCCTCTCTCAGTTCTAGGGTATCATAAAGTTTCCTTATATCTTATAGTGACTCTTTAATTTTAGTTAATAAATCTTATATTAAACTTCTCCCATTTAACATAGTGTGTGATTTATATCACCTGACTTGATCTGGACTGCTACGCTTGAGAATGTCACTAACATCTCTTCCTTGGAACTGCAGAGAGCTGAGAACTCAGGCCATCCCTGAGGGGTGGGTCAGGAGGAAACTCCAGTTCTGCCTGCAGCAGAGGTCTTCAAGGCACCTTTCCCGGCCTGCACCTACTGTTGACATGAAGCTTCTGCCACACTACAACCCTCTGAGATGGGCACAAGTGCAAGGTGGTGTGAATATGAGCCCAGTGCCCCACTGACTCCACATCATTTCTCTTTCATCCTCATACAAAAATCCTGCATCCCTTCAAGCTCACACCACAGGTTTTTATCTCCCTCTGGATGAGAGGCAATAGGCCATCGTCTTACATCTATCATCTACTAGTCACCCAGATTTGCCCAGCTGCTCTGGCTGATTACTCTGCTGAATCTTTCTTCCTTCACTTCTCTGTGCACATCCCTTCTTTGGCTCCTGTCTTGTAACATGTCCTATATCCTAATACAGAGCAGTGGTTGAGGATGTGGGCTCTACAGCTCGAGTGTGTTGTTCAAGCACCACCTCTATGTCTGTCTCTGTAACTTTAGACATGCTACTTCACTTCTCTGTGCCTCATTGCCTTTCCACGTATCATGGGGATGAAACAGTAGTATCCATGTCATGGAACTGGTAGAGGATTAAATGAGTTATTGCATGTAAAGTGTTTAGCAGATTTCTTTGTAAAAAAAAAAAAAAAAAGATTTCTTTGTCCATAAGTGCCTAGTAAGTTTAGCTAACATTATCATTCACTTTATAATCATCTTTATGGGAATATTTTTCATCCATATAGATGAATCCCACACATTAGCCTTACAGTTTGACCACCTTAGCTACATAGATCTCCCATCCCACTCTGATTTAGGCACTGTATAAGTCTGCTCACAGGCTGTGATTATAAAATATCACAGACTGGGTGGCTTAAACAATAGACATTTGTTTTGTCACAGTTCTGAAAACTGAAAGTCCATGATCAAGGTTTCTAGTGAGAGCTCTCTTCCTGGCTTGTAGACAGCCACCCTCTCACTGTGTTCTCACATGACTTTTCCTCTGTGTGTATGTGGAGGGACAGAGAGTTCTTCAGTGTCTCTTCTTATAAGGACTCCAATCCTATTAGATTAGGAACCCACCATTATGACCTCATTTTACCTTAATTACCTCTTTAAAGGCCCTATTTCCAACTATAGTCACATCATGGATTGGAGCTTGAATACATAAATTTAGGGAAATGCTATTCAGTCGCTAATATGCACACATTTCCAGGGTCACAATCTGAAAATGTCATCATCTGTAGACATTAATACCAGCCATAATTTCCTCTTCTGCAAGCTCTCTGATGCCCTCACTCTCATCACATCTGTTCTCTGATTTCCCCAGATTCCTCCATTCCTATCATCACCTCCTCAGCTCTCTAGTACTCATGCACTTCCTTTTCCCTCTTCTCTTGGACCCCATAACTGATGCCCCATAAGTCTCTGGTCTGAGCATTTCGACATATTTATTGACTCACCGTTTCTAAGCCCTCTCCAAGAAATGTGTGTTTGAGAATTCACAGGTGTAGTTCACATCACATCCTGTCTCTCCAAGTGCTGAAGTGATGCCCAATGAGAAGTCACCCATTCTAGGAGGCCCTCTAAGACACTAAAAGATGTGAAGGATTCTGGCAGTCTATTTGGGTACTGCAAATAGTTCTCCCTCAACTCTCTGCTGGAATAGAAACACAAGAAAATGAGCCAAAGAGAGAATTAGCACCCATCATCTTATGTAGCCAATGAATAGAATGGACTAATTCCTGACGCTCCTTAATTGTCTCGCCACTATGAAAATCATGATCACGCTGTTTATCTGCCCTCCTCCTACCTTCTATTCATCCTTGATCAGCTTCTGTCAGCTTCAGTTTCCTCTCATTAAAAATGTAAAGACAGAGGGGAGGAGCCAAGATGGCGGAAAAGCATGGAAGATTTTTGGTGTCCTGCATCCATGAAATACAGCCAGCCCAACACTAAACCATCCTGCATACCTAGAACACTAATCTGAGGATTAACACAACAATCTTCACAACCTGAACCACAGAATTCAGCAGGTACGTGGCACGGAGAGGTGAACTTGGGAAAAGAGAAACCGCAGAGGGGAGGGGCCACTTTTGCCTGAGGAGAGAGAACAAAGACAGGGAGGGGGGAGAATATGGGAAAATCCCCCCCCACAAAAGCAGCTGGAGAGAAAGTAGACAAGTGGAAACAGTGACAGGAACTAAACTAAAAAGGGAGAAAGGAGGGGGTTTAAATTCCATTAGGACTATAAACAGGGGGAGCAAAGAGTATGAAACTCTGCAGCTCGATACCAGGTGGTGCTCTGGTAGGAAAGGTGAGTCCCCAGGAGCAAAGTGGAGTCTGGGGTTCTTCAGGCCACATGGAGAGAGGTGGTCCCCTGCTGGAAGAACACCTGGTAGAAGCTGTGTGGGTCCCCCAAAGGCAAGGTCCCAATGGACCTGGGAGAACAACCACATTCGCTGGTGCTAGAACAAGGTTGTTAAGGGTGAAGCCGGGTGCCAGATGTGTGTTGTGATTTTCCATAATCCCTGAAATGCTGCAGCAACACTATCTCCTGAACTTTTTCTGGGGAAGGCTGACACCCAGCCACAGTCTCTGGGCACCCACAGCAGCACGGCCCCCAAACGTTCCTGGATGCAGCTGGCACCCGGCCATTGCTCGGTGAGACCCTTGACAGAGGGGCAGAACAGGTCAAAGCCGCAGTCCCTCAGAAGTAAGGTGTCCAGAAAAACAGCCACATCTGAGACAAAACTCAGGAGGGAGGTGCTGCCTGGGGCTTTGTCACGAACTGTGTAAAAGCAGGGAGTGGACAGAAGCTGAAAACAAAGGACAGGTGCACAATTCTGATCAAGGAGAACAGAGTTCCAATAGCAGAGACTGGGTAGCTGAGTGATGCCATTTTCACCGCTCCCACACATGCGCATACGTACCTCACCTACAAGCACCACAACAATCCACCCCGGTAAGCTAAGCAGCGCCATCTAATGGAGAATGGAGCCGTTACACTAAGCCCTGCCCAACTGGGCCAACCTCACTCTTCAGGAACACAAGTCTCTCCTCCTGCTTAATTTATGGACTATAAATCGCTTCATAGTTTGACTTCTAGGGGAAAACAAAGTAATTTCACTCATATTTTGGTCTGTTTGCCAGTCCATCTATTCAATTTTCTTTCCTTTTTATTTTTTTTCTTTTTTCTTTTTTGCTTCTTTTCTTTTTCTTGAATACAGAAAGAGAAAAAATTCAATTTTCAATTTTTATTAAAAATGCTTTTCTTTAATTTTTTCTACTATATTTTTTACTTTTGTGTAAATTTTTTCAAATTATATTTTACTTCCATCATTTCATTTTAGTCTACTTCAGTGTATTCATCTTTTCAAATTTTCAAACAATTTCCTTTTTTATTTTCTTTTTCTTTCCCCATTTTTCTCTAATCTAGCAAGCCCCTTCAACACTCAGACCAAAACACACCTAGGATCCAGCATCATTTATTTGATTTTTTTCTGTGTGTGTTTTTAATTTTTAATTTAAATATTTTATTAATTTTATTTTTTTACTTTTAATTTTTTACCTAATTAATTCCTTTTCTCCCTTCCAAATGATGAAATGAAGGAATTCACCCCAAAAGAAAGAGCAGGAAGAAATGACAGCCAGGGAATTAACCAACACACATAAAAGCAAGATGACTGAAACAGAATTTAGAATCACGATAATAAGAATACTAACTGGAATTGAAAATAGATCAGAATCCCTTTCTGCAGAGATAAAAGAAGTAAAAGCTAGTCAGGATGAAATAAAAAGTGCTATAACTGAGCTGCAATCTTGAATAGATGCTGCGGCAGCAAGAATGGATGAGGCAGAACAGAGAATCAGTGATATAGAAGACAAACTTATGGAGAATAATGAAGCAGAAAAAATGAGGGAGATTAAGACAAAAGAGCACGATTTAAGACTTAGAGAAATCAGTGACTCATTAAAAAGGAACAACATCAGAACATTAGGGGTCCCAGAAGAGGAAGAGAGAGAGATAGGGGTAGAAGTGTTATGTGAGTAAATCATAGCGGAAAACTTTCCTAACCTGGGGAGAGACACAGACATCAAAATCCACGAAGGACAAAGGACTCCCATTAGATTCAACAAAAATTGACCATCAACGAGGTATATCATACTTAAATACTCAGGCAAGGAGAGAATCGTGTAGCAGCAAGGGAAAAAAAGTCCCTAACCTACAAGGGAAGACAGATCAGGTTTGCAGCAGACCTATCCACAGAAACTTGGCAGGCCAGAAAGGAGTAGCAGGATATATTCAGTGTGCTGAATCAGAAAACTATGCAGCCAAGAATTTGTTATCCAGCAAGGCTGTCATTCAAAATAGAAACAGAGATAAAAAGTTTCCCAGAAAAACAAAAATTTTAAAAGTTTGTGACCACTAAACCAGCCCTGCAAGAAATTTTAAGGGGGACTCTCTGAGCAGAGAAAAGATGAAAATATAAATAAATAAATAAATAAATAAATAAATAAATAGCAAAGGCAACAAAGATTAGAAAGGACCAGAGAACACCACCAGAAACTCCAATTCTACAAGCACCATAATGGCAATAAATTCATATCTTTAAGTAGTCACTCTAAACGTCAATGGACTCAATGCTCCAATCAAAAGATACAGGTTAACAGAATGGATAAGAAAACAAGATCCATCTATATGCTGTTTACAAGAGACCCACTTTAGACCTAAAGACACCTTCAGATTGAAAATAAGGGGATGGAGAACCATCTATCATGCTAATGGTCAACAAAAGAAAGCTGAAGTAGCCACACTTATATCAGAAAATCTAGACGTTAAAATAAAGACTGTTATCAAGAGATGCAGGGGGGCATTATATCAAAATCAAGGGGTCCACCAAGAAGACCTAACAATTGTACACATCTATGCACCAAATGTGTAAGCACCCAAATATATAAATCAATTAATCACAAACATAAAGAAACTCATTACATAAACATAAAGTAACACCATAATAGTAGGAGACTTCAACACTCCACTCACAACAATGGACAGATCATCTAATCAAAAAATCAACAAGGAAACAATGGCTTTGAATGACACACTTGACCAGATGGACTTAACAGATATATTCAGAACATTTCATCCTAAAGCAGCAGAATATACATTCTTCTCCAGTGCATATGGAACATTCTCCAGAATACACCACATGCTGGGACACAAATCAGCCTTCAACAAGTGCAAAAAGATCAAGATCATACCATGCATATTTTCAGACCACAACACTATGAAACTCGAAATCAACCACAAGAAAAAAGTTGGAAAGGTAACAAATACTTGGAGACTGAAGACCATCCTACTAAAGAATGAATGTGCTAACCAAGAAGTTAAAGAGGAAATTATAAAGTTCATGGAAGCCAATGAAAATGAGAACACCACAACCCAAAACTTCTGGGACGCAGGAAAGGCAGTCATAAGAGGAAAATATATAGTGATCCAGGCCTTCCTAAAGAAGGAAGAAAGGTCTCGGATACACAACCTAACCTTACACCTTAAAGAGCTGGAAAAAGAACAGCAAATAAAACCCAAATACAGCAGAAGACAGGAAATAATAAAGATTAGGGTGGAAACCAATGCTATCGAAACCAAAAAAACAAACAAACAAACAAAAAAAAAACAGTAGAACAGATCAATGAAACCAGAAGCTGGTTCTTTGAAAGAATCAACAATATTGATAAATCACTAGTCAATTTGATCAAAAAGAAAAAGGAAATGACCCAAACGAATAAAATCAAGAATGAAAGAGGAGAGATCACAACCAACACTGCAGAAATACAAACAGTAATAAGAGAATATTATGAGCAATTATACACCAATAAAATGGGCAATCTGGAAGAAATGGACAAATTCCTAGATACATATAAACTACCAAAGCTGAAAGAAGAACAAATAAAGTTTGAACAGACCCATAACCAGTAAGGAAATCGAATTAGTCATCAAAAATCTCCCCAAAAAAACAAGAGTCCAGGGCCAGATGGCTTTCCAGGGGAATTCTACCAAACATTTAAGGAAGAGTTAACACCTAAAATCTTGAAGCTGTTCCAAAAAATAGAAATGGAAGGAAAACTTTCAAACTCTTTCTAGAAGCCAGCATTACCTGGATTCCAAAACCAGACAGAGACCCCACTAAAAAGGAGAACTATAGACCAATTTCCCTGATGAATATGGATACAAAAATCCTCAACAAGATATGAGCCAACTGGATCCAACAATACAGTAAAGAAAATTATTCACCACCACCAAGGGGATTTATACCTGGAATGCAGGGCTGGTTCAATATCCGCAAAACAATTCACATGATTCATCACATCAATAAAAGAAAGAACAAGAACCATAAGATCCTCTCAATAGGTGCAGAGAAAGCATTTGACAAAATACAGCATCCTTTCTTGATCAAAACCCTCAAGAAAGTAGGGATAGAAGGAGCATACATCGAGATCATAAAAGCCAGATATGAACGACCCAACACTAATATCATCCTCAATGGGGAAAAATTGAGAGCTTTCCCCCTAAGGTTAGGAACAAGACAGGGATGTCCACTCTCACCACTGTTACTCAACATAGCATTGGAAGTCTTAGCCTCTGCAATCAGACAACACAAAGAAATAAAAGGCATCCAAATCGGCCAAGAGGAGGTCAAACTTTCACTCTTCGCAGATGACATGATACTCTATATGGAAAACTCAAAAGATTCCACCAAAAAACTGCTAGAACTGATTGATGAATTCAGCAAAGTTGCAGGATATAAAATCAATGCACAGAAATCAGTTGCATTCCTATATACCAACAATGAGGTGACAGAGAAATCAAGGAATCGATCCCATTTACAATTGCACCAAAAACCATAAAATACCTAGGAATAAATCTAACCAAAGACGTGAAAATTCTATACACTGAAAACTATAGAAAGCTCATGAAAGAAACTGAAGAAGACACAAAAAAAATGGGGGCGCCTGGGTGGCGCAGTCGGTTAAGCGTCCGACTTCAGCCAGGTCACGATCTCACGGTCCGTGAGTTCGAGCCCCGCGTCAGGCTCTGAGCTGATGGCTCAGAGCCTGGAGCCTGTTTCCGATTCTGTGTCTCCCTCTCTCTCTGTCCCTCCCCCGTTCATGCTCTGTCTCTCTCTGTCCCACAAATAAATAAAAAAAAAACGTTGAAAAAAAAAAATTTAAAAAAAAAAAAAAAAAAAAATGGAAAAAGATTTCATGCTTCTGGATAGGAAGAACAAATATTGTTAAAATGTCAATAGTACCCAAAGCAATCTACATTTTCAATGCAATCCATATCAAAATAACACCAGCATTCATCACAGAGCTAGAACAAACAATTCTGAAATTTGTATGGATCCAGAAAAGACCCCAAATATCCAAAGAAATCTTGAAAAAGAAAACCAAAGCAGGAAGCATCACAATCCCGGACTTCAAGCTATACTACAAAGTTGCATCATCAAGACAGTATGGTACTGGTACAAGAACAGACACTCAGATCATTGGAACAGAATATAGACCAGAAATGGACCCACAAATGTATGGCCAACTAATCTTTGACAAAGCAGGAAAGAATATCCAATGGAATAAAGACAGTCTCTTCAGCAAGTGGTGCTGAGAAAACTGGACAGTGACCTGAAGAAGAATGAACCTGGACCACTTTCTTACACCATACACAAAAACAAACTCAAAATGGATGAAAGACCTCAATGTAAGACAGGAAGCCACCAAATCCTCAAAGAGAAAGCAGGCAAAAACCTCTTTGACCCTGGCTGCAGCAATTTCTTACTCAACACGTCTCTGGAGGCAAGGGAAACAAAAGCAAACATGAAGTATTGGGATTTCACCAAAATAAAAAGCTTCTGCACAGCAAAGGAAACACTCAGCAAAACTAGAAGGCAACCAATGGAATGGGAAAAGAATATCTTATTTGCAAACAACATATCATATAAAGGATTAGTATCCAAAATCTATACAGAACTTATCAAACTCAACACCCAAAAAACAAATAATCCAGTGAAGAAATGGGCAAAAGACATGAATAGACACTTCTCCAAAGAAGACATCCAGATGGCCGACGAATACATGAAAAAATGCTCAACATCACTCATCATGAGGGAAATACAAATCAAAACCACAATGAGATACCACCTCACACCTGCCAGAATGGCTATCATTAACAACTCAGGCAACAACAGGTATTGGTGAGGATGCAGAGAAAGAGGATCTCTTTTGCACTGCTGGTGGGAATGCAAGCTGGTGCAGCCACTCTGGAAAACAGTATGGAGGTTCTTCAAAAAATTGGAAATAGAACTACCCTACAACCAGCAATTGCACTACTAGGTATTTATCCAAGGGATACACGTACGCTGTTTCAAAGGGACAGCAATGTTTATAGAAGCACTATCAACAATAACCAAAGTATGGAAAGAGCCCGAATGTCCATGGACGGGTGAATGGATAAAGATGTGGTATATGTATACAATGGAGTATTACTCTGCAATCAAGAAGAATGAAATCTTGCCATTTGCAACTGCGTGGATGGAACTAGAAGGTATTATGCTAAGTGAAATTAGTCAGAGAAAGACAAACATCATTTGACTTCACTCATATGAGGATGTTAAGACACAGAACAGATGAACATAAGGGAAAGGAAGCAAAAATAATATAAAATCGGGGAGGGGGACAAAACATAAGAGACTTTTAAATATGGAGAACAAACAGAGGGTTAGTGGAGGGGCTTTGGGAGGGAGGATGGGCTAAATGGGTAAGGGGCATTAAGGAATCTAGTCCTGAAATCATTGTTGCACTATATGCTAACTAAGTTAGATGTAAATTTAAAAAAATTTTTAAAAATGTAGGGGCACCTGGGTGGCTCAGTCGGTTAAGCAGCTGACTTCGGCTCAGGTCATGATCTCGCGGTCCATGAGTTCGAGCCCCGCGTTGGGCTCTGTGCTGACAGCTCAGAGCCTGGAGCCTGTTTCAGATTCTGTGTCTCCCTCTCTCTGACTCTCCCCTGTTCATGCTCTGTCTCTCTCTGTCTCAAAAATAAATAAATGTTAAAAAAATTTTTTTTTAAATGTAAATACAGATACCTCTTAGGAGACAAAAGAAAGTTATATCAGATAATATATGTAAAATAATATTAGCCCAAGCTGAAACATAATAGCCCTTCAATGAATGCTAGTTCTTGCCCTAGTTCTTAACCATTCCTAGAGCATATGCATTTTATGTATTTATTTTATATATTATAAAGAACATATACAAACATTACACTGGATAGGAATATAAAAGGAAAAAAATCTAATAATTCCACTACCTTAACACAGCTATGTCCCATTTTATGCATTCCCTTCCACTCTTTGATTTCATGATTAAGTATTTTTAGGGCATTGCAATCAAGAGCATGCATAAAATTTACATCATTATATTTCTATGTTGGTATTATCTCCATAGTTAAAATTTTCACGACTGGATAATATTTCATCAAGGGAATATAGTATGATTTAATTAACCATCCTCCTATCATTGAATAGTTACGTTGGTTCAATGTTTTCTTATTATAAGGGAATGCAATAAACTTTTCTGTGCCTATTAATTCTTTTTCTTATTTGAGGTTATCTCCTTCTGACTTATTTCTGGAAGTGGAATTTCTATGTGAAACAATTTAAATATTTTTAGAGCTCCTGATGCATTTTGCGAAGTTGCCTCCCAAAGCATTTCCACAGCCTCCACTGCCACCAGTAGTGCATAAGTGGAAGTAGAGACACTTGTTATTCTCCCATTTAAAGTGCTTAGTTACCTTAAGAATTTAGACCAGGAGTGGCCAAATCCCTCAGGCTACTTGATCTTAAGGAGAAGGCAGTGTATCTATAGCTTCATTATACTGTAGGATTTTCTCTAAAATCCCTACTCTCCAAAGATATCCCATCTTCTTGCCTCTTTCTATTACTAGAGCCACCTTTTCGGCATCAATCTTGAATTCTCATCATCCTGCAAGATGCAGGTGCTCTTGTTGATCATGTAAACATAACAGCTTTGAATGTTCAATTTTATGGTTACTCATTAAAAAGGTTCATTTTTGCTGGGCTATAGTCCAGAGGAAGAGAGATATCAGAGTGGGCAGGTGGAAAAACCTTCCCACCCAATGACACTTCTGTGGGGTCCCCAGAATCCAGGAACAGGTCTTTAACTTTGTAAGACCTAAAATTCAATTTTGCCTTATCTCTTGCCTTAGGGGAAGGCCATAAAAAATGGATTCACTCAAGCCAAATGAAACACAGTAGTGACTTCTGCTAATGATTACAGCATGCAAATAATGTACAAATTTGAGATGCTGTGCTCCAAAAAGCATCTGAGAGGGGGAAACAGTTCATAACTGAGACATTCAGTCTGAAGACATAGAGACAAAGCAGGAGTTACCCATTTGGTAACTTGCTAAGATGGAGAAACCAGGGGGCTAAAGACTGATGAGTAGAAACACGGGATATTTCCAGAACCCCAGAACTAGGTCACATGGCCACCTGTAGACCAATCACCAGAAGAGAATAGGATTACCTCATTGGTTTAGATACCCACTGTTTGTTTCTTAGGGATCTGCACAGTACCCTGGGAATAAATTGAAATTCGATCACTAAAGAAGTAGAGCAGCTGTAGGGGGATTACACACACTGTTTGCCACAGCCAAGCATGAACAGCATGGTGATGAACACAATACACATAGTCTCTGCCCTAAAGGAATTTATACTTTAATGATAGAGGCAGACAGAAAACAACTCTTAAATATATTATGCCACATTGCATTAATTGCTATGAATGGAAAGTTGGGTTTTATGGGACAAAAACCTCATTGAGATTAGAAGGTAAGATAACCTCCATCATTCATTACTTCCAACTTTCCATCTTTCATTGTGTGGCAGCAGGCTTGGTTTCCCAAGCACTTGTTTCAGACAAGACCCTCTGGTTTGAGTCCAATGTGGGAGGCAGAAAAATGCTCCCCCAAAGATGTCCATGCCCTAGTCCCTAGAACCTATGAAATGCTATCTTTATAAAAGGGACTTTGCAGATATGATGAAGTTAGGGATCTTGAGATGGAAAGGTTATCCGGGATTACCCAGATGGGCCCAATGTAATTAAAAAGTTCTTTAAGAGGAAGGCAGAGAAGGAGATGTGATGCTAGAAGCAGAGTGATGTGGCTACAAGCTAAGGAAAGTGGGCAACTCTAGAAGATGTTAAGGGCCAGGAGCAGATTCTCCCCGACTGCCTCCAGAAGGAACACAGTTATGCTGACATCTGATATTAACCCCATAAGACCCTGTTTCCAAATTCCAGAACTGTAAGATGATAAATGATATTGTTTTAAGCCACTTTGTGGTCATTTGTTACAGCAGCAATAGGAAACCAATACACCTAATCAGTCCCCATTCAAACTCTTCACACGTGTGTGCACCTATAATTACCTGCAGATGAAAGCCAGGAAAGCATATCACCTGGGAACTTGGAGGAAGGGGTTCATGTCAATCATTTTGGTTTGGTTTCACAGCTTTTATCTAATGGTAGGTGACATGAAAAGAATTGCTGTAACATTTGTATGAATCTTTCTTCTTCCTCCCTCTAAAGAGATGTAAGGGGAGGTTTGGTGCTTTACACGTGTTCTCTGAAAATACATTCTGAGGAGACGGTTATATTTGTCCCTCTGAGCTGAACTTCCCAAGTGCTCATCCTCCAGTGTACATAATAGAGAACATGATTTAAGGTCATAATTTTCCTCTCAGAGAAACAGAACAACAGCTAGCAGTATTTTTCCAGCAGTTCTCCAGAACTGATGCCAGTGCTGGACACAGTCCATCTCCAGAGGAGGATTCTGACCTGCAACTCTCCTGTGAATTAATCTTGAGCTTTCCCTTGTGAATTGAATGAAGATCAAGAGGTGGATGCCAAGAAGGTCCTTGTAGAACTGAGGAAAAAAATCCAGTGAGAAAAAGGCAACCAACCACCATCATTTGGGAACAGAAAGTATTACTAGAACACAAGTCTAAAAGGCAGTAAAATAAGTAAAAATGGAACATTTAAATAAAAATTTAAAAACTCCTAATATGAAGTACAAAATCCCAATGAACAAACTCTTCAAAGAAGGCCAAAATGTCATTTTAAGGAATTTAAATAGCAAGCAAAAGCCTTTATCTCCTCTACATCCCTTCCTGCCCAGCCTTATGCCACTGGCATGGGCTCTTGACTTCTCTTGCCTTAATAATGAAACAGCTTTGTAACTCATCTCTCTGTCTCATCACTTTCCAGCCCACTTCCCACACTGCCACCAGAGTAGATTTCAAAAACATAGATCTTATCAAATCACTTCCCTGCTAAAAACAATTTGTTGACTCCCAACACCAGGCACATCTGGTAGGAAATGGCACATATAACCCTGTCTGAGCCAGTCCAGCTCTCATTCATTACCTTCAGCCCACAGGTCAACCATATTGAGCTGTCTGAGCACGCCATATTGTTTCAAGACTTCATACATTCACACATGCTCTTCCACCTATCAGAAACGTCCTTTCTGCCACCTCACCCTAAATCCACCTAGCAAATTCCAGTTCATTCTTTCAAAACACAGACGTCTTTCAGTAGCCTTCTTGGCTCATTCAGAGTTGATTATCCTGATCACTGTTGCTTACCTCTATGGTAGCTATTATCAGGGTGTATTACTATTTTATTTTCCTTCTGAACCTGACCATGGGCTTCCTGAAGAAAAGACTCTGGCTTATTCGCTGTTTTGTCCATGACAGCCAACACAGAGCCAGGTACTCAGTAAATTTTTACTGAGAGCAAATTAGCAAAAAGCTGTTTAGCTACATGTAACAAACACAAACAAATATTTGCGGGAATTATTTTTTCCTAGACTTAAGAAGTCTAGAGGTTGGAGTATCAGCTCATCAGTGCAAAACTTTCCAAATATATTCCTAGCAGACTTGTATTTACATCTCAATGGCCAGAACCATGTCACGTGACCACCCTTAGCTGCAAGGACAACTGGGCAATGTTTGTTCACTGGTCACATTGCCATTTTGAACAAAATCTGTGTTTTCTTAGAAACTAAGTGTATTGCACTGTATGTTAAGCAACTAGAATTTAAATAAAAATTTGGGGAAAAAAGAGAGCAATAGTGAATGAATATTGGGTACATAATGAACACAGAATGTATCCTTGGGAGCATGCCTGAGAAATTGAACCTTAATAAGGTACTTAAGACAGCAATTCCTTTGCAAAGGGTATACTCAAAGCTTCTTAAGGTTATGGTGCCCAATCCAGGAACAAGCACAGAAAACAATTACTCTGATGGTTCTTCCCAAGTTGCAGAATTTTTGAAAATGCAGATGCCCACACCAAACCCTTGTGCCACAGAATCAGAATCTCAGAGGTTGGGGATCTAAAATGCAGGTCCAACAAGTATAACTGTGTACAGCTGATGCAACAAAATGGAACAGCCCTGAAGACATTACGTGGCTTTTGAAAACTCTACAAGTATTTCTACTACATGGTCGGTGTTCAATGTCTGCTTTAGACTCTTGCTCTTTGGCTTATGCCACAAAGTCAAACCTCAGATGGGAAGATGGAAGTACAATGCAATGGTTAAGTGCATGGGTTCTGGAGTCAGTCTGTCCTAGCTCCTCCCCTTATTAGCTGAGCTTAAGGAAGTTAGTTGATGTCTCTGTGCATTTTCTCATCCTAAAAATGGGATAATGGTAGTATGACAAGGTTATTCAGAGGATCAAATAAGATGACATCTATACAGAAACTGAATTGGGGGATGACATTCAATAGGTGTTAGGTACTGATATTATTACCCTAGATCTGTCACCAAAGAATGAAGAACTTTCATTCAATTGTTTTTTTAAGATATCTTTTATAAGGTTAAAGAAGTTCCCTTGTATTTCCATTGTATTAAAAATTGAGAGTTTTTAATCACAAATGAGTGTTGCATTTTTTCAAATCCTTTTCTGCATCTACTGAAATGGCTATTCGATTTTTCTCTTTTATTCTGTTAACATGATTATTGGACTGACTTTTTTGAATGTTCAATCAAACTTGCATTCTCAGAACTAAACCCTACTTGGTCATGAAATATTATCCTTTTTTATTGTTGTATTTGATTTCCTAATTGTCAAGAATTTTTGTGGCTCTATTCAGAGGGTTATTAATCCACATTTTTTTTTCCTGTTACATCTGTCTGTCTGGTTTGGATACCAGAGTAATGCAGACCTCATAAAATGGGTTGGAAAATATTCTCTCCTCTTCTAACTTCTGAGAGAGTTTATATACAATTGACATTATTTCTCCCTTAAATATTTGCTAGAAATAGGGGTGCCTGGGTGGCTCAGTAGGTTGAGCATCCGACTTTGGCTCAGGTCATGATCTTGCAGCCTGTGGGTTCGAGCTCCACGTCGGGCTCTGTGCTGACAGCTCAGAGCCTGGAACCTGCTTCTGATTCTGTGTCTCCCTCTCTCTCTCTCTGCCCATCCCCTGCTCTCTCTTGTATGCTCTCTCTCTCTCAAAAATAAATAAAAACATTTTAAAAATATTTGCTAGAAATCACCATTTGGGCATAGAGTTTTCTTTGTAGAAATATTTATAATTATATATTCAATTTAGTGAGACATATGGGACTATTGATTTTATTCCATTCGAAATAAAACTCTCAGCATCTGTGAAGATACATCACAGTCCTGCTTTCAGTCTTCCTTGTAGGGAACACTCACAGTTATACACAACCACTTGGCTAAGGCTTACCCCATGGAGGCATGCTGCCTGCTGCAACACTGCTCACGAGAATTCAGGTCCTCTGCTTAGAGTCCAGACAAGTTAAGGAGAAACCCCCAACAGGTATGGGCTTTCCCACCTCTTGGCTCATATGGGGAAAAGATTAACCAGGAGGCTGAAAATAGGTCCACTTGGCCCCAGCTGGAGCCACAGGTGCAACTGACCATGCTAGATACTGCACAACTCTAGGAACCCCACTTGCATTAGAGATATCATAATTTGCATATTTGTAACACTGGTTTCCAAGCAGATGTTAGGGAAGCATCTCATATGACCAGTGAGGCCCATGGAAGCCTTGAAGAGTCTTCTGTGGCTGAGACTGCAGACAGGGTCAACCAACTCAATCATTCAATCATTCAACAAATACATACTGTGTGCCTTCTATGTGTCAGACATTGTTCTAGGAGGTGGTGTTTTCCAGATGCATGTGTTAGGAAAATAATTCCACCTCAGAGTAAACCCAGATATGTTAGTGAGTCAAGAGCACAAGTCAAAAAACTTTGAAGATAAAATAGAAGCCTTCAAAAATGGTTATGCTCCCCCATCCCAACCTTGGACCTCCAGACCCTTGCAAGACAACATAATCCTTCTTTATTTGAAGGAGTCTGTAAAGGAAAATTTCCTTAAGGGAATAATTATCTACAACAACAATATCAAAAGTTTATGGAAGTCGGCCATCAATGGTAGTATGAACATTTTTATTCAAGTACATACACACAGAACATTTGCCAAAACCGAAAATATACTAGGCATAAAATAAGTCCCAATCAACTTCAAATGTTTGAAAGCATATAGAATATACGCACTAACCATAGGAAAATAAAAAATGAAAGAATTAATAAAAAGATAATGCGAAAAATCACAAATTAAGCAACGTGTTTCTAAAAAAACAAAAGCACGAGGTCAAATAAGAAATCACAACAGAAATTACAAACTATTCTAAATGAAATAATTACAATATAACATATCAAAATTTTTAGGATGCAGCTAAAATAGTACTTAGAAGAAAATAGAGAGCTTTAAATGTTTGCATTTTTAAAAGGCTGAAAAAACAATGATCTAAGTATATATTTTAAAAGTTAAAAAATTAGCAAATTAAAATATATTCAAAGCAGGATTTGTCTGGTACATTATAAGTACTATATACATGTTAGCTATTATTGTTATTATTATTATTACCTAGCTTAGTAGGAAAAAATGGGTGCTACATATGCTACATGGTTTACCAAAACTAACCAGATTCTCTATATTGGAATTTGGGTTTAAAGCCCTATATAGCAATAAAATAGCATGTGTAGTTTTTTTTAATTAAGTGACACAAGGAACAATGGTTAAGATATACAACAAAGCTCAACTGCCTAGGTTGGACTCCAGGATCTATGGCTGGCAAATTACATGACTGTTTCAATTATCTATCACTGCACAACAAGCTATCCCAACACTCAGCGGCTTAACATGACACCATTTTATCTGTGCACACTTTGTGGGCTAGTAATTCAGGCAGTACTCAACAAGCAAGTCTCTGCTCCGTGTGGTGTTACCACAGCTCCTGCAAAATGGCCTTCCCCACAGGACTGGGCTTAGGTAGGGCTGTCCACTGGCACACTGTGGTTCTCCTCCTCATGGCCTCTTTCTCTACACAGTCCCTGTTACTATATGACCTCCCTCTCCAGCAGGATACCCTGGACTTCTTTCTTTACATGGAAGTCAGGGTACTAGGAGAATAAAAACAGATACTGCGGGGTGCCTGGGTGCCAGTTGGTTAAGCATTTTGGTTTCGGCTGGGTTCATATTAACGAACCCATGTGGGTTCAAGCCCCACATGGGGCTCTGCACTATCAGTGCGGAGCCTGCTTGGGATTCTCTCTCCTCCCTCTATGCCCCTCCCCAGCTCATGCTCTCTCTCTCTCAAAATAAATAAATAAACTTTAAAAAACAAAAACAAAACAACGATACTTCAAGGCATCCTAAAGCCACCATCAGGAGGTGCCCCATATGCTTTCAGTGCACTGCACTGGTCAAAGCAAGTTACAGATGAGTTCAATTCAAGAAGAGAAATAGACCCCACTTCTTGCTAGAAGTGGCAAAGTCATATTGGAAAAGTAGGAATGATTGTTGTCAACATCTTTGAAAATAATACACCTCAGGGACCTTGAGCAATTTACTCATTCTTTCTGTGCCTCAGTCCCCATCTGTAGAGGACGTAATACTAGTTCTTAGGTTAAGGATTGTTATGAAAATTAAGTGAGAAAAATTACAAAGCACTCAGATGCATCTAGTAAGGTGATTCTCAAACTTGGTGTGTATAAGAATCACAAAAGTCGGGAAGGAACACTTATTAAAAAGAGATTTCCGGGGTGCCTGGGTGGCTCAGTCAGTTAAGCGTCCAACTTTGGCTCAGGTCATGATCTCACAGTTCATGGGTTCAAGCCCCACATCGGGCTCTGTGCTGACAGCTCCGAGCCTGGAGCCTGCTTTGGATTCTGTGTCTCCCTCTCTCTATTCCTCCCCCATTCGTGCTCTGTCTCTGTCTCTCTCTCTGTCTCTCTCTCTCTCAAAAATAAACATTTAAAAAATTAAATTTAAATTACAAAAATAAAAATTAAAAAATAAAAAGAGATTCTTAGACCCCATGCTCCAGAATTTCTGATTGAGCAGGTCCAGGGAGGACCCTCAAATTTGCATTTTTACCAAATTTGCATGTGATGCTGATGCTGTTGGCATTCGACCACATGTTAAATAGCAATGGGGTAGTATACAATAAGCACTCAATAACTGTCAGCTATTTTTTTTAATTTTTTAATGTTTATTTATTTTTGAGAGATGGAGAGAGAGCATGAGCAGGGAGGGACAGAGAGAGAAGGAGATGCAGAATCTGAAGCAGGCTCCAGGCTCTGAGCTGTCAGCACAGGGCCAGATGCGGGGCTCGAACCCACAAACCGCGAGATCATGACCCTTAACCGACTGAGCCACCCAGGCGCCCCAGCTATTTTTATTTTAAAAGAAAAAAGAGAAAAAAAGTTATAGACAGTTTTGCTATTTAGACCCCGAAGGCACTTTTTTTGTCCCCACTGAAGGGGATAGTTTACATGTAAAAACAAACACTGGTACGCAGGACAAGAGGCGTGAGGGAGACTTTCAGGGCTGTGGTTCGCTGAGGGCTGGTACCATAAGGAAGGCCACCCTGAGAGAGTGAGTTGGGAGCTCTGCAGTGAAGGAGGGTAGAAACCAGACAAAGTGGAGTGCCTTCTAGGTAAGGGGAACATGCGATTAGGGGTTCATCAATCACAGTCACTGTGCGAGCTGTTTAATTTAATGAATTTTTTTTTAAATCAGGCAGTGTGGCAGAACTATATAGGCATAAAAGAATATTCATTTTGACCCAATCTCCAGGCCTCCACAGCCCCATTTTTCTCATCTAGAATCAGGATGCCAAGCTTTGTCAGCTCCACAGTGTCATCAGCCAGCCTGGGCCTCTCCAAGTTGCCATGGTAACAGAATACCCTCATCCCTCTGTTTTTTTCTCACAAAATATTCAGAAGAATGAAATGCCATGACACCAGGATTTCTCCCACTTCCCAGCTGAATTTCTTTAGAACCTGCATGTTCTCAAGAGCAGATTCACAAGTTACTGGGGTTGGGCCCTCTTTTGTGGATAACCCTTATCAGAAACACATCCCACTGTGTTCTGAAGTAATGTATGACCTCGTATTTCAGCTCTGAGAGGCTTTGACTTTTGTGGACTGAGCCCCATGTTCCCTGTGGCTTTGAGTATATCTTGGTTTTCTCAATGAGAAATAAGTGTCTGCAGTTTTAATACCAAATTTATTCCAGCCCTATGCCATATCACCCTGCTCAATAAAAATCCCTAGACAGTGAAAAGGAAAACACAATTTGCCTTAATCTGATACTGTAAGGATTGATTGGGTTTTTTAAGAGGCAGCTCTCATGTTTCATTCCATTTTACAGTCCTCCACTTTACCAGCTGAGCTATCAAAGGGGGCACTCATTCCATTTTAAGAGTATCCTCAAAGTTGTGTTATTTAAATCACCTATGCCAGTGGTTCTCACATTTGAACCTGCATCAGAATCACCTGGAAAGCTTGTTGAAACACTGACTGCTGGGATTTCTGATCCAGCAGGTATGGAACTAAGTCTGAGACTTTATACTTCTAACAAACTCCTAGGTGATGTTGATGCTGCTGGGGTAGGGACAACACGTGGAGAATCATCGATGGTCCCTGAGGCTGGTAGGTAAGGCTATGAGTGACCAACTATTGGCAAACTCCTAGAATGCACCTCTGGAAAGGTATAGGGTGTGTGGGGCGGGAGACAGGGGTGGGCAGGGAAAGGGCTCTTAAATACTTGCAGATGGAAGATACTGGCTGCACAATATCTTTTCCTCCCCTGGCTAAATAATAGGTCGCCTGAGGCAAGTCATAAAAGCTCTCTAAGCCTCAATCTGACCTTTAAAAAATAATAGTAATATCCCCTTACTTAACCTTGCAAAGTTATTGTTCCAATTAAATAAGATAAAGTGTGTGAGGCTGCTCAGTCAGCAGGAACTGCCATACAAATACAAATTGTTAAGAGCTTGGCTGCCAAGACTAATTATTTTTATAAGCTGTTAAAATGAAATTGTATTCATCTTTCAAGGCTATCTCAAAGGTTATCTCCTCATGGGTATGGTCCCTAATCCCCACAGAGATAACCGGTCATTTTCTCATCATAAAGCTCATGTTGCCTGATTTACACCTCTCTCTTGACAATTTTTGTCAGGTTTAAATCTGATGCCTGTCTCCCCCATAAATTCTGAGCTTCTTGAAGACAGGGTACTTGGGTCTTTTTTTTTTTTTTTTTTACCTTTCTGTGCCTCACACCCCAGCTTAATTCTTAAGTACAGTGTTATGCACTCTTAAGCATTTAATAAATACTTGTTTGAACTAATAAGTAAATGAATGAAAAGCTTAAGATTACATATCCCTGATTTTAGCTAAGATTGTAACATATACAGTATCTACCTGTATTCACCCACATGAACTCACCACCCAAATATATATATAAAATACATATGCTATATATAATATTTAATACATCATATTATGTATGAAACCACATACACACCATATATGCAAATAATAAAGAGTGAGCTCAAGAAACTAAAAGTTGTGGCCAGCATGGCTGGCCTGAGCTGGGCTTCCTGATCCAGCATTGCTCTGCCAGTTGCCATGGTTCAGGCTCCTGCAAGGTAGACTCTTGGGAAGATGGAAGCAAGCTTGACAGTGAGTAACTCCCATCCCCAAACCAGATGGTTGACCTCTACCTCTACCAGGATAAGCTCCCAAGAAAAGAAGCAACAGGACAGAGACTATCAGACCTCAGATCTCCCTGATGACCCTCAGTGTTATTCTGTGGGCATTGGCCTTGACCATGCAAGCCTAAGTAGGGTCAGAGAAACTAGAATTCATGAGGATCTATAGTTTTCAGCTGTCTGAGTCACTAGAATTCTGCAACTGCAGGACCCTACCTCACCTGCCCTTCTTTTTTGAGGATCTTGGTTAGAAGACTGAGTGGAAAGTAAAGAACAAAACATTGTAATTATCATGAAGCCCATCCAGGAATTACTAGATGCCTTCAAGTAACCAGAAAGCTCCCACACCTTATTGGCATTTTGGCTGGTAGAGAGGGAAAACCTGATGAAGTCCTTCCATGAGCAAGTGTAGATGACTTGTCAATAGCCTTGACCTCAGTCTCCGTAGGGAGCACCAAATCAATGACACAGACCTGAACATAATAGGGGTTGCTTCTTTCTCTCCCTATGTGGAAACATCTTCCCCTAGACAGCATGTTTATCTAGTTTATCTGGTTTTCTGATGGAAAACCTAGGCAATGCTAGCTAGCTACTGAAGTTTAAGATGAAGTAGAAGAGACAAGTCCTTCAAATGGCCCAGCTAGGGACCTCAGCCAAAGGAAGCCATGGGTGGGTCAAGAAGGGGTAGACCAAGGACAGTAACAGTGGGCAAAAAAGCGCCTTCTCATCCTTGCCCACAGCCTTATGCAGGGGTGACCTCCAAGGTCCTTCTTCCTATAGAGGTAAGGAGTACCCATATGCATAAGTCTTCTGTGGATTTGGTTTTCATGAGACTGTCTCTGAATTTCCAGCACACAAAGACCTAGCCATGGACAGTATGGCCCAATGCCTCTGGGGCCCTGATCTAAGCATCTAGATGGCCTTCTTCCCTTTCACCCCCTCTGCCATTCTCTTTAATGCCAACAATGAACAGAAAATATTTAAACAAAACTTTCAAATCCGGTTTAAATTTTTTAAATATTTTAATTAACTCCATTTTTTATCACCTAAAGTTGAACACCACTTGTTATCATCATATAAATATTCCCAGAAATACATTTCCTCACTTAAAGACCTCAGAAAATTGAATACCTAGGAGGGCTGTCATTTGTAACTGTCATTCAACCCTTCTACATTCAGCAAGATAAATGAGTTATAGAGAATTTTCTTTATGTTCTGTACCTTCAGTGTCTGTCTGCTCACCTAAAATAATTCTTTCTATGTGCTGTAAAATATGAAGAAAGAAAATGTTCTGGTTATTTTTTAAAGTATATTTCTGATAATACTTTGTATAAAAATCTCTGTAAGATTCTCTCCTCAAAATGTGTTTACTGGAGCCCTGAGTGATTTTTTAAATCATCCTCAATGTCCTGGGTCCTTTGACACTTGTCCAACTTTGGTGGATGTGTTCACTAAAGCCTTGCCTGTCATCTTATGTCATTTCAGGAAATGGCCAGCCAGATACACAAAGCCTTGTGAGGTGTCAGAGCCTTGATTTTTTTTTATGATTTTTTTTTCTATGAAGTAATTTGAAAGTTGTTTCTTTAAACCAGCTAGAAAGCTATTTCTGAATGTGACCCAGATGAAAGAAGACAACAAGAAAGCACTTCGATGGTGACCATCAGAGGGAAGCTTGTCCAGTCCAAGGCACTTTTTGATCAGCTACACTTGGCCCAGAAAAAAATAAGGAAGAGAAATAAAATGCATAAGGGATGGATAAAATGAGCAGTATTTACTGGTGGAGTGCCTGACAGAAAAGCAAGGATTTGATAGCTATTTGATATCTTTACTGTTAGAGCATTTCTAACTATTCAAAGTCATTTTACATGTTTTATTTCTTTGTATTTTTCTAGCAGGACAGCAGGAATGCTTGTTATCATTCATGTTATTGTTGTTATCCTAATTGCTATTTCAGCTTAATAGAGAGCAAGATCAGGGCTGGAAGAATCTGGTAAATCACCTAGTGTACCTCAGAGCAAGGGGCTACATCCTTCAAGTCTCTTCTGTTGGATGCTTCTGTTTTACATATTATGAAGTATGATTTTTCCAAAGTCCCTCTTAGCGAGCACAACTAAAGATGGAACATGGTTGGAAAGTGAGGAAGATAAGGCACTGGGCAAGAAGTGGGATATAAAGTAGGCAGAGCAAATGGCTCAGCATGTGGGCTGTGGACAGAGGTGACCCAAGCATGCTGGAGGCAATCACAGCATCTGGCTGGAGCCAGAAAAACCCGCTGGCCTCACAGCCAGCTGGACAGAGGATGGTTGGGTTGTCTAGATCTAACCAGGAGATTCTAAGAAACATGGGGTTTACTGGGAAATGGGTGATGCTACACCAGCAAGCATCCATCTGTGGTCCCCAACCCAGACTAGAGTATATTAGGGAAAACTCTTTTGGTGGCAGACAGAAATTTTTCATCATTGTAGAAAGTTCTACTAGACACTGCTGGTCTAGACCATGTTTGAAATTATCTAGGCAGTAGACAATATCAGGGCCTTGAAGACAGTGGTATTGCTCTGAGCTAAGTCATCACCTTGTGAGGCTAACAGATCTGCCTGCAGGACTCCCCAGGTAGACTTCGAACTGGCCCACTGGGTCAGCACTTGCTCATGCAAGAGTAAATGGCTAAAAAGGAACCTACCTAGCAAACACTGGAGAAACAACTTGTCTTCTTGCAGACAATGCAATTCTAATTCAAAAGTCCTTTCAGAATCTCTGTATTGCTGCCCCTCTCCTCCAACCTCACCCATTCCTAAAAGGTTTTAGAAGGTCAGTTGGCAATACCAACAGGGATAGAGAAGAGATAAGGAGCTCCTCAAGGAAGATCCCCTCTTTCACCTGCCTCGGGACATGAATCTTTCCTCCCAGAGGCTTGTGTTTTCTTCTCTAAGAATGAGGAAAGATGGTATCAGAATTCCATTACCCACTTACTGTGAGTCTGGTTTGGGGACCACAAATGGGTGCTTGCTAGCACAGCACCAGCCATTTTTTCATTAAACCCTACATTTCTTAGAATCTTCTGGCTAGATCTTTATGACCTGCAAAATATACATCTCTCCCTATATACCAGTTGGCTGTCCCATGTGATTTTATTCAAGCTCAGGAAACTCTTGGGCCTATCAAGTCCAAGCAAGTGCTAAGACATCAGAACCAAAAATAGTGATGGTTTATGATATTACTATGAAGGCTGGAGTCAGAATGAAGCAAGATGATATTGAAAGAAAGAAAGAAAGAAAGAAAGAGAAAGAAAGAAAGAAAAAAAAAAAAGAAAAAAAAAAAAAAGAAAAAATTTCAGAAATAGTAGATTCAGGTAAGAAATCAAGATCCAGGACAAAGAATGGAGCATGGAAAAAAACCCCAGAGATGGGTGGTCTAAATATCAAGGAGGGCACCAAAACAAAGAGCCCAGGACCCCCACAGAACTGTGCCTGGGGTCCAGTCTATCAGGGTGGTCATCTGCCCACAGCACCTCTTCTAAGTCTGATGGCCACATTGCCCTTTGGACATAACAAGTGATCACATCCTGGACCCAATACACACAGTTAAGGAGACCAGAAGCTACATCAAGGGCTTTTCTTTGCTCTCCACATCCCCTTCCCCCATTCCACCACAGCCATGTTCCTTCAAGAATATACACCACAAACCCCCAACCTAGAACTAGGTTATTTGGTCACCTCATTTACTTGGAATATAGCTGAAAGTCAAGTCTGAGAAAACATCATCATAAAGGCCTCCAAACAACCAAAACAATGGTGTTAACATTAACGCATTCTACCTACAGGATTAGTCTTCAAGCTCTCATTCAGAATTTATCAACCTTATTTTATACCACACAGTAACAAGCTTACCTGTCTGGATTACCAGTCCACAGCAAACAGAAAGCAGAAATTTGGAGAATTACGAGAGATCAGACATTATAACAAGCAGACAGATGGTCACCTCTTAAAAGCACAAGTTGAGGCCACTGGTACAACGTTAAACTGTTCCACTCTAGAACAGTAACTCCTGTTAATGCACAAACTGACTAAACTGTGTCTTTTTTTTCTGCTTAAATCACATATTTGTCATACATAGTAACTCAGAGATTACAGATACTGCTTTATATGCTAAGCTGCATCACTTTTTTGTTTTGTTTTGGGTTTTTTCTGTTAATCTTGAAGAAAGGAAAAACAAGCTGCTTTCCTCTGTCCAGACCTGGAAGAGGTAGAGGTCCGGACCCAGCATCTGGAGAACTCTTAACCTAGATCCTGCAAAATGATCACCCATTCATGGGAGTGGAATACACATCACCAGGGGGCTGTGGGGAGGGAGGTATGGGGAGTTATTGTTTAATGGGTATAGAATTCTATTCAAGATGATGAAAAGGTTCTGGAAATAGAGAGTGATGATGGTTGCACAATTATGAATACAACTAATGCCACTAAATTGTACACTTAAAATGGTCAAAGTGGTAAATTTGATGTTATGTGTATTTTATCACAATAAAATGAATGAATTAATGAATGAATGAACGAATGAATGAAAAATAAAATGATGGCCCAGCCAAGGAGCTAGAGACAGAGGTGGGGGAGGAAAGAAACCTCCAGGGAGAAACTCTGCAAGGTACTTCGGATTTTCCTTTCTGTAATCACTGCCTCTTCTCACCACACCTTCTGTGAAAGCCTGCCCTAAGCTGTTTTCTGGAAAGAAAAAGTGGGTCACTCTTGGACTGTGACATTACAGTGAGTACCGTAGTCACCTGGGAAAACTGTAACAAGCAGCACTGACCAGCAGAGCTGCTTTGCACAAGGGCCAAAACACTGACTGGGGCTGCAGATAGGAAGGAAGGGCTGTGGAGGGCATGCGGGATTCCCTGAAGCCTTGCAGGAACAGCAAGGAGGAGATTCCTTCATAGTCTGGACCCCTACCAGACCACAGAATGTGAGCCAGGGACTGAAAGCTGCACCGCTGGCTATACCATCCTAACCTCTTCCCTAGTTCCAGCATCTTCTTGGATCTCACCCAGTCAGGGCCCCACTACCAGCCCCACTAGCAGTCTCTTAGGGATACCTTGAACTTGACCCCAACTTTGCCCAGTCCCCCTACAGCTGAGACATTCTGGTCAGCTTCCCCCACCCCACCCCCCACCACCAACCCATCCTCTCCCCCTCACCCCCCAGCTCTCCTTGAGTCCTCATCTCTCTTACCCTTGGGATCCTCACCAAAGCCAGATTTTCCCAAGCCCCAGGAAGGGTCACAGTGCTGCAGTGTGGCTGTCACCTCTTCCTCAGACACAGAACCCCTTCTGCTGGTCCAGAGCTCCATCCATTCAATACAACCTTCTCAGCTCTGTGGTCACCAGGGTCTAAAGCACTCACTGCCTGGGTGCCATAGCCTTTATCCACCTGGTCCTGGCTGCTCTATGGGACAGCATGGAGCTGACTGGCCTCTGGTACTACTCTGTGGCCCCTCCTGGGCGTGGCTGAAGACTCTAACACCAGCTGTGGGTGCTGCTCAATCACTTTCCTTCTGATATAGGACCCAATGGATGCATCTAAACACAAGGTGCCTGCATCAGTCACAGTCCCTAAACAGAAACAACATGTGCAACTTTGGACAATTTGTGGGCAGTTTACTAAAGAGACTATTTACAAAGGTGTAGGCAAGAAGTAGGGAACTCACAAGGAATAGTGTGGTATCCCCAAATCAGAAATAGCCTCCATCTCACCCCTAGGCGGGAAGGGATGAGGGAAGGTGTGAATAAAGGAACTAAAGATGGGGTGGCTAAGTTGCGAGGTGGTTGCAAATAACTGAGACCTTGGGTCAAGGTACAAAGGAGACTGTGGCAATCCCACAGGGAGAAAGGAAATCTACACTGGCTTCCATCTCCTTCCAATCTCCTGTGGGGCTCCTCACTGACAACCCAACCAGCAGCTGGAGGGCAAGCAGCCCAGTGATGTAGGCCTGCAGGCTGGCTTCCCAGGACACAGGGAAGTATGGAGAAGGGTCCTGCACAGTGCCTTTCCCTCTGTTAGTAGCACAACATCACTCACCTGCATGGTTCTGCCCAATGTGTACCCAGAGGGCTTGGTGCCAGGGTAGGAGGGGGAGACAAAACCAGGGTAATCTGGTTTTTGCCGAATTTCAAACCCCGATGTCTAGACACAAACACAATGACAGAAGGAAGGGAAAAAAGCAGATTAAAGATCCTGGCCACATTCCAATGCCCCCATACGGGGTTCAGCTCACCCTCTTGTTCCTTACCCACTCACTCACTGGCTGAGTCAAAAACATAGCTAACAACACAATTTTTAAAAATCTACAAAGACATATACATGCAATTTATAGAAAAATAAATACAAATGACTTACAAACATAAGAAAAGATGCTCAATCTTATTTATTATTTATGAATTACCAAGGTACTATTTTTTTAACCTTTCATAGTGGCAAAGATGAAAATATCTGATGACACACTGTATCTGCATGGTTATGAGGAAACTGTTGGTAGCAATACAAATTGGTGCAATTTCTTTGAAGGATCATAAATTTAAACTTTACATACTGGTTAATTTAGCAATCTTACTTCTAGAAATGTATTCTATCTTCCCACATGTGAGTAAAAAAAACTGAACATAGATATTCACTGCAACATTGTTTGAAAGCAAGGATTGGAAAAATCCAAATTATTTACCAATAAATAATGATCAGGTCATGATCCCATTTGTGGGCTCAGCCCCCTTGTCAGGCTCTGTGTTGATAGCACAGAGCCTGCTTGGGATTCTCTCTCTCTCTCTCTCTCTCTCTCTCTCTCTCTCTCTGCTCCTCCCCTGCTCACATTTATTCTCCCTCACAAAATAAATAAGGATTTTTAAAAAATAGGTGCATGTGTGTGCTGGTAAGAAAACACCAGGTAAAAAGCAAGGTACAAAAGTCTGGGCACGATATGGGGGTGTTGTTTTGGGGATGGAGCCAGATTCAGTTGGAACAGGGTGCATGAAGAAAGTAAGTTCATTCTTTCCCACCACTTCTGTTTAAACTCACACTGTGGATTTGTTCTGGCTCTGTTCTAGGATGACATTGCTTGCAGGTCCCATAGTTTTCTAGCTACTCCTAGATAATTTTGAAAGCCCCTAGTCACATTCACTTATAAGGAAAACCTCATTTTAGTAATTCAACCATTCAGTGTAACAACTAAAACTCCAGTCTTGTCCAGTGTACTATTTCTGTTTTTCTGTCAGTCTGGGCCTGTTTTCTGCAGGTGGGTGCTGTTGGGGCTGGGGCAGGGGTGGATTTGGTTGTTTCCCTCTTCCCCACTAACCTCTCCAAACCACTTGCTGGCTATGGTTTCTGACCATGCCCTCACCCCACCTTGAGATGTGGGGGAAGAGGGTCTGGAGAGAGAGGGTAGTTTCTGTGGCTGGTGCAGAGGTTATGAAGATGGCTTCTTAGAGTGTGACAGACGCAGATCTTCCAGATGCTTGCTTTACACAAAGTTGTTCTCAGTTTTGACTTTTCTTTTTTTCCCTTCTTTGGAGTTTCTCCCACTGGGGACCCATGGGTATGGAGCTCTTACAACAGGAGCTGCCTCTTATCTGGCTATGGCCAAACACTCCCTTGGGCCCACAGACTCATTATGTAGGGATCACATGGCTCCACCAGGAAATCTTCTTGGGTGGACCCAAGACAACTCCAGGCTGCTCCCCAAACCCAACAAAATCCAAATCTGGTACTCCCAAAACATGAACCTTTGCCCCACAACTACTGAAAATGAAATCTCAACTCCAGGGCAGCTACCCCTCTTCACTCAACTCCCTGGTAGGCAGTTTCAAAACAGCCTTATCACCATCTCCAGGTAGAAATAGATACTATCTTTATTTCTAACAAATGCCAGGAAACAAGAGTCCAGCTCTCTGGGAGATGGCCTTGACAGAGATGGCCTTGAAGCCCCACTCACTTGGCCAAGCATACTGACAATACTCTCCAAAAAAATTCTCTCAGCCCCAACACCCTCTACTCCTATTGGCCAGGGGGAGGGTTCTAATGCAGCCAATGCGCTCTTACAATCTCTTAGTACAACCTACAAAGGCTGTAAAACCAGTGCAAGTATAAGGCATCTACAATGTTGTTGCAGGCCTTTGGGCCTCACTCAAAGGGAGAAAGAGTACCATTTCAACATCTTTTTGCATACACATATACCCATGTACATATTTTTTTAAGTTCTGGAAGGATTATACAATAAATAATCCACAATAAACAACTGGGGGTAAACTAGGGGACAAAGATGAGAGGGAAATTAACTTTACATTGTATACCCTTTTATACTTTAATCATTTTTATGCTGTTATGTATTGCTTTTAAAACTAAACAGAAGTCTAGTTAAAACCTTTTTAAAATATGAAGGAGATTTGTACACATCAAGATCAAAAAGACCTCATTTGATACAAGGGCAAGTGAAACACCTGTTACAAAGTATACAGAAGAAAGTATCTCATTTATAACTAGCAACCAGAGGGGCACCTGGGTGGCTCAGTCAGTTAAGCATCCGACTTTAGCTCAGGTCATGATCTCGCAGTTCATGGGTTCAGGCCCCATGGTAGGCTCTGTGCTGACAGCTCAGAGCCTGAAGACTGCTTCAGATTATGTGTCTCCCTCTCTTCCTGCCCCTCCCCTGCTCATGCTCTGTCTCACTCTCTCTCAAAAATAAACATAAAAAATTTTTAATAATAAAATAAATAGCAACCAAAGAGAGAAAATACAACACATGAGTAAAATCTATAAGCAGGAAACTTTTAAATTCTACTGAGGGATATAAAAGAATAATTGAATACATGGAAAAGCATATTCTGTTCTCAAAAGACTCAAATAATTTAAAGATGTCAGTTCTTCCTAAATTGAACTATAAATTTATATGATCTTAGTTAAAAAAACAAAAACAAAACAATGGGTTTTGGGCCTACACATGCTGACTATAAAGTTCATATAAAAAATAGCAGTGAAAGATGGGCCAGGAAAACTCTTTTAGACCCTTCAGATAGCAGAACATTTTGTAGTGTTCTGGTAATTAAATTATTTGGGAGACTCCTGTGCAAACACAGCTATAGAAACACCACCAAAGGACAGTGAAATACTAATCAAAATTGAAAATGCAAAGAGAATGGTAGGAACAAAGAAAACTATAAACTGGTTTCCTTTATCGAGTAGAGGGAATTAAAAATGAGAAGGGATTGTCCCTACAGATCCTGATAAAGCTTCAAGAACAGAGGAACAATGCTCTGAGGAAAGTAGAAATCAGGCAAGAGGCTGAAAACATGTGATTGAAAGTCTATTTACAGAGAGGTTAGTATCCCATGGGTACCTTCTCCAAGGCTGCCAAAATAAATAATGTCCCCTACTCTCCCACCAGATGCCATTGATTTATTCTCTGGGAAAACAGAAGTTGAAAATTAAACTGATTTTCAACCTAGCATCTAGCCTATACTCAGCCAAACTATCAAGTCAACATGAGGCTAAAATAAAGATATTTTAGGGCATGCAAGGACTCAGGGAACATACTGTTCCTGATTCTAGTTCTAATTCTAGTTCTAGGATCTAATTCTAGGATCTAGTTCTAGGATCTAATTCTAATTCTAGTTCTAATAAGGTGATTCTTGGTGGGCTCCTGGGTGGGGATTGGTCACCAGAAAGACCAAACCATGATTAGAAGCTTGAAATTTTCAGCCCCACCCCCATCCTCCAGAGAGGAGAGAGGGACTGAGAATGGAGTTAATAATTGACCAGGCCTGAGGAAGCCTCCATAAAATCTCAATAGTTGGGGTTTTGAGAGCTTCCAGGTGAGTGAACATATAGACATATGGGAGGGTGACACACCCCAATTCCACAAGGATAGAGCTCCTGCACTCAAGACCCTCCCAGACCTCGTCCTCTTCGTCTGGCCTTTCATCTGTATACTTTATTATATCCTTTAATAAACTGGCAGACATAATCATTTCCCTGAGTTCTGTGAGCCACTCTAGCAAATTTATCAGACCAGAGGAGGGTTCGTGGGAACCTCAGATTTATAGCTGATCAATCAGAAGCACAAGTGACCACCTGGGCTTGCAATTAGCATCTAAAGTGGGGGAGCAGTCTTGTAGGACTGAACCCCAACCTGTGTGATTTGATGCTATTTCCTGGTAGACAGTGTCAGAACTATAGGACACCCAGCCAGTGTTAGAGAATTGCTTGGTGGGGAAACCCTCCTCACATCAGACATGAGAAGGGCTACAAGTGTGATGGTATGTGAGAGTGAAGAGTTACACCAGAGGAAGCACTGAGGATTTACCTCAAATGGTGTTTCTCAAACTTTTCCTGAGCATAAGAACCACCCGAGGATCTTATTAAACTGTACATTCTGATGGTCTGAGGGTCCACATTCCTAATGGATCCTGATGATATTGGTGCTGCTGGTGCCTGGACCATACTTTGATTAACAAACTACCACAACAGCAGTTTTCAAAGTGGGGCTGAGGGACTTCAGGGACTCTGAGGTCCTTCTAGGGATCACTGAGGTCTTTGCTTTTCTAACTATATCTGTGTTGAGACCAAATTTTCTTCATACACTTCAACTAGAACAATGCATTGCAACAGGTATGAGCATCTGGCTGTCTTCTACTAAGCCAGACATTAAAGAAATTTGCAAAACATGTAAAACAATGCCTCTCTTCTCAGTAATGGTTTTGTTCTTTTAAAAAAAACTATACTTTTGATAAAGAATTTTATGTTAGTATGCTATGTGCTTTATCATTAATACTTTGAAATGAACTATTGAATATTTTAAAGATCTTCCAGCTTTAGCTTCTAAAATGGTAAATATTGATAGGTACAACCACATCAACAAATGTTCTTTGGGGTCCCCAATAAGTTTTAAGAGCATAAAAGTCTCCTGAGACCACTGTGCTAGAGAACATATTCCAGGAAGAAGACAAAAGATCTAGAAAGTAGGGACTCTAACACAAGAAAGATGAGAGGAAGTCTATGATGACAGCTGTACTAGTTTCTTCTTGCTGATGTAACAAATCACCACAAGGTTGGTGACTTAGCACAACACAAGTTTATTATGGCACAGTTTCTGCAGAAGTCCAAGCACAGTGTGCCTTAGCTGCCTCTCTGCTTAGAGTCTCACAGGCCAAAATCAAAATGTCACAGGATGCATTTCTTTCTGGAAGCCCTGGAGATGACTCTGCTTCCAAGCTTACTGAAGCTATTGGCAGAGTTCAGTTCCATTTCGTTGCAGGACTGAAGCCCCTGATTCCTTTGGTTCGATCTCAGTTTCTAGACCACCCTCCAGACCATTCCTTGGCTCATGGCTTCCTTCCCTCATCTTGAGGGCCTGCAATGGCAGGTCACATTTCAAATCCCTGTCACATTTCAAATCTTTCTGACCTCCTCATGCCCCCATCTTTACTGCCACATCTCTTTTTCTGCCTCCCTCTTCTGCTTTTAAAGGCTCATATGGCTACACCGGGCCCACCAAGATAATCTCCCTATGTTAAGGTCAGCCAATTAGTGACCTTAATAACACCTATAAAGTCTCCCATAGTAGTACCTTAAGTCATGTTTGCCTGAATAACCAGTGGATGGGAATCTTGGGGACCATCTTTACAATTCTAACTACCACAACAGCAAAGAGAAAGTTCCAGATGATGGCAGATAGCTGGTCTAGGACCCAAAGGTTCTGTATTGAAACAGGCAGACTGAACTCTGGAAAACAGTGTGGAGGTTCCTCAAAAAATTAAAAATAGACCTACCCTATGACCCAGAAGTAGCACTGCTAGGAATTTACCCAAGGGATACAGGAGTACTGATGCATAGGGACACTTGTACCCCAATGTTTATAGCAGCACTCTCAACAATAACCAAATTGTGGAAAAAGCCTAAATGTCCATCAACTGATGAATGGATAAAGAAATTGTGGTTTATATACACAATGGAGTACTATGTGGCAATGAGAAAGAATGAAATATGGCCCTTTGTAGCAACATGGATGGAACTGGAGAGTGTTATGCTAAGTGAAATAAGCCATACAAAGAAAGACAGATACCATATGTTTTCACTCTTATGTGGATCCTGAGAAACTTAACAGAAACCCATGGGGAAGGGGAAGGAAAAAAAGAAAAAAAAGAGGTTAGAGTGGGAGAGAGAGCCAAAGCATAAGAGACTCTTAAAAACTGAGAACAAACTGAAGGTTGATGGGGGGTGGGTGGGAGGGAGGGGAGGATAGGTGATGGGCATTGAAGAGGGCACCTTTTGGGATGAGCACTGGGTGTTGTATGGAAACTAATTTGACAATAAATTTCATATAATAATAAAAAAAAGAAACAGGCAGACTGAGGGCATAAAATAAAGAAAACAGAGATGTTTAAGCATATGAAAAATTTTAATGAAAGGCATGGTACATAGATGTAGAGTGTCTGGGTAAACATAATAAGAAGCTTGCAGAAAGCTAGGCAAATGAAAAAGCAATATGCTTATTACTACAGAACAAAATTAGGAATTTAAAAATAAAAGAGGCTTGGGGCACCTGGGTGGTTCAGTCAGTTAAGCATCTGACTTGATTTTGGCTCAAGTCATGATCTCAGGGTTTATGAGATCAAGCCCTGCATCAGGCTGTGCACTGACAGGGTGGTACCTGCTTGGGATTCTCTCTCTCCCTCTTTATGCCCCTCCCCTGCTCATTCTGTCTCTCCCTCTCCCTTTCTTTCTCTCAAAATAAATAAATAAATAAACTTAAAAACAATAAAAGAAAAAGATACTCAAGCATCACAAACCTCTTGGCATAGCAGTGAACAATTTTTGCACACTCATAAGCTCTGACTATTGACTTAAAAACAAAAATACATAACTATGATGGCAGAGAAAGAAGGGGCAAAGGTAGAAAGGTAGTCAATTGATAATTTTTTTAATTGTTTAAAGAGAAAAAGTAGAATGGCTGCAGGTGGTTGTCTCTAAGGAAAAGGACTGGAAGGGTGTGGAAAGCCATGGTTATTTCTCATTATAGGACTATCCCTACCCATCCACTCTTCACCCTTCTCAGCTCCACCCTGAGCCCCAGGAGGCTGGTCTTGGCGTTCCCTTGCCCCTGGTTCTGCTTGAACTCAGTCAGTGGAAGGCACTGCAGAGATCAAAGGGTAGAAGGAGGGAGGAGGCTCCTGCAATCTCCCTGCTCTGAGAGGGTATTTCTGAGCAAAGGATACAATTTCTTCTCCAAGTTCTGGCTCTCACCAGCTCTCTCAAAATGCCCCCTCTCCTTGCTCCTTCAGGCCCAGGACTGGGAATATCTTCTCAATGTCCCTGTGTCCCTTAATCTTGCCCACACCTCTGAAAATTATCCCTTTACTAAAGTCTCTTTAGCTTCCTGAAGTGCCTTTGTTTCTGCCAGTGATTGATAGAAATACCATATTATGTGACTTTTCAAAATTTTGTACATGACCAAAAAAATAGTCTACAAAAATTAATGGGTAATTTTCTTAAAAAATGTCAAAATCATGAATAACAAATCTGAAGACCTGATACAGATTAAAGAAGACAAAAAAGATATGGAAACTAGATAAAAGAAATGATCCTGGTTTGCATCTGGACAAGAAAAAAATACTATGAAAATTACTTTAAAGGACATTATTGAGACAATTGACAGAATTTAAATAAATCCATAGATCAGATAATAGCACTGCAATGACTTCAAATTTCCTGATGTTTATCATTGTCTCATGGTTATATAAGTGAATGTCCTTGTTCTTTTTTTTTTTTTAAGTTTATTTATTTTGAGAGCGACAGAGACAGAACAGTTGGGGAAGGGACAGAGAGGGAGAGAGAGAGAATCCCAAGGAGGCTGCACACTGTCAGCCCAGAGCCCAATGTGGGGCTCAAACTCACGAACTGTGAGATCATGACCTGAGCTGAAACCAAGAGTCCAATGCTCAACCAATTGAGCACCCAGGCACCCCATGAATGTCTCTGCTCTTAGAAAATAGTTACTGAAGTATTTAGGAGTAAAGAGGTATCATGTTTGTAATCTACTTTCTTTTTTTTTTTTTTTTTTTTTTTTTTTGAGAGAAAGAGAGAGAGCAGGGGAGAGGGACCGAGGGAGAGAGGGAGAGAGAGAATCTCAAGTAGCCTCCACACTCAGCACAGAGCCTGACACGGAGCTAGATCCCACAGCCCTGGCATGACCTGAGCCAAAATCAAGAGTTGGACACTCAGCCAACCAAGCTATCCAGGTGCAACCTACTCTTAAATGGTTCTGAATAAAAATTATAAAATAATAACATATGTGATAGAGAGACAAAGCAAATGTGAATCCAGGTGAAGGGAACATAGTTCTTTGTCCTAGTCTTGCAACTCAAGTTTGAAGCTACTTCAAAATGCAAAGTTTCAAAAAATATGTATCAGTTATTTTGACAAAAGCTGTAAATATGCAATTTGGTACTAGTACGCAAATAGATCAGTGGAACAGAACAGAAAATCCATAAATACATATATCCAAACACATATGAGATTTAATCCATTTAAAGGGTGGCATTTCGAAATATCATGTGCTGAGCAGGGATGGAGACGTATTATTGTTTAAATGGCATATGGAAAACTGAGTTGCCATCCAGACAAGAAGTAATTATGGATCCCCATGTCACTCCATGGGCCAAAATAAATGCCAGATGGATCAAAAACTTAAGCATAAAAGAAAACAAAAAATACTAGAAGAAAAATCATGAGAGGAGCAGACTTAGCGGGGGGCAGAGGCCACCTCCCTGGGAGTCAAAGTCTGCAGACACCCGCAGGTGCAGTGCCTTTGCAGCTGACTTCCGGGCTCCTAACAACAGGGCCAGTCCTCTGACAGAGCCTTTGCACAGAGAATGAATGGATCAAAGAGCAGGCAGGGGTGGTGGCAGCAGCGGCAGCATTTGCTGGTCAGGGGCAGCTCCAGCACCAGTGAGCAGCACCCGACAGAGGCGGTGGGGCCTGGCTGAGGAGTGCTGGCTCAGGGGACAGCTGCAGTGTCCTCACCAGACTGCCCTGTGGACTCTGGCTGTGGGTTGATCATCCAGCCTCCCGTTCTTCCCATTTCTCAAGCCTGCTTCCTCAGCCTGCTGCCACTTCCGGAGCTAGTAGACATTAAATTCCTTTTCTGTTTAAAATCACCCAAGTCTGTTTCTGTTGCTTATAACTTAGAATGTTAACTACACATGTGTGTGCACACACATGCACGCATACACATAAATGGTGTGTGTGTGTGTGTGTGTATCATACATATATTATATGGCTTGTTTTTTCCTTTTGCCCTAAAATTACATATGCATGAATATAATAAGCATGTGTACAAAACTGGAAGGCTAACATAGCAAATGGGCAACAGTGGACACCTATGGGGATGCTTCATGGTGGAGCTGGACTGAAAGGAACTTCCACTTTTGAATCTATCTTCAATGTTGTTTAGGGTTTTTTTTTTACAGAAATCATAGACTTACATACTACTTTTTTCAACTATAAATGTTTTAATACAATTTTTTCCAAACAAACCTTTTACTTGCCTCGCACCAGAGCCAGAATGGGGACACCAAGGCCTTAACAGAGAAGCAGACAGACACCATCCCTTCCTCACAGAGCAGGCAACCTAATGGGGACACATATAGGGCACCAGGCACTGATTCCACAGTGAGATGAGCCTTAAGAAGGAGAGAGATGGGCCACCTGGGAGCACAGAGGAAGGTCAACCACCCTCACCTAGAGGGCAGCCAGGAAAATTTTCCCAGCCTTAGACTTTAGGCCGGCAAACAGGAAAGAAAAAATGAGCAGAAACATACAGCAGGCAGAGGGAACAGCACCTCCCAAGCACAGAGACCATGGCTCCTGCAAGAAATGCCTTTGCTGGACCACTAGGAGGGCAGGGGAAAGAAGCAAGCATGGAGAGGCAGACAAGGTCCATCACAAAGACTTTGTGAAGAAATATTGTGTAAAATCTTCTTAAGCAAGTCGGACTTTACCCTGAAGGCCAATAGGTGGTCACAAAGGACTCTGAGCAGAAAGGGCTGGTCAAACCTGGCTTTTGTCATAATCAGTCATCAGCATCTTCCCTCCGGTTTACATCAGCTGTGAAGCAGGGCATTGTTCTTTTCAGCACACCCGCCAAGTTTCCCTTATCTTTCATAACACTGGGTAATGTTTTCCCACTGTCAATGGAGGAGAAGCATCTACCCATCTCTCCCAGTTTGTGACTCCTGGCTGTCAGGGCCAGCCTTAGTAGCTAGGGCACCTTCCTCGGGGCTATTTACAGCATCATTCCTAAACCACTAGCTATATAAACTGATTAGAGTCAAACCCCAGGAATACCTCAGCCCTTTCCAGTAGTTTAACACAGAGGAATCCCCTGGTGAAATCCTCTGAGGGCAGCCCCGTTCAGCCACCGGAGGCCCTGTAGGCCCCTGGCTACCTTGGTGACCCTGAAGGCATACCACTTTCAATTCCTCACTCATCCTTGTTAGCACACATACTGATTTGCTGGCACCTGCTGGCATATTTGCTCTCCTCTCCCTTCTCCCAGTGCCACCCCAGCTTAGGATTTCCTCTTGTCTTATTTCCAAGTGTCTGCTATTAGGCCACAGTCTATGTGTCATGCTCTGAGCTTGAGGGTTTCCCATGACATTGAGCTCTTGGGAATTTTCTCTCTCCATTTCGGTTATGTCTGACATTTTTCCCTATTAGGACACACATTCTGACTTAAAGACCTTTTCACATTTTATGAAGTGCTTCATGAAATCACTGTGATTCATGTCACTCACAATTAAGAATGACAATTAGAAGAAAAAACAATTTGGCTTCTTGCTTTTAGTTGCACCATATAGCAACAGTGGCATGAGGAGGAAACCTGAAATTATCCCTAAGATTTTCAGCCAACATTCACCAGATGAGTATTTTACTATTTCAAAGCACCAAAGGCACAAAGATTTTTTTTCCAGCAAGGCAAATAAGCAATACAATTGCCCATTGTTTTGAAATAGTTTCACAGTTGTTTATTCTAAAATGATGCATTTCTTTAAAATGCACTGAGAGTCTTTGGTAAATTCATTATCTGCATTGTAATTTAAACAGCCAAACTTCCATCTCTGCTTTGTGACACTCTGGTGTGACATCCCTGAGGTAAGGACAGATGATTTCTACAACTCTCCCTGCCCTGCGGAGCCCTGATCAGTCTCTACTTATTATCTCTCACAAGGTAGAGATGTGCTAATTAGCAGCTCCTCAAGAAAACACCACGAAATGATGGACATAGATAACTTTTTAAAAGCATGTCTTTCCCCACTCGCTGGACTGGACTCGATTAGGGAGTGGAAAGCAAAAGGGGCTTGTTGTCGGTCTTGGGTAAAAGCTCTCTAGCATCTCCAAGAGGTGCTTCACATTGACATTAATAAGCTCAGTGAGTATGTCTCAGGCTAAGAAACCTGGGATTGTCAGCACATCAAGATGAACCTTTTTCGCAGAAGCAGACTCTCATTAATGAAGCTCAATGTCTGATGTGCAGACACATTCCATTTATGGCGTTACCTTCATGTGTCGTTGGAAGAGCCCTCATTTCTTATTTAGAGCTTTTGTTACCACAGGTGAGCGATGTTCAGAATAAAAAAGGGCTTCATTGCTCAGTAAGCATTGCTGAAGACTTATGCTGCAGTTGGCAAAAGTTGTAGTAACAATGTCTAACGTAGGCTTGGTACTATGTGCCCCACACAGTGCTGAGGGCTTTATTAGCACTATTCTATGACCCTCCATATGGTGTAGTGACCGTTACTGTCACAGAGGCTTAGAAATACTATTGTGCCTACAGGTTTGCAGTTAAGAGTTTCAAAGAAGAGATGCTGTGGCTAAGACTTCTGGTTATTTAAATTTAAATTAAGTAAAATTAAAAATTTATACTCCCGAAACCAACATCACACTATATGTTAACTAATTAGAATTTAAATAAAAACTTGAGAAGGAAGAGTTAAAATGACAGAGAAGTAGGGAGACTGGGATTTCCTTCATCCCTCAAAAACAACAGTATTGAGGTCAGAACACTTGGAACACCCACAAAATTAGTCTGTGGAGTAACAGAAAACTCTCCACAGGTGGATGGAGACAGCTTGGAGGGACAGAGGTGTATGTATGTGAATTGGGGGAGATAAAACAGGCGGTGTAGGCATGGGGGAGGGGACCCCTTCTGTGGAGAGACAAAAGGGAGAGAAAGAAAGGCTGTGGAAGTGTGGTATTGCGTCTGGACAAGACAAAAACTTCCAGACCACAGACTGGGGAACAAGAAATACAAAGAGTGCCAGTTTCTACTTTGCAAACAACCTTAGGTGCCAAATATCATAATTTTCAGGAGTGCAGGACGTTCTCCAGACTGGAGTTGCCACTGTATGTGTATGCACCTTCGGGGGGAAGGGAAGCCAGCTCCAGGGCTCGGTAGCAATCTTGGGGGTGCACTGAAAGACAATAATCCCCCTCCTCTGGTACTGTAGGAAGAGGGTTTATTGCACCCCCAAAGAAAAAAGACCCTGTAGGCATCAGCCAGAGACCTTTTATCAGCAGGGCGGAGTGGAACTACCCCAGAACCAGGTACTCCTGGTGCAGGATGTTTTAAGACATCAGGGTTTGAATCTCAGCCAAGTGCGTAGGAGGCAGGGAGGCTGAAGCAGGACAAGCCACCCACCCAGGCTACCCTGTGAGGGCTGTCTCCCTGGTCGAGGGAGGAGAGACTGGGGTGTGCCCATTTTTCTCCCCAACACCAACACGAGGTGGGGATGCTTCAGTTAACAGAACAGTGGCCAGAAGTGGAGGTGGGACTCGCTTATACCAAATCCCGCCTCTCCATGTCTGGCAACTGGTTATCTACCAGAGTGAGACTGACACTGACCGAACCAGACTGCCTGTCCTCCAGACCAGCACAGCCACTGGTCCCAGGCACCAACAGACAACTGTCCTGCAGTTTTGTAAAGTAGTCTGGTGTTTTTTTTTTTATCTCTTTTATTTCCTTCTCTTTTCCCTTCTTTTTCTTTCTACCCTCCTCTTCCCCCTCCCCGCTTTGGAATCAGGCTCATAGATTGATTTGATTTTTGGTAAATTCTTATTTTATATATATATAACATATATATAATACATATATATTATATATATATGTATTATATGTATATAATACAAAGAAAAAAGGATATGTGTATATATATATATATAATCCTATATATATATGATTATATATACATATATATATGACCATAATCATATATATATACACGTATATATATAATCATATATATATATGTATACATATATAATCATATATATACGTATATATAATCATATATATATACGTATATATATAACCATATATATATATATACACATATATATGAGTGTATATATATGTATATATATATATACACACACACACACACATCCTTTTTTTTTCTTTCTCTGTTCTGGTTGTTTATTTGTTTAATCAGGCATTTTTACTCTATTCTTTTTATACCTTTTTCTGTATCTCCTTTATTCTCTCTCTCTCTCTCTCTCTCTCTCTCTCTGGAATAAGTCTTACGATCTCTTTGATTCTCTGCCTGGTCTTTTTTATTTCACCCCTTTCATTTTTCTCTTTGTATGGGGGGTTCCTCCCCCTTTTCCTTTTTTCCAGGGTTACTTCAATGAACAAATCAAAGGACACCTGGTGGAAGGTCCAATCAATCCACCACCATGAGCAGCGGGATAGAAGAGCCAAAGACACAACAACACAGTACACAAAATGTTCCAAAAAACACTTCCTGAAGTGCCAGGCCCTGGACAACGTATGACACCTTTTTAATATAGTAGTACTCACAGGTGCAGGACACATAACAAGCTATTAAAACACATAAAATACAGAAACCTAGCCAAAATGACAAAATGGAACAGTTCCCTTCAAAAGAAATTCCAGGAAGAAATGACAGCCAGAGAACTGCTCAAAACAGATATAAACAATATATCTGAACAAGAATACAGAATAAAAGTCAAAAGACTAATAGCTGGACTTGAAAAAAAAAGAATAGAAGACAGCAAAGAACCTGTTGCTGCAGAGATCAAAGACCTAAGAACTAGTTGTGATGAATTAAAAAATGTTGTAAATGAGGTGCAAAATAAACTAGATGCAGTGACAACAAGGATGGAAGAAGCAGAGGAGAGAATAGGTGAAATAGAAGATAAAATTATGGAAAATGATGAAGCTGAAAAAAAGAGGGAAAGGAAATTAACAGACCATGAGGGGAGAATTAGAGATCTAATCACCTAATCACCTAATCACCTAATCACCTAAGTGATTCAATGAACCAAAATAATATCCATATCAAAGGCGTTGCAAAAGAAGAAGAAGAAAGAGAAAGAGGCAGAAGGTTTATTTGAACAAATTATAGCTGAGAACTTCCCTAATCTGGAGAAGGAAACAGAGGCATCCAAGTCCAAGAGGCACAAAGAATTCCCTTCAAAATCAACAAAAACAGGCCAATACCAGGACATATCATAGTGAAATTGGCAAAATACAAAGATAAGGAGAAAAGCAGCTAGGGACAAACAGGCCTTAACCTACAAGGGTAGACACATAAGGGTAGTAGCAGTTATCCATTGAATTTTGACAGGCTAGAAGGGAGTGGCAGAAAATATTCAATGTGCTGAACAGGAAAAATATGCAGCCAAGAATCCTTTATCCAGCAATGCTCTCATTCAGAATAGAAGGAGAGATAAAGGCTTTCCCAGACAAACAAAAACTAAAGGAGTTCATGACCACTAAACCAGCCCTGCAAAAGATCCTAAAGGGGGCTCTGTGAGTGAAAAGCAGCAAAGACTACAAAGGACCAGAGACATCAGCACAAGCATGAAACCTACAGATAACACAATGACATTAAATTCATATCTTTCAATAATCACTCAGAATGTAAATGGACTAAATGACCCAATCAAAAGACACAGGGACATTCTTTATCAGAATGGATAAAGAAAAAACAAGACCCATCTTTATGCTGCCTACAAGAAATTCATTTCACCTAAGGACACCTGCAGAACGAAAGTAGGGGGATGGAGAACCATCTATCATGCTACTGGATGGCAAAAGAAAGCTGGAGTAGCCATACTTATATCAGACAAACTAGATTATGGACCAAAGACTGTAACAAGAGATGAAGAAGGGCATTATGTCATAATTAAGGGGTCTGTCCATCAAGAAGAGCTAATGATTGTAAATGTTTATGCCCCCAACATGTAGCACCCAAATATATAAATCAATTAATCACAAACATAAAGAAATGTAAAGATAATAATACCATGATTGTAGGGGACTTTAATACTCCACTTACAACAATGGACAGATCATCTAGGTGGAAAATCAATACGGAAAAAAATGGCTCTGGATGACACATTGGACCAAATGGACTTAACAGATTCAGAACTTTTCATCCAAAAACAGCAGAATACACATTCTTCTCGAGTGCACATGGAACATTCTCCAAAATAGATCACGTACTGGGTCACAAAACAGCCCTCAACAAATATAAAATAATTGAGATCATACCATGCATATTATCAGATCACAATGCTACGAAACTTGCAATCAACCATAAGAAAATATTTGGAGAGCTCCCAAATACGTGGAGATTAAAGAACATCCTACTAAAGAATGAATGGGTCAATCAGGAAATTAAAAAATATATGGAAGCAAATGAAAATGAAAACATGACAGTCCAAATCCTTTGGGATGCAGCAAAGGCAGCCCTGAGAGAAAAATACACTGAAATTCAGGCCTATCTCAAGAAGCAAGAAAGGCCCCAAATACATAATATAACCTCATATCTAAAGAAACTAGAAAGACAGCAGCAAAGAAAGCCCAAAGCTAGCAGAAGAGGGGGAAATAATAAAGATTAGAGCCAGAAATAAACAATACAGAATCCAAATAAAACAAAACAAAACTGTAGAACAGATCAATGAATCTAAGAGCTGGGTTTTTAGAACAACAAAAGAAATTGATAAACCCCTAGCCAGATTTCTCATAAAGAAAAGACAGAGAACCCAAATAGATAAAATCATGAATGAAAGAAGAGAAATTACAACCAACACCACATAAATACAATTATTATAGAATATTATGAAAAATTATATGCCAACAAACTGGACAACCTGGAAGAAGTGGAAAAATTCCTAGACACCCACACACTACCAAAACTCCAAAGGGAAGAAATAGAAAATTTGAACCGACTCATAACCAGTGAAGAAATTGAATTGGTTATCAAAATTTCCCAACAAATAAGAGTCCTGGGCCAGATGGCTTCCCAGGGGAACTCTACCAGACACTTAAAGCAGAGTAAATACCTATTCTGCACAAACTGTTCCAAAAAATAGAAATGGAAGGAAAGCTTTCAAACTCATTCTATGAAGCCAGCATTACCTTGATTCCCCAAACCAAAGACCCCACTAAAAAGAATTACACGCCAATATCCCTAATGAATAGGGATACAAAAATTCTCAACAAGATACTAGCAAATTGAATTCAACAGTATATTAAAAGAATTATTCACCACAATCAAGTGGTATTCATTCCTTAGCTATAGGGCTGGTTCAATATTTGCACATCAATCAACGTGATATCTCACAGTAATAGAAGGAAGGAAAAGAACCGTATGATCCTGTCAAAGATGCAGAAAAAGCATTTGACAAAATACAGCATCACTTTTCAATAAAAACCCTCAAGAAAGTCGGTATAGAAGGAATATACATCATAAAAGCCATATATTCAAGGCCCACAGATAATATCATCTCCAATGGGGAAAAACTGAGAGCTTTCCCCCTGAGATAAGGAACACGACAGGGATGTCCACTCTCATCACTGTTCAACATAGTGTTGTTGTTCAACATAGTGTTGGAAGTCCTAGCCTCAGCAATCAGACAACAAAATGAAATAAAAGATATCCAAACTGGCAAAGAAGTCAAACTTTCACTCTTTGCAGATGACATGATACTCTACATAGAAAACCCAAAAGACTCAGCCCAAAACTGCTAGACCTGATACATGAATTCAGCAAAATCGCAGGATATAAAATCAATGTACAGAAATCGGTTGCATTTCTACACACCAATAATGAGGCAACAGAAAGAGATATCAGGGAATCTATCCCATTTACAATTGCACCAGTAACCATAAAATACCTAGGAATAAACTTAACCAAAGAGGTAAAAGATCTGTGCACTGAAAACTACAGAAAGCTTATGAAAGAAATTGAAGAAAAGAAGACACAAAGAAATGGAAAAACATTCCATGCCCATGGACTGGAAGAACAAATATTTTCAAAATGTCAATACTACCCAAAGCAATCTACACACTCAATGCAATCCCAATCAAAATAGTACCAGCATTCTTCACAGAGCTAGAACAATCAATCTTAAAATTTGTATGGGGGGGGGGGGGCACCTGGGTGGCTCAGTCGGTTAAGCGTCCGACTTCGGCTCACGTCATGATCTCACAGTCTGTGAGCTCGAGCCCTGCATCGGGCTCTGTGCTGACTGCTCAGAGCCTGGAGCCTGTTTCAGATTATGTGTCTCCCTCTCTCTCTGCCCCTCCCCTGTTCATGCTCTCTCTCTGTCTCAAAAACAAATAAATGTTTAAAAAAAAATTTTTTTTAATAAAATAAAATTTGTATGGGACCACAAAAGACCCCAAACAGTCAATGTTGAAAAAAAAAACAAAAACAAAAACAAAAACGACTCTGGAGGCATCACAATCCTGGACTTTAGCCTGTATTATAAAGCTGTAATCATGAAGACAGCATGGTATTGGCACAAAAACAGACACAGACCAATGGAATAGAATAGAGAACTCAGAAATGGATCAAGAATGGATGGCCAACTAATCTTTGACAAAGCAGGAAAGAACATCCATTGGAAAAAAGACAGTCTCTTTAGCAAATGGTACTGGAAGAACTGGACAGCAACATGCAGAAGAATGAAACTGGACCACTTTCTTATACCATACACAAAAATAAATTCAAAATGGATGAAAGACCTAAATGTGAGACAGGAAACCATCAAAATCCTACAGGAGAGAACAGGCAGTAACCTCTTTGATTTCAGCCACAGCAACTTCGTACTTGACATGTCTCCAGAGGCAAGGGAAACAAAAGCAAACATGAACTATTGGGACCTCATCAAGATAAAAAGCTTCTGCACAGCAAAGGGAACAATCAACAAAACTAAAAAGCTGCAAGAGAATGGGAGAAGATATTTGCAAATGACATATCAGATAAAGGGTTAGTATCAAAAATCTATAAAGAACTTAACCAAACTCAACACCCAAAAAACAAATAATTCAGTGAAAAAATGGGCAGAAGACATGAACAAACACTTTTCCAAAGAAGACATTCAGATGGCAAACAGACACACGAAAAGATGCTCAACATCATTCATCATCAGGGAAATACAAATCAAAACCACAATGAGACAACCTCACACTGGTCAGAGTGGCTAAAACGAACAACTCAGGAAACAACAGATGTTGGTGAAGATGTGGAGAAAGGGGAATCCTCTTGCACTGTTGGTGGGAATGCAAACTGGTACAGCCACTCTAGAAAACAATGTGGAGGTTCTACAAAAAATTAAAAATAACTACCCTACAACCCAGCAATTGCACTACTAGGTATTTATCCAAAGGATACAGGAGTGCTGATTCGAAGGGGCACATGCACCCCAATGTTTATAGCAGCACTATCCACAATAGTCAAAGTATGGAAAGAGCCCAAACGTCCATCAACTAATGAATGGATAAAGAAGATGTGGTATATATATATAATGGAATACTACTCAGCAATGAAAAAGAATGAAATCCTGCCATCTGAAACAAGATGGATGGAACTGGAGGGTATTTTATGCTAAGCAAAATAAGTCAGAAAAAGACAGATATATGATTTCACTCATATGTGGAATTTTAGATAATCATGGGGACGGGAAGGAAAAATAAGATACAGAAAGGGAGGCAAACCATAAGAGTATCTTAAATACAGAGAACAAACTGAAGGTTATGGGGGTGGGGGGTTGTGGGGATGGTGAAAATGGGTGATAAGCATTGAGGAGGGCACTTGTTGGGATGAGCACTGGCTATGGTATGAAAGTGATGAATCACGGAAATCTATTCCTGAAGCCCAGACTACACTGTATGTTAGCTAACTTGACAATACATACATACATAACAAAATAAAAACTTAAATAAATTAAAAATTAATTAAAAAATTTAGTTCCTCAGTTATGCTAACCACATGTGTGGTAGCCACATGTTGCTGGTAGGTGGCTACAGCATGGATACAGAACATTTCCATCATCACAGAAAGTTCTCTTGGACAGTACAACATAGAAGGGACTGACAAAGCAATTGGATGGAAGGAGCCTAGATCCCACAATGACCCCATGGACATTGGATATGACTACAGTGTTTGAAGGCACCTGAATGGGACAGGATGACACAGTTGGTCAACACCTCGGAGCACTAAGGTTCAAGCTACCCTACCTAGTGGAGAATGAGCCCTATCAATTTGTCTCTGGGACTCCTTCCTATTGTTCATAACTAACCAGTGCCCTCTACTGACTGGCAGATTCTTCTTGATGTATTTGATCAGGTCTGAGTCTGGGAGCCATTTAGCCTCTGAAAAGCCTTAGAGGTTCCACTTTCAAAAGGTAATCCTCCTAGCTTATTTCCAAATTCCTGGGGAGATCTACCATCACTCACATACTGGAGCATATTATTATGAGCAAACGGCTTTGATCATGCACTTCTGAGCAGAGCCTCATACTTGTTTCCTTTGCATTTCACCAGATCTTGCATACAGGGACAACACATGCCTGAGGTTCAGGTAGCTTGCAATGAAAGAGCAGCAAGAATTCTATATTACAATTGATACACTATTTAGCGTCTGGAGGCTTCTGGGCCAGAATCCAGAGGAAAAGTGTAACTGTCATTTCTCAGGAAACTCCAAGGAAAATTCCTAAAACTGTCACAACCTTAACCTCATCTGGCAGAAGAGAACACATCTACCAAATGGTGGTCTAATGGTGGCTGCCTTTACCAAGGGCTCAGGGAGTCAGCCTCCTCCTACTGGTTATGGCCCAGGAATGTAGGAGCCTCTGAATTCCTAGGTCACCTGCAGGCTTTATGGCAGCATTCCAAGACCACTTCTTACCATGACACTGGCTATTTTATAAATGATGAATCAGTTCAAAAGACATGCATGCAGGACTCATGGGCCAGGTATTGCGCATCGTGAGTACTGTATAGACAAGAAGTGTTGATGTACTAGAGATCACCAATACATTAAATAGATTCAACAAACAGCTTTGCAGACTGTCTCACTGGGGCCCTCCTTTGGTTTGAATCTTTCTCTGCACCTTTGTGTGCCCAGTCCTTTCCGTGATACAGGACCTTCACCGGGTGACCTACAATATCTGGTGTTCCCCTCTCACTTTTTTTGTTTTGTTTTTTTTTTTGGGGGGGGGGAGAGGTAGCACGAGCTGGGGAGGGACGGAAAAGGGAGAGAATCTCAAGCAGGGTCCACATCCAGCAAGGAGTCCAACACCGCAGGCCTTGATCTCACAACCTTGAGATCACGACCTGAGCTGAAACCAAGTTAGAGGCATAAGAGACTAAGCCATCCAGGTCCCCCCTACCCCTTACTTCTTAAAGAGTGGTGGTTGTTTTCCTTCACTTCCTCTCTATTCTAGACATTCTACATACTTCATCTCCCCCTGCCCTTAGGAGGGAGATTTACATTTTCCTGTAGACTAGTCTGTGAACCAGTGGTGGGAAGAAAATTTCTTGGGGAATTTGTTTGAAAAAAAATAATAAGAAAAAAAAAAAAGAAAAAAAATAATAAGAGAGATTCTTGGAGCTCCACCCCCTGAGATTCTAATTTATTAGGCCTAGGGGTCCTAGAAATGGGCATTTTAAACAAATGCCACAGATGAATCTGAAAAACGATCAAGTGTTTAAATCAGCTTCCTGCTGCTCTCTTTAACCACTACTCTCCAAGTACTTTGCCTCCTTCCTGCTAGATCACCCAAGCCTTCCCTTAAAAACCAAAATTTAACAGGACCTAAAGGAGGGGAGAATGAGCAGTTATTATTTAATGGCTACAGTTGCAGTTTCAGAGTATGAAAAATGTTTTGAAAATGGATGGTGGTGACAGTTGCACTACAGTGTGAATATACTTAATGCCACAAAACTGTACACTTAAAAATAGTTAAAACAATAAATGTCACATGATGTGTATTTTGCCACAATTTAAAAAATAAAAAAAGGAATGGGTACTGATACATACTACAATATAAACAAACCCTGAAAACATTATCTAAGTGAAAGATGCCAGACACAAAATACCATAAATCATATGATTCCATCAGTATGAAGATATTTTAAAATTGAGTGTGGTGATAGCTGCACATATCTGTGAATGTACTAAAAACTACTAAAATGTACACTTTAAATGGGTGAATGGTACAGTATGTACATTATATCTCAATAAAGCTGTTAAAATTTTAACTGATTTTAAAACTATGATCACATTTATTTAAACTTCTGAAGAACTTAAGTGGCATCCCATAAATCCTGGAATCACATTCTGGTGACATACTGGGGGAAAAAGAAGCAAATAAATCAAAGGAATGAGGTTTAGAACAGCTGGCAAGGAAGATCGGAAAGATCTGTAACTGGGCATGGTGGTCCTCTGGTCACAGCGACAAGGACAAAGGCAAGATTATAAAACACACTATGTTGAAATTGATCAGAAACCTTTATTATGTTCCTCATCATTCATTAAGCAACCTACACAAATCATTTTCTTTTTCTCTGCCTCAAACAGCATAGGCTGCATCCAAGCCTAAATGGAAGACACAATAGGTGGAAGACCTTGTAGAGAAAAGCTAACATGTAGGATCTCTGCTTATCTCGGCTTAGGTGAAGGTAGGACAGGAAAAGCATATAAGTACAATATTCCAAATACTCCGTTCTTCAAAGATGAGGCCTGCAGGAGAGGGGCTGTCCGAAGGACGCAGGTGAAGGCTCACAAAACTGCCCAGCTCAGCAATCAATCCAAAGGCTCACAAAACTGCCCAGCTCAGCAATCAATCCAAAGTTCCTTTAAAACAAAAACAAAAACAAAAACAAAAACAAAGAGCAACATGTAAAGCAACGTGCCTCAAGAACTGGATGAGTGTCACAAACTGGGCAAAGTTAGAGTAGAAGCTGCTCTGGTACTGGCAATTCTCTAAGATCAAATTACTCATTTGGGGGAATATCCATCCAAAAGATCTCAGAGAAAGAACATGTCACTACAGAAAGTGGGCAGCTGAGAGTTAAGCATACAGGTCTAGAGAGTTAGAATGAGATGTGGGGAACAGAGCAAAGAAGTTGTTGTGTTAGTTAATGAGCATTTGGGGATTCCATACAAAGTGTGATTAATACAGAATAAAGGAGAAAGGTTTTCTAAGCAAAAAGTTCATAACCTTTTGAGAAACTTCCAGTTCAAGATGGGAGACTGAGCTCACAAATTTGTATGCCCTCCCTTCCAAGATTCCATTCAAAAGAAATAAAAGGTTTTAAGAAGGTATAAATCCACAATAAAGAATGGGGCCCATCAGCAGTTAAGAGATTTCAACAAAAAGCTGAATAGAAATCTGATTGAAGTATGTTTATAAATAGAAAAACAAATCAGCCTAGAATGAATAGAGGGGGGCAACAGAGGTGGGAGCCCATCGCCTAGGAGACCCTTGGGGAAGTTCCAGCCAGACTCAGACACCAGGAATGACAGAAAGAAACAGGTCAGAAAGGTTAGTGACCTGAGGGTCTACATAAGAAACAGCTGGCCCCATCTCCCTACAACCCTTCCAGCATGGAGCATTACCAGAAAACAAAATGGGAAAAAATCAGGGGTTCTCTTCTAATAAACTAAATGAATTACCTGAAGAACTACAGGAGCCTCTGAAAATGCCAGCTCCCCAAAGTAAGGCTTTCCAGACCCCAGCTTAACATCTGGTCCCACCCCAGCCCACCCTAAAGTAAAAGTGCCAGGCAAAAACCACCTTCCCATACACACACAGCTTCCGAACAGACTTCTTAACTACCTCATTCCTAAACGGAATGGAAATTACTGGGCAGACTAGAGAGAAAGGAAAAATTAAAATTTATTAAAAAAAAAAAAAAACCCTAGAATAAAACAGATAATTCAGAAAAGAACACAAGAAAACCAAGCAAAAATACCTCTAAGTTAAAAAAGAAAAAAAGAAATAGCCTCTGTGATAAAGGCAAATTCCTGCTGAGATCAACTGATAAACCTGATTGAAATATTTTTAAAAAGAAAATCCTTCAAGCACTGAAGAGGCACCAATAAAAGTGAAATCTAAAATCTAGAGAAGGCAAGAACACAAAGTAAACCCAGCCTCCAAACCTGTTTTTGCCCTAAGATCATTTGCCGTCCAAAAGATAGAGCTGAGAAATTTTGGCTGAGCAAATCAAGAGTCAAATCTAAGAGTGTGCCCAAGAGAGAAGGTCTGATTTTTTAAAAAGCTACAGTCCCAAAAAGGGGCACCCTCAGAGTAACACTGCACTAGAATTAAATCAGCCCCTTCACAGACTTGCCATCAGGGTTCACATAGATTACCACAGAGAACCAAGAATCCTCAAGTCTTGGATCTGGATTAAGGAGATTAATACATTCCCCTAGGTGCCTTGCAGCAGCAAATGAAAATCTTCTTTGGAGAAAGGTTTCATCATACAAGCCTCAAACTATCCAAAAAATAATTTATTCAAGTACATTGACCAATACATCAAGAAAGCTAGGCATAAAGAGGAAAAAAGACTATGAAACAATATCAACAGAAACAAGTCAGGAAAAAAAATAAAATAAATCGGCCTCAAAAATGCTTTGGATATTAATTAGACTGGAGACTATAAAACAACTACACTTACTTTGTTTAAACAAATAAAAGACTAGCTTCAAAACACCTGGAGCAAATACAAATAACAAACAGGCAAATGGAATTCACAGAACTGAAAATACAAAAACAAACTAAAAAATTAACAGAAAAGTTTAAAGGAGACAATTCACTGGAGAGAGAATTAATAAACTGGGAGATCAGAAAAAAACTACACAGAATGCAGCACAGAGAGGCAAAATTATGACTGAGGTTTAACAAACATTTAATGGAAATCTTAATGAGAAAGGAGAAAGAACAAAGCAGAGCCATTATCTGAAAAGATACAAGCTGAGATTTCTCCAGGGCTGATAAAAGACATCAATCCCTAGATTTAAGAAGCCTAAGCAGCAGATACATAGAGGGAAATCAGCACCTAGATACATCCAAGTAAAACTACAAAAATATCAAAGACAAATACAAAAATCTTAAAAGTATCCAAAACAGGGACAAATTAGCTTCAAACGATTAACAGATTAACAGTGATTTCTAAACAGAAACAATGAAGTCGAAACACAGAATGAGATCTTCAACATTATAAAATTAACTTTCCACCTAAAATTCTATATTCAGCAAGATGCCTTTAAAAACCAAAGTAAAATATAGGAATGCAGGCACTCTGGAAAACACTATGAAGGTTCCTCAAAAAATTAAAAATAGAACTACCCTACGACCCAGCAATTGCACTATTAGGCATTACCAAGGAATACGGGTGTGCTGTTTCAAAGGGGCATATGCATCCCAATGTTTATAGCAGCACTATTGACAATAGCCTAAGTATGGAAAGAGCCCAAATGTCCATCGACTGATGAATGGATAAAGAAGATGTGGTATATATACACAATGGAGTATTACTCAGTGATGAAAAAGAATAAAATCTTGCCATTTGCAACAATGTGGAATTGAACTAGAGGAATTCAAACCCCAATTCTGGTTCTAGGTCTCGCTCTGGCTCTGCACTCACAGGGCAGAGCCTGCTGGGAATTCTCTCCCTCTCTCTCTGCCTCTCCCTGTGCTACGCTCACCTGCTCTTTCTCTCTCTCAAAAAAAATAAATAACTTTAAAAAAAAAGAGAGAGTATATACTTTCCGGATAGAGGGAAAAATGAAATAACAAATTATACTTAAAACAAGGGCAAAAAACTGAAAAAAAAAAAAAAACCATAAAATAGGACAAATGGGAAACACAAAATAATATGGTAGATTTAAACCCATATATATATATACACATATATATATATACACATATATCACTAATTGCATTAAACATAAATGAACTAAGTGCTCCAAAGACTGTCAGCCTAAAGTTTTAAAAATAATCCAATTATACCGTTTATAAATATGGAAAGGTAAAAATTTTTTAAATGAGAAAAATACACACTATTCAAATACTAACAAAAGAAAGCTTCTAAGTTTTAAAAATAGTAAACAAAATAATCTTTAAGGCAAAAAGCACAAACAAAAGTAACAATGATCAATTTATAAATATAAAATGTTCAAACACTTAACTGCTAATAGCCTACTGCTGACCAATAACACAGTTGATTAGCACATATTTTGTATGTCATATGCATTACTATACTGTATTATTACAATATAGTCACCTAGAAAAAAATGTTAATAATAAAATAAGGAAGGAAAAATACATTTATAGGGCTGTACTGTAAAAAAAATCCACATATACTGAAGCAGCTCGAACCTGTACCATTTAGGGTACCTGGTTGGCTCGGTCAATACAGCATGTGACTCTTAATCTCAGGGTCATGAGTTCAAGCTCCACACTCGTCATGGAGCGTACTTAAAAAAAAAAAAAAAAAAATGCCCACTTGGGGTGCCTGGCCGGCTCAGTCAGAAGAGCAGATGGCTCTTGATCTTAGGGTTGTGAGTTCAAGCCCCATGCTGGGTACAGAAAGTACTAAAGAAAAAGAAAAAGAAACTTTAAAAACAAACAGAGGCACCTGGGTGGCTCACTAGGTTAAGCGTCCAAATCTTGATTTCAGCTCAGGTTATAATCTCACAGGTTTGTGGGTTCAAGCCACACATCAGGCTCTGTGCTGACAGCACTCAGAGTCTGCTTGGGATTCTCTCTCCATCTCCCTCTGCCCTTCCTGCACATACATGCTCTCTCTCTGAAAATAAATAAATTTAAAACAAACAAAAAACCTGTGCTATTCAAGGGTCAGCTGTACTATGAAGAACTTTATGCCGACAAATTTGAAAATTTAGATAAAATGTAAAATTCCTAGAAAAACTACAACTCTTATGGGGGGAAGCAGGGCAAGATGACCTCAAGAAAAGAAAATAAAATCAGAATGGTCCCAATACCATCCAAAAACATCAATCAAAAATCTTCCCACAAGGAAAATTCTAGGCTCAGATGGCTTCACTGATGAATTATACCATTCAAATAAGAAATAATTCCAATCTTACAAATTTTCTAAAGAACAGATCAAAAAGATATACATACTCTCCAACTAATTTGTATGAGGCTCACATTCGATATGAAAAAAATCTCCAATCTCTCTTTATAAACATTGATAGAGCATTTGCAATCTATTAAACTACAAAAAACCTTAGAGTTAAGTATAATTAATGGGGAAACACTGAAAGCTTCCCCTTTGAAATCAAGATGACTGCTATCAGCACATCTATTCAACATTAGACTGGAGATTCTAGGGCAGGAAGAAATTAAAAAGAAAAGGATTGGGAAAATTTCACAAAATTGTCACTACTAGTGGATATTACTGTGTAACTAAGGAAATCCAAAAGAATCAACAGAAATAATTAGAGGTAAACAAGATGCTAGGCACAAAATTAACACAGAAAACCAATTATATTTCTATACTATCAACATTCAGAAAATTAATTTTTTCTTAGAAAGATACCAGTAACAAGAGCATCAAAATTATTAAATAAAGAAAAGCATCTAACAAAATACATCAAGATTTCTTCCCAGAAAATAAAAAAACCTTAATTAAAGGGGCACCTGGGTGGCTCAGTCAGTTAAGCATCTGACTCTTGGTTTTGGCTCAGGTCATGATCTCATGGTTTCATAAGTACAAGTCCCGCATCAGCCTCTGCACTGACAGTGTGGAGGCTGCTTGGGATTCTATCTCCCTCTGTCTGCTTCTCCCCCACTCACGCTGTCTCTGTCTCTCTCAAAAATGAATTAAAAAAAAAAGGTTTTTAAACATTAAAGATCTAAATAAATGGAGAAATAGACCATGTTCATGGACTGAAAGATTCACTATTGTAAAAATATAGTTTCTCCCCCTAAATAATCTACAGATTCAATACAATCCCCACCGATACGCTTTTTACATGGAATTTGACAAGCAGATCTTAAAATACGCATGAAAGTGCAAAGAACTTAAAATAGTCAAGACACTTAAAGAAGGTGGGAAGATTTGTTCTTTCAAATAAAGCAACTATAATTGAGACTGTTTGCGATGGGCATGGGAATAGACACAACAGAAAGCCCAGAAACAGCCCTGATTTCTAACAAAAGTAGCACTGCAAAGAAAATAATATGGAAAAGTGTCTATGTAAATAATAAGAAAAAAAATAAATTGACCCTCACTTCAGTCTGATACACAAAAAGTCAACTAAAGTTTTATGAAAGACAAGAAAACTACAAAAATTTTAGCATATAGGAGAATGTCTTCATGACATGGATGGGAAAAAAGTCTTAAACAGGAAAACAAAGAGCATTACCTATAAAGAAAAACATTAATACATTTGACTATCTTTATTTTTGTTAATGTTTTAATTATTTTTGACAGAGCACAAGGGAGGGCAGAGAGATGGGGACATTAGATCTGAAGTGTGCTCTGTGCTGACAGCAGCGAGCCTGACGTGGGGCCTGAACTCACTAACCATGAAATCATGCCCTAAGCCTGAGTCAGGTGCTCAACCAACAGAGCCACCCAGGTCCCCCACATTTGACTATCTTTAATTAAGAACTCATTTATTGGGGTGGCTGGGTGGCTCAGTCAGTTAAGCATCCGACTCTTGACTTCAGTTCAGGCCATGATCTCATGGTTAGTGAGGTCGAGCCCCACATCAGGCTCGGAGCTGACAGTGTGGAGCCTGTTTGGGATTCTCTCTCTCTCTCTCTCTCTCTCTCTCTCTCTGCCCCCTCCCACTTGTGCATGCCCTTTCTCCCTCTCTCTCAAAATAAATAAACTTAAAAAAATAACCTCATTTATCAAAAAGCACTCTAAACAGTGAAAAGCCAAGTCTAAACCAGGAAAAGATACCTGCTTCCCATATGCTGAAAAAGATTCATATCCAGAAAAGAGAAAAAGCATATACATATATAATTACAGTTATAGTTATAAATCAATAAGGAAAAAGACAAAATATCCAAGATAAAAATAAGACACCACCTCACCCCCAAAAAAGGGACACACGTATGAGAAGATGTCACCAGTAATCAGGGCAATGCAAATTAAAAGTACTATGCAATTATCATTAACATCCCCACCAGACTGGCAGAAATTAAATCCCAAGTGTTGGTGAGAATGAGGAACAATGGGAATTATCATATGCTCTTGGTAGAAATGTCAATCAGGCATGCAAGAAGTATGGGCATGGAATAGACACAACAGTATCTATTAGACAGCAGTATCTACAAAAGATGGAGTTGTACATATCCTATATCCCAGCAATTTTATCTATACCCACATACATACATACATAAACACACACACACACACACACACACACACACACCTGGAGAAACATGTGTAAGAATGTTCATAGTGAATTGTTTATAACAGAAAAAAAAGTTATCCAAATATCCACATTAAAATGGTTCAATTGTGGGGCGCCTGGGTGGCTCAGTTGGTTATGCATCCAACTTCAGCTAGGTCATGATCTTGCAGTTCATGAGTTCGAGCCCCACACTGGGCTCTGTGCTGACAGCCTAGAGTCTGGAAGCCTGCTTTGGATTCTGTGACTCCCTCTCTCTGCCATACCCGACTTGCATTCTCTCTTTCTCTCTCAAAAATAAATATTAAAAAAAAATTTTTTTTAATGGCTCAATTGTAATACTGTCACACAATCGCATGCCATACAGCACAAAAAACAAACAAGAGATATGTACAACCACATAGATGATTTGGTTACATTTTTAAAAAGTTCAAAAAAATATAAAACTAAATCCTACTGTTAAAGGATACATGCTTATATGCTAAAACTATAAAGAAAAATCAAGTAAGTAATTACCAAAAAGTCAGGATACTGTTAAGTCAGCAAAGGGGATGGAAAGAAGATCTATCACAGAGAAGGAATATATATGGAACTTCTGGGGGCTGATACTATTCTATCTCTTAACCTAGCTGGTGGTTACAACGGTGTTCATTTTGTTATTTATTGCCTTTACATTTGTTATCTGTGTTCATAAGGAAAGGCTTAGAATATACATATATCAATACCTTTGCATATAACATCCAGAAAATTACCCAAGAAACTAATAACAGTTGCCTGCAGGGAAGACATGTCTAAGAGGGATTAAAGGACAGGAAGGGTAGTGGTAGTGTCCACATTACTGTTTTTCAACTACTTGACCTACAGGTAAAGCATGGGAGATTTAACTATGACAAGAAGACATGTTATTAGCCTTGACAATGTCAAAGTATAAGTATAAATGACACTAAGTGAGAGTTAAGAGTGGGTTAAAAAATGGGAAAGGAAGAGATAGGCTCACTGATAGTCATACCTTCCAAAGTGGAGAGTTAACCAAAAAAATAGATATTTTAGTGTTATATAAACTGTAAAGGTAACAAAGGAACAATTTGTTCCTTTTATAATATCCAACATTATAAAAATAATGACATAACTACCAAAAATCAGAAGGGGGGAAGAGGGATTTATGGAGCAGTACAGATTACCCAAATCTTCATTTATCACAGCAGGAAGTTAACAGATAACATGTATAGTTGAAAAACCAAAGATGAACCATATTATTTAGAAATGTAAGTGACCACTTAAAAAGCTAAAAAACAGAAACAACAAAAGGGCATGGAGCAGCAGCTGCATTTCATTGTTAGACATTAGATATTTGATTTTTAAGCATGGATACATATCGCCTTGATTAAAAAAGAAAAAAAATAATTTTCTACTTAGAACATATACATCTAAGGACATAAGAACATTTATTTTACCAAGCACAAAATAAGAGAATACTGAATCTACAAATGCTAAAATGGCCAAAATTCAGATATATTAATGTAGAGAGAACAGAGGAATGCAACTACTGAGATTATTGGATCAGAAGATGAAAATGAATACATCCACCACTCAATAAATGACCATTTATGAAAAATCCAACCTGAGGGGCACCTGGGTGGCTCAGTTGGTTAAGGGCCCTGACTCGGTTTAAGCTCAGGTCATGACCTCGTGGTTTCTTGAGTTCAAGCCCCCCACCAGCCAAGGCAGGCTCTGCACTGACAGTGCAGAACCTGCTTGTAATTCTCTCTCTGCCCCTCCCCCGCTTGTGCAGGTGCTCTCACACTCTGTCTCTCAAAATAAATAAATAAACTTAAATAAACAAATAAATTAATAATAAAAATAAAAATCCAAGCTAAGTTCTATGCCATGGAAGAGGATAGAGGGGAAAACTACATAAGATCTCTCCACTTCTATTCTGTGGTACCCTCCAATTCATCATCCACAGGTCTGTAGTGTTATCTCTTTAAAATACATATCTTATTATATACTCTGAAAAACTGGTCACTAAAAGTGAGCTGGTAAAGCAGGCTCTGAACATTTTTGGAGAACTGATGGGAAGTCTGTCACAAGAAGTTGCCTTCCTTAGGTAGGCAGGTAACAAGTTACTAAGAAAAATGAGTAAGCAAAAAAAGGGTTAAGACAGACCTACAAACTGAAAGAATACTCAATAATCTAGACTTGAAGCTAGCTATGGAAATGTATCTTGAAACACATTAAAAGAGGGGCGCCTGGGTGGCGCAGTCGGTTAAGCGTCCGACTTCAGCCAGGTCACGATCTCGCCGTCCGTGAGTTCGAGCCCCGCGTCAGGCTCTGGGCTGATGGCTCGGAGCCTGGAGCCTGTTTCCGATTCTGTGTCTCCCACTCTCTCTGCCCCTCCCCCGTTCATGCTCTGTCTCTCTCTGTCCCAAAAATAAATAAAAAACGTTGAAAAAAAAAATTAAAAAAAAAAAAAAAAAAGAAACACATTAAAAGAATGTATCAAAAGGGTGAGAGGCCCAGATTATATGACGCAGAACAAAAGAGAAAAATAGTGATATATATGACACAGAACAAAAGAGAAAACTAGTGAAATAAATAAAGCCACAAAGGATTTGTGGAGATAATGAGGCTTGAAAGAGATAATGAGAACACCCTGGTATTGTAAGGGCAAGAATGAACTCCAAGTGCACTGCTTTCACATATTCAAGTAGAATTTGTGCAAGGAACAATAAGCTGATCAGATATAGTAATTAAATAGGAGAAATAGCCCTGAAAGAAGATAGCTAAAATAAGGTATCTCAAATATTTTCTATTTCAATGACAAGACTTAGTACACAACTTAATCCAAAATTCTTAACAACAAACAGGCAAGTACATAATCTCCCAGTGGCAAAATAATAACTATAGGGCACCTGGGTGGCTCAGTCGGTTAAGAGTCCAACTCTTGATTTCGGCTCAGCTCATGTTGAACCCCGCGTTGAGCTGACAGTACTGGATTCTTGGGATTCTCTCTCTTTCCCCCTCTCTCTGCCCCTCTCGCTCAAGCATGCGAGCTCTCTCTCAAAATAAACATTAAAAAAATTTTTTTAAATAATGTTATACAGACTGAAGAAGAAAAAAGAACAAGAAGCAACCCTTTAAATGTTGGCAATTGTTTCTGATCTCTAGCATTATGATACAGGGAAGATTATATCTAGGAATGGAGATTAAAGTATGAATCAAACTGTTCAATGCACCTACCTCTACTGGAGTCCTTATATTGCCTCTCATTTTTTATAATTAGCAATTTTCAGGAAGAAGTTCTAATGACCCAAGAGAATTAGAATTGCTAGATCTCACCAGATTTAACATATTAGTTTTTCCCATCTTAATGGGAAGTAGAAAGAATTATCACTATACAGACAAGGAAGAACCAAATAGCAGTTTTATAAGATTTTGAACTCAGCTCATTAGCATGGGAAAGACAGGTGGAAATGATTATCCACCCATAGAGAACTCACCTTCCAGAAAAGCAAATTCATCCACGGCTTCTATTGCATTATCTGAAACACAATGTAAAGGGACACCTGACTAACTCTGGTCATTTGGACACCAACCTCTTAAAAAAAAACCACAACCCACATAGTGAAGGGCGTGAGGCTTTATGCAAATGAGGGCATTTATAAAATTTGTCCCTTGCTTTTGTGAATCCATTCTACTCCACCACTAAATCTTACATATCAGCTGCCTCTCTACAAGAGTAGAAAACCCTAGGTAAACACTGTTCGGTAAGGGGAAACCCTTTGCTCTGAAAGTCATCAAAGAAGAGTCTGGCAAAATGAAGGGAAAGTGGAATTAAGGTACACAAAAGTTTACACATGTACAAGGGTTGCCAACTAAAAAGAAACAAATCAAACCCCCAGTTTCTATGGGAAAAAGAAGTGTCAAGTCTGATTCAACACAGCAGACCGCATAAAGGGGTATAATCAGCTTTAGCAACACATGGACTCCTTTCATTCCCTACCCCACCACCTATACAGCCACCCAAAGCACTGGGGCTCTAAAGGTAGGACTTTCTATCACTGTGGCAGTCCAAAGGGATGTGGCACCTTTCATCTTACAGAGGTGGCTTCCCCCAGCCCTCCCTTCTTTGCCCCCAGATACCAAATACCACAGTGACACTCTACCCAAATCTCTCCTCTGAAGGGTTTTCCTCTTTCCTTGTTGAGCACAGCAGTAGGCATCTTTTGCAATGGTCTCCACAAATAATTCCTGTGAGGCACAAGGGGAGAGTTGTAGCAATGGGTTCTAGCACAATTCTTGTGAGCTCTTCTATTTGAGTGGTGGGAAGGAGGTGAGGGGTGCTCAGGTGCATGGAAAGGTTCTCAGTCTGGACTTCATGACGATCTGCTCCCATTCCCTCTACCCCAGTAGGACGTGACACGTTCCTGCTCCCTCACTTGTAAATTCTCCAGACTCATTCACTTGAGATTCCCACAAGCTGTGTCAGGCATTGTAAAAGCAATTTAAAGTCGTTGCCCGTGCCCTAATGAAGAGGCAGGTGTGTTAACAAACCAATACAACTACTGAAAGTATGTGTCTCTTTCCCCTAGTGTTCCCTCCTAGACTTTTATCTCAGAATCTGGCCCCGGCCCCTCACCTCCGCATTCTTCGCACACCCAGTCCAGAGCCTCTTCCACCCCGACTTCCCCCTCTCCCCAAGCCTCCCAAGACGCCGCTAAGCCCCGCCCCCAGGAAGGTTTCCCCCCCACGCCCCGCCCCTCGCCACGGCCCCGCCCCTCGCCACCTCCCCGCCCCGCAGCCCCGTGTGGCTTTCGCGCTCCCGCCGCACCGCTGCTCGTGCCAGAATGAAGATGGCTTCCTGTCCCGCGAGGGTCACGTCGGGGTCCGCCTTCACCAAGGCCTTCACTCGCGCTAAGGGCAACCTCGAGAGACGAGCTCCGGGCACACTCGTCGGGGCCTGCGGCGGCGGGGCCGCTGCCTCCCCACTGGGCCCCTCCTCCTCGCGGGGTGTCCCATTTCCAGCCGCCGCCGCCGCCATCCGGGCCCCAAGCGTGCTGCGCGCGGCCGCCGACTGTGCGCGCGCATGCGACGCCGGCCCCTTTCCCGCGCGCGCCGAAGGCCACGCCCCCTGTGGGCGCGTGGCTCCGCCCCTTACGCGGCTGGAAGCTCCCGGGACTCCCGGCTGGGCGTGGCGGCTCTCCTTGCGCCGTCGCCGCTCCGCTACTGCGCTACGGACCGCGGACTCTTTTCCCGGTACCGGTGAACCTGTGGGGCCTAGTTGGGCCCAGGCACCGTCCCTTACTGGTCTAATGTGGTTGGGCCCGGCTAGTGCGGGGGAGGAGCATCCTTGGTCTGGAGAAACCCAGACCTGGCCCGCAAGAATGTCTCAGTCAAGTGATAAGCAAGTGATAGCAAGCTGAGAAGGGCAGATGCCCCTGCGAGGCCTGGGCTTTCGGGAGGGCGCAGTGGACTGGGGAAAAAGGGTACCGAGAAGGGCGCGAAATCTGGACCAGTGTCAAGGAGAACAAAATGCCCTAAAAGGAGGTAGGACCTTGGCAGGCAGAAATGGGAGAGTTTCAGTCCTGACTGGAAACCATAAGAAAAAAGCACAGAGGCTGGAAAGTATGAAGTTGTGGCGATCACAAGCCGTCCACGCTCGTTCAATCGCAAGTTGCACCACAGTGTTGGCTTTCAAAGTTTTTGTTCACAGGCTCCGTTTACACTCTTAGAAGTTACTAAGGATCGCAAAGAGCTTTTGTTTCTGTAGGTTATATTGATACTTATTGTATTCGAAATTAAAGCAGTTTTAGAATATTTAATACATTACATGTTAACACAAACAATGTTTTTCATGACAAGTGAACATTTTTTATGACAAGCACAAAGTGCTTCCAAAAAAAAAAAGTTTAATGAGGAAAATCTCTTGAATGTATGGCTTTAATAGAAGACAGTTGGATTCTCCAGCTGCTTCTGTATGTTCACGTTATCACTTTTCACATAGATCTGGAAACTCCTCTGCATCTTCTTGAGAAAATGAGAATGAAAAGGGCAAATAGCATCTTAGTATTAAGAAAATAGTTTTGACGTCACAGACACCTGCAGAGAGACTCTCAGAACACACACCACCCCCCATTAGTCCCCACACCAAAGTTTGAAATCTGGCATAAAAGATCAGTTCACGTTTGCAATAACAGTTTTAACCTAAGTCTGTTGTTATAATAGCTCACATTTTTTAGCGGTTACTATGTGCATGGTTCAAAGTGCTTTACATTTATGTGTTTATCGAGTAACGATTTTTGTAATCCCCTTTTTGAAGTAGGTGGTATTTTAACCTTTATTTTACAGTTGAGGAAGTTAAAACACGAAGTGGCTAATTTATCCACTGCAGGATGTAGTCAAACCAAGATACAGTTGAATTAAAGAATATCTAGTGTCTGCATTCATCAATGATGTAGTAAATGCTACATGACTGGATTAGCAGAGGCTCCAATAGAGCAGAGCAAGAGGCTAGGCAAGATTAAAACCTTCAGAAAGGAGTCTCTGGCACTGAAAATTTCACTACAATCTCCTTTAGGATCTCAGTCCAGAGTCCACCTTCAGATTACATTTGTGGACACTCCTGCACAGGGAAAGCTCCACACAAAATTCGTAAAAGCACAGCCAGATTCTTGTGTCCCCTTACAGTGGGTCACTCCATGGAGCAATATTCTAACTATGTCAAAGTAGTTAAATACTAATGGCTGCCTAAATTCTGAGTTAACATAATAAATGAATTGACCACTGTGGGGACAGGAATTAGTTCAGACTTCCTGAAGGGTAGAGGCAAATTGGCTTTTGGAGGATTCTCTTTAACCCCTCTTTCTTCCCAGTTTTCTCTGTTATCCATATTTTCCCTACCTTCTTCCACTTCCTCCTCTTCCTTTCCCTTTCTTCCCCTAGTTCCTTCCCCCCCCCCCCCATCAGTTGTCCACTTGGCCTAGTTCCATTCTCCTTTCCTTGGCTTTACCATCACAATAAGAACACGTTTATTTAGACCACACAGCAGTTCATGACTATGAGTGTTGAAAGGCATTATGTCGTGTTAAAAGAGGAATCGTGTTTTACTGTCCTTGAATTTTAGTGGTAAAAGCGCAGAGGAAACAGGAAAACAGGGGTCAAAAAAGCCATGCACACACACACACACACAAAAAGGTTTGCATTTCAACCATATAGGACGAAAGGCTAAAATTATCTTTAAAGGCTACAAGAAGAAAATTAATGCAAAAAGGAAATATTATGTGAACATTTTATGTGATAAACTAATGATTTAAGACAAGTTATCATCTACCCTCCTTGGATAAGAGTTGTATCCATTAGATATATATTTTGTGGAAATACATTTCATTTATGAATTATTTTTTTTTAATAATTTCATATTGGGACACCTGGGTGGCTCAGTCAGTTAAGCATCCAACTTCAGCTCAGGTCATGATCTCACAGTTCATGAGTTCGAGCCCCGCATTGGACTCTGCACTGACAATGCAGAACCTGCTTAGGATTCTCTCTGTCTCTCAAAATAAACTATAAAAATAAAATAATTGCATGTGTGTTGTATGTTGTTAAAACTCAGTACATTTTAAAGATCTTACTGGCTTTATTCAGCAACTCATGAATTGGGTAGCATCCAACCTAGCAGATAGAAAGCAGCTCTGAAGATCTGTACAAGGCGAGAGATTTTTACAGACCAAAGTGAACAGGAGTAAGGAAGTTATACTGGACATTTGCTGATTGGTTAAAGCAGGGTTAGTTTCCCTCTATGGAGCAGAGAGAAGTCTTAGAGCCAGGTTAGAAAACTTGTGTTCAGCAGGCAAGCATTGATGGGCTTCTAGAAAAGCCCTCCTTTTCTAGAAGAACGGAACATAGAAACTAGTTAAGTTTTGACTTGCTGACATGGGGCTTAGCATGAGCAACTCCATCCTGGACCTAATCTGGTTGCTTTAACATATACATATATGTATTTTACATATATGTATGTGTACACACTTCTGGAGGGTCAGCTGTTAAGTAAACCATAGGGAACACAAGGTAAAAAAAAAATCCATAGGACTTTTAAAGAGAAAGAAAAAAATATCATGAACCTGGCCATAGAAACCTTGGGATGCAGGAATCGCTTAAGCACTTGAAAGTCAACTCATCAGAAAGAGAAAGCATATGGAGAAAAAGAAAAGAAAGAAACAAAAGGAAAAGTGTTTTGGGGCGCCTGGATGGCTCAGTCGGTTGGGCGTCCGACTTCGGCTCCAGTCATGATCTCGCAGTCCGTGAGTTCGAGCCCTGCATCGGGCTCTGTGCTGACAGCTCAAGCCTGGAGCCTGTGTCTCCCTCTCTCTCTGCCTCTCCACCACTCACACTCTGTCTCTCAAAGATGAATAAATGTTAAAAAAAAAAATTTAAGTGTTTTAAATCTTTAAAAGACACAAAGGAATAGTTTACTCTTAATTCAGTATTTAAAGATATTGTTTAGGCAGTGTTCCCAATCCTTCCCTTCTAACTTTGATTGAAATGATAATAATTTGGAGGGGAGTTAAGGTGGTGGATCAGCATGGAGACCCTGAGCTTGTCTCATCCCTGAAATGCAGCTAGATCAGCACTAAACCATTTTGAACACATAGGAAATTGATCTGAGGATTAACACAAACATCTGCATAATTTGAGCCACAGAACTTCACAAGTGCACAGTTCTGAGAGGTGAACTGGGGAAGAGAAAAGCCGTGGAGGGTAGGGAGCTGTTTTGTGGAGAGAGGACAGAGGAAGAGAAAGGAAAACTTCCAAACTCTTTCAATGAAGCCAGCAGTACCTTGATTCCAAAACCAAAGACCCTACTAAAAAGGAGAACTACAGACCAATTTCCCTGATGAATATGAATACAAAAATCCTCAACAAGATACTAGCCAACCAGATCCAACAACACATTAAAAGAATTATTCTTTTAATAATTTTATAATTTTAATAATCCCACCATGACCAAGTGGGATTTATACCTGGGATGCAGGACTGGTTCAAAATCTGCAAAACAATCAGTGTGATACATCACATCAATAAAAGAAAGGACAAGAACCACATGATCCTCTCAATAGATGCAGAGAAAGCATTTGACAAAATACAGCATTCTTTTTTGATAAAAACCCTCAAGGAAGTAGGGATAGAAGGATCATACCTCAAGATCATAAAAGCCATATATGAAAGACCCAACACTAATGTCCTCAATGGGGAAAAACTGAGAGCTTTCCCCCTAAGGTTAGGAACAAGACAGGTATGTCCACTCTCGCCACTGTTATTCAACATAGTACTGAAAGTCTTAGCCTCAGCAATCAGACAACACAAAGGAATAAAAAGCATCCAAATCGACCAGGAGGAAGTCAAACTTTCACTCTTCACAGGTGACATGATACTCTACATGAAAAACCCAAAAGAGTCCACCAAAAAACAGCTAGAACTGATCCATGAATTCAGCAGTCACAGGATATAAAACCAATGCACAGAAATCAGTTACATTCCTATATACCAATAATGAAGCAACAGAAAGAGAAATCAAGGAATTGATCCCATTTACAATTGCACCAAAACCCATAAAATACCTAGGAATAAATCTAACCAAAGAGGTGAAAAGTCTATACGCTGAAAACTATAGAAAGGTTATGAAAGAAATTGAAGTAGACACTCTCACACACACACACACACACAAAAAAAAAAAAAAAAAAAAAAAAAAAAAAAACCTGGAAAAATATTCCATGCTCCTGGATAGGAAGACCAAATATTATTAAAATGTCAATACTACCCAAAGCAAACTACATAGTCAATGCAATCCCTATCAAAATAACACAAGCATTCTTCACAGAGCTAGAACAAACAATCCTGAAATTTGTATGGAACCAGAAAAGACCCTGAATACCCAAAGCAATCTTGAAAAAGAAAAAACCAAATCTGGAGGCATCACAATCCCAGACCTCAAGCTGTATTACAAAGCTGTAATCATCAAGACAGTAGGGTACTGGCACAAAAAAAAAAAAAAAAAAAAAAAAAAAACCACTCAGATCAATGGAACAGAATAGAGAATCCAGAAATGGACCCACAAATGTATGGCCAACTAATCTTTGACAAAGCAGGAAAGAATATCCAATGGAATAAAGACAGTCTCTTCAGCAAGTGGTGCTGGGAAAACTGGACAGCAACATGCAGAAAAATGAACCTGGACCACTTTCTTACACCACACACAAAAATAAACTCAAAATGGATGAAAGACCTCAATGTAAGACAGGAAGCCATCAAAATCCTTGAGCAGAAAGCAGGCAAAAACCTCTTTGACCTTGGCTGCAGCAATTTCTTACTCAACATGTCTCTGGAGGCAAGGGAAACAAAAGCAAAAATGAACTATTGGGTCCTCATCAAAATAAAAAACTTCTGCACAGAGAAGGAAACAATCATCAAAACTAAAGGCAATTGACAGAATGGGAGAAGATATTTGCAAACAACATATCATATAAAGGGTTAGTATCCAAAATCTATGAACTTATCAAACTCAACACCCAGTAAACAAATAACCCAGTGAAACAATGGGCAAAAGACATGAACAGACATTTTTCCAAAGACATCCAGATGGCTAACAGACACATGAAAAAGTGTTCAACATTGGTCATCATCAGGGAAATACAAATCAAAACCACAATGAGATACCACTTCACACCTGTCAGAATGGCTAAACTTAACAATTCAGGCAACAACAGATGTTGGCAAGGAAGCAGTGAAAGAAGAACCCTTTTGCATTGCTGGTGGGAATGCAAACTGGTTTAGCCACTCTGGAAAACAGTATGGAGGTTCCTCAAAAAATTAAAACCCTACCCTATGACCCAGCAATTGCACCACTAGGTATTTATCCAAAGGATACAGGAGTGCTGATTCGAAGAGGCACATGCACACCAATATTTATATCAGCACTATTAACAACAGCTTGGAAAGAGTATGGAAAGAGCCCAAATGTCCATCAACTTATGAATGGATAAAGAAGATGTGATGTATGTGTACACACACACACACACACACACACACACACACACACACATAAATACACAATGGAATATTACTCGGCGATGAAAAAGAATGAAATCTTGTCATTTACAACAACGTGGATGGAACTAGAGTGCATAATGCTAAGCCAGGTAAGTCAGTCAGAGAAAGACAAATATTATATGATTTCATTCATATGTGGAATTCAAGATACAAAACAGATGAACATTGGGGCACCTGGGTGGCTCAGTCGGTTAAGCGTCCAACTTCAGCTCAGGTCATGATCTCGCAGTCCATGAGTTCGAGCCCCACGTCAGGCTCTGTGCTGAAAGTTCGGAGCCTGGAGCTGCTTCGGATTCTGTGTCTCCCTCTCTCTCTGCTCCTCCCCCACTCACACTCTTTCTCTCTCTCAAAAATAAATAAACATTAAAAAAATGAAATCAAAAACAAAACAAAACAAGGAAATGATAAAAACTCAATGCTATCTACAAAACTTTCCATATTTAGGTTCTTCTAACCTTTCTAGTCCCATTTCATCTGTGTGCTCAAGCTATACAGATTTTGTTTCCAGTCTATAGCAATTCTGCCATGGAAGTTTTTCTCATCTTCCTTCAAATTGCAAAAGTCTTCCCCTATCAACTCATCTTCCCACAGAAGAGGTTAAGTTACACATACCACTGAACACCTGTCCTTCATAGTATTGATCACAGGTTGCAATTCTGCATTTACCTATGCGATCATTTGATCAACATTTGACTTCTCTCTTCCCCCCATCCTCCACAATAAGCTCCTTTAAGGGAGTGTCTCTGTCTACTTTTGTTCATTGAGTCTGTGGTACAGTACCTAGCACTTAGTGGGTGCTTAATAAATATTTAGTGAATGAATGAATCATTAACTGTGGCTCATCTGGAATTGCCAGCCCCTAAGAAAGCATGTCAGAACCTGGAGAAAGAATTGTTATTTGGAAATGTCTACCAAAGGTAGTAGTACTATTGACTCTCGAACAGCATGGGGGTTAGAGGCACCGATCCCCCTGTGCAGTTGAAAATCCATACAAGCAGCACCTTACACAACTATGCTAAGCTTGCAACCTGCATCTATAAGGTTTGCCTCCACTATACTAAACATTGTGAACCCATGTGCCTTCCTGGGCCAAGATGATAATACACATCAGAGCCCAGCAATCTGTGGTCTGTGGGCCAAGTCCAGCCTGCCACCTCTTTTGTGAATAAGGCCATGTGTTTATGTATTTTCTATGTAACTTAAAGGTGACTCTAGCAAAGATTTATCATTATGGAAAGAAAAGCACTATGTCTCAGGATTGCTCTTACTGCCATTTACACTATTCTTGTGTAATCATGTGACCAGGAAGAAATAATCAGTGACCCAATTAATAAATCAATAAGTAGTAATTAAGATGAAAATTATCTACAAATGAGAAAATAAGTAATTTGACCTAGTACAAAGATGGGACAGTGTCTGATAAGAAGTTCCCCCAAATATATATTTTGAATGAAGTAAGATAAGGTAAAAATACAAGAACAGAAAATACCTATTTGGTTATTGAGGAATTTGGTGAGGTGAGGCCTCCCTCAAGTACGTGTAAGTTAAAGAAATAAAGTTATCCTTTATTTGTAGAGAATTAAACCCTACAACTACACAAAACAGATCAGAACAGATATAAAGTCATCTTAAGGAAAAAGAATAAGTCTGAAAGTTTAAGCAAAGAAAAAGATTTAAAGGGTCATCAAAGCAGGACTGGTTGGCAATGAAAGCATAGAAAAAGGGGCATCATGATGGCAAACATCAGCAGAGCTCTTTTAAGAAATGCCCATTAGAGATGGCCTCTCAGCTAATGGTTGTAAATATTCTGGTGCCATAGGTATGGCCATACCTACAGTAAAAAATGACCGTGTCAGGCTTTCTCGGCTTAATGCCACTATAAATTTCAATCATCTAACTTGTTCCCCTCATTTGGATTCCATGCTCACGAAGCAACCTGCTGATAATTTGCCTTCCTCAGAGGTCTGTCTTCAGTGAAAGAACCTGCCAGCCATGTGGAGACAAATATTCCAGACACAGAAGTGGTTCTAATCCTCTTGTGAATTGATAAGTAGACATTCTGGTTTCATGCATCAGCTCTGAGCTTAATTAAAAAGAGAACAATGAGGTGGATCCACACTCAGTGTGTTGACAGATCCAGTTTCTAAACCAGTGGGGTGTGGACCAGACCCTTGACAGAGGGAATGCCACCCTGTGAGGTATCTTGGGAGATGACCAAATACTCACCCTCTTATATCCCTGCATTGCCTTTGCAATGAAATTCCTCTAAGATTTGTATCTGTCTGGTGACTCTGAGAGCATTGATTTATAGGGAAGGAACCAGATGTGGATTGGCAGATCTCTGATCTTGATTAGAGAAAGGATACTAGAGTGAATTCAGAGCAAAAACGACCCTTTTCACTAACCAGCTAAAGCAACTCCTAATGTAATTGGTGCCTGAACATGTTATTTGATTTTTTAGTTAATTTTGATCAACAAAATGCCATTTGTATCTCTGGGTTGTAATTATTAAGTATCTTTTCATATCTGTCAATTTTCTCCACTATAAAATGAGGATAATAACACTTCTTATTGATTTACTAATCATTCATTCAACAAATATTTATTGAGTGCCCACTATGTGAGAGGCACCATGCCAGGCACTGGTGATATTGGGGAAATAGAGATGGAACTGGGGAAATTGGCTTCTGACGGGGCAGACATAATTTAAATCAGTTGTGTTGGTCTGATTAGGCTGCCATAACAAAATACCATAGATTAGGTGGCTTAAACAACAGAAATTTATTTCTCACAGTTCTGGAGGCTGTGAAGTCCAAAATCAAGATGTTGGTTGATTTGTTTCCTACTGAGAGCTCTCTTCTGGGCCTATAGACAGCAACCTTTTCGCTGTGTGTGCACATTACCTCTTATTTGTGCATGCACAGAGAGGGAGAGCTCTTTGGTGTTTAGTCTTATAAGGACACTAATCCTATTGGATCAGGGCCCCACTCTTATGACTTCCTTTCACCTTAATTACTTCTGTTAAAGACCCCGTCTCCAAATATAGTCACCTCTATAAAGATTCTATATCCAAATAAGGTCATATTTTGAGATACTAGGGGTTAGGACTTCAACATATAAATTTGGGAGGACACACATTATTAATACCAACTGAATCCACCGCAGCTACACCTTGATTTCAGATGTCTAGCCTCCAGACCCAGTCTATGGCACTTTGTTATGGCAGCCCTAGCAAACGAATACACTAGTGTTCTAGGGTCCAACCTTAGTATCAATATCCTCTCCATCAATTTACTCAAGTAAACAACACTCCTTAAGGCCTGCCCTGATATACCAGGACTCTCAAAGTCCTCATGTGGATCAGCCTTTCTCTCCACCATGGCTGTCCCTTCGTTGTTAATGCACTCCCCTTACTGTCCATATGACTACCATCTCCTTGGCAACTAGGGATTAAATGAGTGAGACTCAAAGTTTTGAAAATATAATGAAATCTTGGATTTTTTTCTTGCTTTTATTTCCTTTTTTTTTCTTGTTTTGTTGCTGTCAAATGATCCTGTATTGAAATATTCTCCTTTGTAGTTCTTAACTAGCTAGGCATTCCACTGAACCACTATTGATGTCATCTATGATGTCATGAGGGTGGCAGACATCAACATTATAGCCCACAGACTGGGTGGTCCCCAGAATCTCTTTAATGTTTCCAGAGAGTTCTCTGGCTAAAAATCGGTGCCGCATCTGCCAGGCAATGTTGACAATCTCATCAAAAGTGATATTTCCACTGTGTTTAATGTTTTTCTGCTTCTTTCTGTCTCTTGGAAGTTCCTTGAGGACTTTGATAATCAGGGCAGAAGCAGGAGATACCACTTCAGTCTGGAGCTGTCTGTTCCGAACGATCAGTTTCACTGTAATCCTCAGACCCTGCCAATCACCAGTTGCTTTGGCAATATCATCACCAATCTTTTTTGGAGACAGACGCAATGGGACAATCTTTGGGGCCAGGACAGATGTGGCACCCACTTCGCCATTGGTGCACCTCAGGTATACAACTTTGATTGCATTGGGGTTGAACTTAGGCAGCATGGTGGAAGCCACTGGTGTAGGATACACCTAGATTCAGGACAAGCAAAGACTGTTGCACCCTCACCTCCTCTGAGCCAAAAGTCAAAAGTGCTTTTCTTTGTTTCTGAAACTAAGATAGTACCAGGGAAGAATGGAAAGGAAAGCTTACTATAAAAAATTACTAACTCTAATGGGGATTGACTATTAAGGAGTAAAGAGAAACCTAGGGGTGCCTGGGTGGCTTTGTAGGTTAAGCCTCCAACTCTTGATCTCAGTTCAGGTCTTGATCTCAGGATCGCAAGTTCAAGCCCCACACTGGGCTCTGCACTGGGCATGAAGCCTACTTTAAAAAAAGAAAAAAAAAAAAAAGGAAAGTGTAAAGAATAGATGAATTGCATGTATAGGGAGGAGTCACTACCCCCAGGGCTAGATAAAAAAACCCAAGGGTGGAACGAACATGGGACACCACCCTTACCACTGGACCTGAAATTGAAACCTTGTTGGACAGGGAGCAGACCTATGACTCAATGAGCAGTGAAGTCATTGACGTGTCTGCTGGAAAGACTTGCTGGCAATTCACCTTTTGGGTGCTTTGGGAAGATGCCTTTGAAGAAGTGTTGCACACTGCCCCGCCACTGTGTGCTACAAAAGCCTCCTCCAAAAAAAGCTCATAGGAACCAGGAAATGCCCCCTTTTTCCTCTAGTTCCCTCTACTGATGAAGCATAACATCATATCATCTGGCTAAGGAGGAACGTGCCAACATCACCATCAAGTAGTGAAGTTGGATTTGGAGCTGAGAGGCAACAGACCAATAACAGCACATTAACCCTGGTTAGATCGAATCCCATGCCTATGCTACGCTGACACTCATGCAGTTGTGTGTGAATAGAGAAAACAGTATCAATAACAAAAACCAAACTGGTCTCACTAGGCTTGTCAGTCTCAAGTGGGTGTCAGGGCAGCCAGCAATCCTACCACATTTCCCTGGCCTGCTCCCTCACATCCTCAGCCAGATGATGATTCCTCACTCTCACCTCCTCAAACTTGTATCACCTTCTCACCATACACTCACTGTGCCACTGACCTCACTTCCTGTTTCATGGAGAAAATAGAAATACTGAGAAGAGAGCTTCTGCCAACTCACCACCACACCTACATACCGGGTAGCACCTGTACCCACATAGTCTGCCTTCCTACCTGCTACCAGGCTGAGATGCCCATGCCCCTCTCCATGGCCAGCCCCACAACCTCTCTCTGTTAGATTCCCATCCCTTCTTTCCTACTCAAGGAAACTGCTCTCGCTCCTACAACATCAACTTTTCCTCCCTCTGCTGAACCATTCCTTTCAGCATACACTTAAAAAAAGGCAACTCTTCACCCCACACACCCCTCCAACTTCTGCCTCGTTTCTTTGCTCTTATTTACAGCAAAAGTCTTTTTAAAACTTAGTCTATATTCATTGTCTCCAATTTTTGTCTCCTCAGTACCTCTTGCACTTACTCCAATGAGGTATTTATTGCCACCAGTCCACTGCAAGAATTTTCAAGACCACCAGTGACCAAGGGCACCCCTGCTGTGCAGAGCCCTGGAAAAGCATTTTGTCGGGGTCCTTGTCTACCTAAACAATTTGCCTTTAAAATGTATTTCAAAATTTATTGGCTCATGTGAGATGTTGACATCAATCAATGAAGATTTAGAATCATCAGTAGCAAAGAGGCATTTACATATTTGTTTACTGTTCTATCACTACATGTGAAGATTCTTCATAGAGTCCAGGCACCAAGTGGTTCTGTTCAGATGCAGGAAACATCTCTTTGTGCTCTTTTGGCTAATGTTCTATCTCTACCAGCAAGAAAAAGACAGCAACACTGTTACTGCTCACAGTGTCATGCTTTGAAACTTGTTTGTATTGAAACAAGATGGTTTGGGATTTGGGCTGTTTGTTTTTCTTTTGTGCCTCTGCAGTTCTCTGATACCATTTATTTAATGCTGATTGCCTCATTACTTATGACGTTGCATCATCCATCATGGCAGCTGTGCATGCCGGCTTCCAACCACTCTATCAAAGGCTATTTCTGTGCTTCATTGATGAAGACCAAGTATTGCAAGCCTTACCCAGAAAATGCAGGAAAATATGAATGATAATCCATTTTCTGATTATGTTAAATTTTCTGATTGGAATTTTACAGTATTAGCATAGAACAATGTGTCTTCAAACCACGTATTCTCTTTAATTCCTCAGACCATAATCACTGCATGTTTAGAAGCCAGGGTTGCCTGTACTCCTGCTTCCAGGTACCACTACCAACAGGGAGGAAAGGCAGGGAGACATGGAAAGAACAAGAAAAACAGTCTCGTTCACATAAGGAATGTCCATTCCTTTTTGGGGGTCACCATACAGCCAGCCTTCTGGAGTCCCCACCCAAATAAGCACTCCTTAGCCAGTTCGAGAAGCAACAGAAGTCAGGGTATGGGGCCAGTGCTCTATAGCAGCATCCTGCGGCGGAGAGGGCAAGAATGGCTGCAGCTTGCAGGCTGGCCAGGGCACATTTGCTTAGACAGAAGCCTGGGGGAGCTCTGCTCAGACTTGCACAGGCCCCCAGTGTTCCAGCAACACATGTGAAGGAGGCAGGCTTCCAGAGATGAACACTGGGCCCCCCGCCCTGTCTTGGCTGATGATAGGGGCAGGAGGGGGGCAGGTGAAGAGACAGCTGGTTACATATTAATTCTAGAAAAGCCCAAATGTGATGTTTCTTCACCTTGTTGCACTCGCTAATTTTAGGCTTCTTCCCAGCTCTGCCCACCACCATCCCCTCTCCTATACTCAGACGTCTTGAGTTTACTACCCTTCATTTTAATACCTAATACATTTCTTTATTTAAACCTTTTCCTATGGAGAAATTCAGATAAATGTAGAAGCAGATGGAAGAGTACAGTGAACGCCCTCCCTCCCCCCACCCCACCCCCGCCATGTGCCCTTCATCAAAGCTCAGTACCATCAGCTGAGAGTCAATCTTATTCTGGCCAAACTCCCACCTATATCTCCCCTCCTATATTGAGGCAAGCCCAAGTTTGATTTCATCAATAAATATTTCAGTGTATGTCTCTTAAAAATGATCCTTTAAAAAAATATGACCTCGATGCTCTTACCACATCTAGATTTTAGAAAACACCTTAACATCATCAAATATGCAGCCAGTGTTCTCATTTCCATATCTACTAAGTACCACTCATGGTGCTTTGGGAAGGGCACTGGCAGAAGCACAATCTGTGACAGGACAGCAGTGGACCTGGCCGTGGCCCAGACCACGTGGGTGCCAAAGGTTTGAATGGGGGAGGAAATGGTGAGAGATGTCGCATGAGGACCATAGGCGAGTATCGAGCAGAGGGAGATGGAATTCTCCCCCATTCCTTCCCAGCCCAATGGACAGGGGGGTGGTGGGGGACTCGAGGAAAAAAGGGTTGTGAGAGAATAACCAAGTGAATTTTTCTCCTTGAATGCTGGGTAGTTTTTATTATCAGTGAAGAGAAGTGTATAAGTGTCATCTTGGCAGGTTCGGAGGATAAAACTGAATTTCCTCAGGAGGTAACCAATGTGCTGGGGAGGAGACAGGGCAGAAAGAAGTGTTGGATTTGGTTAGTGAATAAGTGTCGAGACCTAACACTGCCCCTTTGGAGAGGGAGACATAAAGGGAAAAGCATGTAGACTTTGTCCTCGCACCAACCTAGGCTTAGAGGTGTGCCAGTTACCAGCTGTGTGACCTGGAGCAACTACTTAACCTTTCTGAGGCTATTCCCTCATCTTAGAACATAAAAGGCCCGTAAAGGAATAGATCCAGGAACACATGTGAAATGCCTCATCAACCCTTAGCCAGGGAGAGCACAGCCACCTGTCAGTTCTTCCCCATCCTCTGTCTTTTTTCCATTGATGTCTAGATGCAGTCACACAGGTAGCTAAGGAGGCCAGGCTCTGAGAGGGCTCACTATGACAGAGATTCTCATGTCTTTGTCTACCAGGCCGTGTGGTCCAGATGGCTTTCACACGGGTGGGAACTCCGGCCTTTCTCCTCCACTCAAGAAAACCTTCCAGAATGCAAGCGAGGCTGGAGAAACGTCGTCTGGGACTGGGATGTTATGGGAGAGCTGAGGACAGCAATGGTGGCTGGCCAATGGAGAGGGCAGGAGAGGCAGCAGATCTGAGGCATCAGGGTGATCGGATAGCCCTGGAAGCTCTGCAAAGCGGGGAGCTATGTTTAAGACCTAGCACAGAGCTTCAAGGGAGTGTGACCTGTACAGTCTCACCCAGTCCTGTGCTTGGAAGGGCCTGCACTTGATTTAATGCTTTGCTGTCACCATCTTGGAATTGTTAAAAATCTTAACAGGGACCCCACATGTTCATTTTGCACAAATCATGTGGCCAGTCCTACCTGCCACCAACCTTCCAGCTGTGTGAACTCCTGCAGCATTCCCAGGGAAGAAAGAAAGCAGACTCCAGCTGATCCAGCCTGGCAGACTTGGAGAGCAGGTGTTGACGAGGAGACAGAAAAGTTGAGGGACCATCACAGGGTTCTAGTGATCACCCATGACATCTAGGATGGGTGGGGAAGGAAGCAAAGCCAGCAGGGGACTGATGTATTAGAAGAAAAGGAAAGTGGGGCGCCAGGGTGGTTCAGTCAGTTGAGCGTATGACTTTGGCTCAGGTCATGATCTCACGGTTTGTGAGTTCGAGCCCCACATCAGGCTCTGTGCTGACAGCTCAGAGCCTGGAGTCTGCTATGGATTCTGTGTCTCCCTCTCTCTCTCTGCCCCTCCCCTGCTCGTGCTCTGTCTCTCTCCGTCTCTCAAAAATGAATAAACATTAAAATTGTTTTTTAAAAAAAGGAAGAAGAAAAGGAAAGAGTCTAGAGTCTGCAGGTCTTATAGACACCACCAATTGGAGTGAAGTAGAAGTGTGACTGAGCCAGAACGAGTGATTTTATTATTTACTGATAATAAAACCTACCCAGCACTCAAGCTGGGGCTTAAAGATTTCAGAGGTGGAGCAGATGGTATGGCTGGGCTGCGGCCTCAGAAAGCAGAGCTTAGTGGAGGACCAGGCAAGCTGCAGCTGTAGATGATGGGGTCAGGATGGTGATGGGAAAGTGTGGGGAGAATGGGGGCAGTGTGTCAGTTGGTTGTATAATAATCAAGTGCAGCAGAGTCCTTGATATCCAGAAGTCTAGGCAGCAGGCAGCTCTGGGGAAGTTAATCAGTAAGCACGGGGGGCCCAGCACTATGCAAGTGTTCTGGGACAAAACTGGAGAGGGGAATGCCTGAGCCCCAACAGGTTTCCAGTGCCAAGATTGATGGACCAAAAAAAAAAAAAAAAGACCAATAATAGGAATGGGACACCAGAAAAAAGCCAGGCAAGCTGCTTGGGAAGACAGGGAAAAGGCTGGCATCTCCATTTCCGCTACTTGTCCCTGGGCACCTACTTGGCACATCCCCCTCCCAACACTTTGGTCTCCCTTGACAGCAGGAGGCTCCTGAAAGGCAGATGCTCTGTTTCATTCACCCGCTTAGCCCTAAGGCAAAGGAAGTACTTGGCACATGGTAGGTGCTGAATAAATGCAGTCTGGTTGGCTGGGCATTAGATAGTTGGACAGCTAGATGGCCACTCAGCTCAATAGTGAGAGAGAAGCCGGCTTGCAGAGTGAAAAGCCTGCATATTCTGGTACCAGTCGGCCGGGGTTCTAACCCTACCTGGGCTACTTGTTAAATGAGCAATCTTGGCCAAGTTATTTAACCTCTTATACCTGAGTTTCCTCACTATAAAATGTAAATTTTAACTTTTTAAATCTTACAATGAGCCTTTGAATTAATGTATGTAAAGTACTTAGAACAGTGCTTGACACCTGGCAAGTGTGCTGGACAAGTCATGCACTTGTCATTATTTTGACCAATAAATAACATTTTGCGTGTGTGCATGTTGCAGCTGTTAGCCACGGGCAGAGATGTGCCTCCTTCACTTGCTTACACCGGAGGCTTAGATAACACCCAAGAGGCACCGGAAGGCAGCAGCCCCTTCCTCCCTCCCTAGTTAACATTCCTAAAATATCTGCAAGGAGACCCAAAGGCACAGGGAGGCCATGCACCTCTGACACAGGCTGCACTTTTGTGGAGAAAAGGCAGCGTGGCCACCCAGAGGCGGGGACCTGGCCTCGCCCCAAGTGCCCGCTCCTCTGGGCGGCGGGCGCCACCTGGAGGCCGTCTCAAGAAATGCGGGGATGCTTCAGGCACTTGGGAAGGTGGCAGAGTCCATGCCTTCAATTTTATTTATTTATTTATTATTATTATTTTTTTTTTAGTTGAGCCACTGCTGTGTGTTAGACTGTGATAACATGGGTAGTAAAAAGCTAACGTCTCATCTCCCACGACATTTGTGGCTTAATGGAGAAGACAGACCCCCAACAAATAATTCAATGTGCATCACTAAGGGCTGGGAAAGAGATAGATACAAAGGAGGGAATAACATAAGTGGCCATCCCCAAGGTGTTTATTAGTGCCAGAGGCCGTTCAAGGCACTAAAAATAAAGGAACAAAACAAGCTCCTGCTCATGAGGAGCTCATCGCGGGAGGGACAGACAGGCAAACTTAGAGGTAGGGGACAGACCTAAGAATGAGCTGTGCTGACAGCTCAGAGCCTGGAGCCTGCTTTGGATTCTGTGTCTCCCTGTCTTTCTGCCCCTCTCCTGCTTGTGCTCTATCTCAAAAATAAGTAAACTCTAAAAAAAATTTTTTTAACAAAGTAAAAAAGAATGAGCCGGCCCAGGATCAGAGGTGTGCAGAGTGAGGTCAGGGACATCCTCCAGGAAAACGTATTACTTAACTTGAATTTTAAAGAATGGGCAGAATTTCTCAGAATTTCTCAGGGAGGTGAAGGCGGCGTATCTTTTGTGAAATTGTGGAAGCAAAAAGAAAAGACATGGGTTGGAGAGTGGCAAGTTTCTGTGTCTGAACTACAAAGAGCGTGGAAGGGAGGTGCTGAGACACGGAACTAGAAAAGGAGTTTGGAACCAGATCGTGAAGGGCTCCATTTGATAAGTGAAGAAGTTTGGATCAGAGCCAGAGGACAACAGAGACCACCCAAGGTTCTACAGCAGAGACCTGCGCTGTGGAAAGCTCAGCGCGAAACGCAGAAGTGAGGGCAGGTGAGGGTACTAGCAGCTCAAACTCTCAGGTGCCGAGAAACAGCTGAGCACTTGGCACCCTCTAAATGCACCAATGGGGTAAGTACTATTATTATTCCAATTTTACCAATGGGAAAAAACAGGTATCCATCAAGTGCCGGCTGCCCTGAAGCTAGGTTCAAGCTCATGGGCCAGCTGCGGGGCCTGAACTCTTCTACGGGCTATGAGCAGAGTCAGCGGCGCCAGGGGGCGGAGGGCTAGAGCCAATTCCCGCCCAGTGGGGGCAATCAACACTACGTAACGACTGTCCAGTCTGCAAGATGAAGAACAGCAAAGAGCTGATGGCTAGATTATTAGGAAAAGTTCGCTTTTGAGATAATAAGTTGTTAGACCTGCAAAAAACCTTATTGCTCATCCAGAACAACCCCCTGTTCTGCCTTCCGTTCGGGCACTGAATCAATGCACGGGAGTCTGAGCCACCTCCTCCTTCCCCTCCACCCCTCCACCCCTCCACCCTAGCCCCCCCCCCCCCCCACCCAGAAGGCAGGGGCCCTGAACCTTCCGAAGTGCAAGCGTCTGCAGGATCAGCAGCCTTATGCGACACCACTTCATCCATTGGCTCCTCTCGCACTACGTGAACAATTTTCTCTCTCTCTTTTTCTACTGAAGGAAACATGCACGTGTTCCCAAAACATGTGTATGTACTATAATTTTTTCCATCTGAAAAAAAGTTTTTAATTTAAAAATTCCTTTGACCCGAAACTTCTCCCACAACCATCATTCTATTACATCAATTCTCTTCAAAAGAGTTTATACTCAGACTGCACTTTCCCTCCTCCTAATCTTTCTTGAACCCACTTCAATCAGTTTCATTCTCCTGATGCCACCAGAATTGCTCTTGTTGAGGTTACTAATCACTCCACATTGCAATCTCAAGTCAGTTGAGAGTTCTTACCTTGGTGACCTGTCAGCAGCATCCAACACAGTTGTGAGTCTTCCTTTGGTGCCTTAAAGCTGTCTACACTTTTCTCTACCTGCGCCCACTTCCTAGTGATCTTACCTGGCCTCCTGCTCACAACTCCCGAGTGTATTAAATGTCCAGCCTGACTTTTCCCCAGAAATCAGATCCGTGTATCCAACTGCTGATTCAACGTCTGCACTTGGATGCCTGATGCAGGACATGAAGTTCAAACTCAGTGTGTCCAAAAACAAGCTCAGAACTCTCCCCTCAAAACCCACTCCTCCCACACTCCCTCTTATCTCAAGAAATGAAAAACTCATCTTGCGGTTGCTCAGAACACATCCTGTTATCTGAACTTGTCAGGATACATTCGGTTATGCTGCAATAACAAAGACCCCCAAATCTCAGGGGCAAACACAACAAATGTTTATTTTGTTGCTCATGTCTAGCCTAAGTTTGTCGGAGCTCTACACCTCATGTTCACTTAGGGACCCGACCAAATATTTCCACAGTCTTTGAGGCAGGAGAAGGCATGTTGCAAGGTCTCCCTCTCACACTTCAATGCCATACACATCTCTTCTGCTCATATCTTGTTGTCCAAAGCAAGTCGTGTGGCTTGAAAATGCAACGGGTGAAAATGCAAATCTATGTGCCAAAAAAAGAAAACAGCCCAAATACCATGCACAGCCCCACTCTCCTCCAGCCCTCTCCTCCCCAGCACTGCACTTGCAATCCACCAGCAGTCCTGGCCTTACTTTCAAAATAATCCAGTCTGACCTCTTCCAACACCTCCGCCAAGGCACCCACATCCTTCACCTGGATCATTGCAACAGCTTCTTTACTGAACTTTCTGCTTCTGCCCTTGTTCCCCTTGGTCTATTCTCAGCACAGAGAATCACCTGAGTGATTCTTTTAAACACGCCCCCTCTCTTCTCAGACCCTTCCAGTAAGGTAAGTAATAAATAAGTCTAATAAAAGAGGACTTAATACAAGTGTTTATGGGGGAAAGGTGTGTTGCCAAAAAATCCACAAGGGCTAGAGCTCCTCCAGTGACTTCATCCCCAGCACCTGCTCTGGTCTCAGCTCAGCTTTCAGAGGTAAACCCCAGCCTTATCTCTGGCTTCCTCCTCAGACCCAGAAGCAGGATCTCGACTTCCTGTGCCAGCAGAGCCTGGCCTCAGCATGGACTGTAGTGCTGACCAGCTGACTCTCCCCAGGTCTTTCTGCAGCACATGGCCTGGCCATGCCTCATCACAGTGTCCTGCATCACAGACAGCCACAAGGAGCAGCACAGCAAGGACACAGCCTAATTGGAATCAAAAGTCATCAATTCCTTCGCAGTTCCACCCAGTTTGCAGGAGTAAAGGACTTTGCTAAGAATGTGTACAGGTTGCCCAAGAAAGTATTTCCAAATGTACTCAACCTGGGCTGATGCAGAACCTCACAAAGCACCCTGTGCTGATCCTTGAGTCCTACGCTTGGAGGGCCCCCAACTTCATGCCCCCACTGTGGACTCAGCTCCAGAATGGCTATATGAGCATCAAAGCTACATCAGCACTTTTACAGAGCCCCTGAGAAGGCCATGGGCTGATATTCAGGCTTCAGACAGTGAAGTGTGTGTGCATAACACCAAATGCATTGTAGTTAACCTGATCATGAACCTGTTTCAGACCCACAGGGGTGATTCAGGACATCCTGCTGGTAACTGCCCCCTCCCTTCATCATTATTTATTCTCTCTACTCATGATTCCCATCAGAATAAAAACATACTGTAACTCCTCCCACCTTGAAAACTAACCTGTCATCCCTGTACCCCTGCTCACATATCTGTGTAATTTTTCTGCTGCTCTCTTGCAAAATTCCTCTAAAGATTCAACCATGCTCACTGCCTCTGGTCTCCTTCTCTGCCTTCCAGAAATCACCGCAACTTTCCCCAAACTGCTCTGGTCCAGGTCAGTGATGGCCACCCTCTGCCAAATGCAACGTTCAGCAGAGCACCTCCTTTTCTGCCTCCTCTTCCAGACCCTCAATTTCGGAAATCCTCAAGATTTAGTCTGTAACATCTCTTTTCTCTTATTCATATTCATTTTTAAGGTGATCCCACCCAGTTCCATGATTTTCACACATATTTAAGTTTAGGACTCCTTGATTTTTTTTTTTGTCTCAAACTTTAATATTCTCCTGAACTTCAGGCCCACATACCCAACTACCAACTTGATGTTTCTGTCAGGACATCAGATTAGCAGCTCCAACTTCACATGCCCAAAACACAACTGTCTCCTTCCTCTCCTTTCTTCCTCTCTCCTTCCCTTCTCCCTTACCTTCCTCTGTTCATTACTTTTTAAATATGCTCTCTCTTTTACTTATAATGGGAAATTTCAAACACCTACAAAATCGATAGACAGATTGGTCTAATGAATTCCCATATACCCATCACACAGATTCAACATGACTAACTCATGGTCAATCTTGCTTCTCTTCCCCTTGAACCTTGCATTATTTTGAAGCTAGTCCCAGACATACAGGCTGCATCATTTTATCTGTGCATATTTCAGTGTGTGTCTCTAAAAGATAATACATCATTTTAATTTTTTTTAAATGTTTATTCATTTTGAGAGAGAGAGAGAGAAAGAGACACAGAGACAGAAAGTGCCCACAGGAGCAGGGGAGGGGCAGAGAGAGAAGGAGAGAGAATCCAAGCAGGCTCTGTGTTGTCAGCACAGAGCCCAATGTGGGGTTCAGTCCGAGAACCCGTGATATTATGACAAGCCGAAATCAAGAGTCAAATGCTTAACTGACTGAGCCACCCAGGCGCCCTGATAAGACCCCATTTTTAAACATGACCATCATATCATTATTGCAATCACAGAAAATAACAACTCCTTAATATCATCTAATACCCAGTCACTGTTCCAATTTTCAATGGACTCAATTTTTTGTAAGATTGCTTATTTGAATCAGGATCCCAAAAAGATCTATAGTGTGATTGTTTGATATACCTTTTAAGTCTCTTTTAATCTATAGTTTCTCCCTCCCTCTCTCTTTTTCCTTTTCAATGTACTTATTAAAATAAGACCATTTGTCCTACAGAGTTTCCTTAATTTAGGATTTTGCTGAATGTCCCACCTGTGTATTACCTACAAATTGGTACTGAGATTCTATATGTGGTGGTATAGTTTTCCATCAGAAGGCACATAATGTCTGTTTCTCTCTCTTTTTGTCATATTCAAAGTTTATGCTCACTGTCTGGGTCTATTACTTCATTAGGATTGCCAAATGGTGAATTTTAAGTTCTATAATTCTTTGTTCATTAGCTGGAATACTTCTGTAGAGAGAAATGTCCCCTCATCTACTATTTGGTTATTCCAAGGTATCGTTTGCATAGGAAAGGCAGTATAAATGCTTGACTTTTTTCCTGTATGAACCAGTTTTCAAAATAATGAGTTGGCTCCTTACCATTCTCCACCAGAGACCAATGAAGTGACCAAATTTACTGTCACCATAAACTTTTGGATTTAAACATTTTTGAGGATGTTTCGGTCCATTGCAGTTTTATCTTTATTGGTGCTCACATTATCCCACCTTTAGCACGTGGCTTAGTCCTTTTGACAGGCCCTGAATTATCTTTGCTATTCCTTGCTTTCTGGTATTTTAAGATGCTCTGGAATCATGTGGTGAATTTCCTGCCCCAGATCTGGGACCAGCAAACCTGGAACATGGTATTTCAAGACCACAATCTGTTGCTCCTGAGTTGATTTAAAATAGACCTCTTGATTTTGGTCTTCAAAACCAACCCCTGTCCCAGGGTTGTGGATGACAACTCCATTCTTTGAGTTACTCAAGCCAAAAACCTTGGAGTCAGCTTTGATCTTCTCTTCTTCTCTTCCCTTCACACCCCCTATCCATTCTATTAACAAGTTTAGTGACTTTATCTTCAGAACATATCCAGCTTGGGGCACCTGGGTGGCTCAGTTTGTTAAGCGTCCGACTTTGGCTCAGGTCATGATCTCACAGTTCGTGAGTTCGAGCCCCCATTGGGCTCTGTGCTGACAACACAGAGCCTGCTTCAGATTCTGTGTCTCCCTCTCTCTCTGGCCCTTCCCCTCTTGAGCTCTCTCTCTCTCTCTCTCTTTCAAAAATAAATAAACAGTAAAAATATTTTTTAAAAAAAGAACATATCCGGCTTGACAGCTGTCACCACTGGTGCTGCTGCCTGCCTGGTCCATCATCTCTCACCTGGTTTACTGCAGTAGACTTACAGCTGGTTTTTCCATGTCTGCCTATTCTCCGCATGGCAGCTAATGTGCTCTTTTTGAAAACATAACTCTTGGGGCGCCTGGGTGGCTCAGTCAGTTAAGCGTCTGACTTTGGCTCAGGTCATGATCTCATGGTTCGTGAGTTCAAACCCCGCATTGGGCTCTGTGCTGACAGCTCAGAGCCTGGAGCCTGCTTTGGATTCTGTCTCCCTCTCTCTCTGCCCCCTCCCCTGCTCACACTCTGTCTCTGTCTCTCTCTCTCAAAAATAAAGATTAAAAAATTTAAAAAAAAGAAAAAACATAACTCAGATTTTGGCATTGCTTTGCTCAAAACCATTCCAATGACTTCTTGTTTCACTTGGAACAAACTCCAAAAGGCTTACAATGGTTTCAAGGCCTCACCTGACCTGGCTTCCAGTTACCATCTTACCGTGTCCCCTGCCACTCGCCCGTCCATGCACTCTGCCAGCCACACTGGCCCTTCTGATGCTCCTCAACAGCTCTTGCCATTGGCTCTGTGTGGGAAGCTCTTTCCCCACATATGCACGTGGCTCCCCCTTTATTTAAAAGGCTTTCTTCTCTCCTCTGTATAGAATAGTCACACTGCCCCGCACCATCATTCTCTATCCACTAACCCTGCTGTATTTTTCTTCATAGCACAAACCACATGTGACATAATATATGTAGGTGCTCACTCTCTTGCTACAAGGATGTAAGGCAGGAGTTTATGTATTTTGTCCATGGCTGTATCCTCAGTATCAAAAACAATGGTCCTAATAATTGTTCAGTCAATATTTTTGAATGAGTGAATTAAGGCAGGAGAGAGGAGGGAACATCTGGGGATAAGGTTGGGCATCTGGGGTAATTTGCTGGTTGAGAAGTGAAAGGAATGAAGGGTTAGGCCAGAGAATGAAACTGCAGATCTGAGGATGTTGGGGATGTAGGAGAGGGAAGGCCTCCAATGTGGGGTCCACTTTCCCACTGCCCCTAAGCAGGGAAGATGCTGGAGCTAATGGACAGAAGATTTGACTCTCGCCTCTATCGGGTGTCTCTGCCCACTGACAGTGAACTTGTGCAGGGAGGGGCCTGGAGACCTCTGCTTTAGCCTTTGGTGGCTGTGGTGTCGTTCCTGATCTCACTCTACTTGGTGAGGTGTTGCTAACGGGAAAGAACACAGAGCTCTCCACTGTCCCAGACTCTCTGATTAAAATGTCCCTTCGTGGTCTTCTACGAAAGTATCCCTCATCCAAACTACAGACAAGTCAGGATTCAGCACTGAACCATAAGAAAAAAAATTTATTCCAGAGAGCTGGAAGAAACAATGCTACAAAGACAACAGAAACAGTGTGAGCCAGAGAAAAAATAAACACTCCTGAATTTCCATAAACACCAGAGAGCAAGAGAGCCCAGAAGTGTCCGTGTTGGCTAGATGTCAAACAAAGCTGGCGAGGCCCTTGGAAGCGTCCCAGTGAGAGGCCCAGGGCCGTGCAGATGCGAATTTCTCTGAGCGCACTTCTCCACAGCCAGTCTGCTCTCAACTCCCACCACAGCATTCAGGTGGGAAATTTCAAGTATTGATTTACAATAAACCTAACTGAATATGAATTTACTACATTGTTGATTTACAGTAAATAACTGACTTTTTAGACTGTCCAAGGTAGACCACTTGCATTGGGAAGTCTGACTATCTCTTTAAGACAATCAGCTCTCTCTAGTCATGGACTCGTGCTGTAAAGGCCAGCTGTGCAGGATGAGAACCTGCAAGACAGGGACCCAGAAGTACTGGGGTAACGGTGGAGCGAGGTGGGGATGGACAGGGCTCTGAATGCCTGTTCTCCTCAGACCTCACCACCCTCATCCCTACCTACCAGTCCATCTTCTGGAGTGTTCAAGCCTTCTTACCGATTTTTCCATCCTCCTCCTTTTTCTTTCCTCTCCTCCTTTGAAATATTGTCTATATGGACACAAAGGAAACATGCATGATTCTAAAATAATCTGCTTGGGAGCACCTGGGTGGCTCAGTCCATTGAGTGTCTGACCCTTGATTTTTGCTCAGATCATGATCTCATGGTTTGTGAGTTTGAGCCCCACGTTGGGCTCTGCGCTGACTGTGCAGAGCTTGCTTGGGATCCTCTGTCCCCCTCTCTCTCTCCCCCTTCCCCCATGCTTGCTTGCCCCCCCCCCAAAATAAACAAACTTAAAAACAAAATAAAAAATAAAATAATCTGCTGGTTTGGGAGGGAATCTAAATACTCATCCAGTGTCTAAGGCTGGAGCAAACTTCAGTCTTTAAGGTGAGTAGCAGACCCAGAGAGGAGTCTGGGGACCAGGACAACCAGGACACAGACTCTCTGGTGGTCCCTTGGGGGCGGGGAAATGTTCCCCTTCATGACCACACGAGGGCGCCTCTGAGGCAGAGCTGCTGACAGCACAAGGATGGGTATTTGCTAAATGGCACATGGGTGCTGCCTCCAGGGGTACCATCCCCTCAGCAGGCTCTGGGCCAGCCTCTGGTGCCAAGTGAGGTGGATACTCCTGCAGGTTCCCTGGCAGGATGGCAGGCACTAAGGCTTCTCCAACAGGTCACCTGGGCTTGGAAAGCAGGGTGCTCTATGTGCTCAAAACTGAAGCCCCTTTCTCAGGTGTTTCTGGACTGTGTCGTCTCCAGGGACTCCCTCTCCATCCTGACGGGGGGAAGGGCACCCCAATAATACCCAATATCAGACTTATCATCCTCTCGGTGAGGGAAGGCTCAGAGCTAATTTCAGTGCTGTGACATTTCTTGCATCCAGGTGTTGTGAAGCAAAGTCATACGCTCTTCATGTATAATGTATATAAACTGAATAATACCCATGCGCACAAACTGCCCCCCCCCCCCACACACACACACACATTCACTCTATGGAGCGTGAGAAAATGGACTTAGGGCAGCATTTGGGGCTTGGAGATGTGTAGAAATTTTCCCAGGAAGGGTGGCTTGGTTTTGCTGATAGAAGGAGGAGCTGACCCCTGGGGCAATTCTGGAATCCCAAGGTGAGGACATTTCTGCCTGGCCTGACTGAGTTAAATAGAAAAATAGAAGCTCAGAGGCCTACTAGAACACCCTCCTCAGTCCCCAGGGTCAGCAGACGGCTGCAGATCATTCTGACATTTCCCACTGCTTATTAAGAAGGAATACATTTAATAAAACAGAGAGCACACGTTTGTCCCTCAGCAGGCCTGAAGTCCTAGCACTGCCAAGGGTGCTGATAGCTATTTATTTCAGCATTCTGAATGGCATCTTTCGTGCCTCCTTTTCCTGAAAACAGGCTTGCAGCCTGGAAAACAAAGAACATGATGAAGAAAGAAACACATTTATCACTAAGTGAAAAAAGGGAAAAGGCCACATCATCTCCTGATATTGCAGTGAGGAAGGCCTCATCCCTCGCCTGTGGGTGGGATCATGCTCTCCCTCGAGGGCCAGGTTCGTGAGGTTTCCAGCCATGCTGGCATCTGAGCCTGGACCATGGTGCCAGGATTTTCAGGTAACCATGCCAGCAGCAGATGGAGCTTACAAACAACACAGCATAAATGTTCAAGCTGGGTGGGAGCTTAAATCCTTTCATTTTACAGACCAAGATGGCAGGCCAGGAAGGATACGTGAGCCACCCACATGATATAGAGGGGCAAATGTCACCCTTTGTCCCTATCAGTGCCCTTACCTGAGGGTGGGGGGGGGAGTGTGTGAAATCTTTGACATCGATTTCAAGAACATTTGGAAACACAGGCAAACAAAAACAACTGCTGTCCAAGAGGAAGAAAATAACGCTGTACTTCCACCAAGAAGCTCAAAAATGACTTCTGTTAATGCTGTAGAATATATCCATATTTATAACTCCCTCTCACTAATTCTGGCCCAGCACCAGAGAATGAAAACTTCTTAGACACATCTAGAAAGCTTATGGCATTGCCCATATAGTACACCACAAAGGATGATTTAATAATTCTAAAGACTCAGTATTAAACAGACCATTTCTCAGACCATCATCCCAAAAAATCAGAAACAAGTAACAAAGTGATAGTTTAAAAAAATATATTACTGGAAACTAAAGAAAAGAATATTAAATTTTAAAAGTTGGAAAAAAAAACCCATTTGCCAAATTACTAACTACTTAGAAATTCCAATGCAGTAGGGGTGCCTGGGTTGGGTGCTCAGTTGGTTAAGCATCCAACTGGCTCATGTCATGATGTCACGGTTCATGAGTTCGAGCCCCACTCAGGCTTTGTGCTCCCCCACTCATACTCTGTTTCTCCCTCTCTCTCAAGAATAAATAAACATTTTAAAAAATTAAAAAAAGAAATTTCAATGCAATATGTAGACAGAGGGAAACTTAACTTCAAAGACAAACTACACAACTCACTTAAAAAGCTGGAACAGGAGCAGCAAAGCAAGCTCAAGTAACAAGGAAGAAATACAAAAGGGCAAACATTAATGAAGGGGAGAAAGAAAAAAAAAATTAACAGAACTCATAACCTGATTCTTCTTTTTTTTTCATAAGCTAATCCTTTGAAAAGATTAATGAAATAACATTCTGGCAAGACTGGTCAAGAAAAGGGATGAGAAAGAGAAATTATCCACTGAAATAAACAAATATACAAGGAAGGGAAGGCATAAGTCCAGACACAACAAAGGTAAAGAATAATGCAATGACCTCTTTGAAGTAGGCTTGCTAACATGTCATATGTACATCTAATCAAGAGTTGAGATTACATCACCAATTTACAGGAATGCAGAGGACAGGAAAACATGACAGACCAGAGAGGCAATCATGGGAAACTAGACAAATGACATGATTTTTTCACATGAGAGGAAAACAGAGAGCAGAGGGAGCAGCCTGTTATGGAGAGATTAGAAGACAGGTCAATCAAGTGCAATACATAGACTTTGCTTTGATTCTGATTTAATTTTTTTAATGTTTCTTTTTGTTTTTGAGAGAGAGAGAGAGAGACAGAGAGACAGAGAGACAGAGAGACAGAGCGCAAGCAGGGGAGGAGCAGAGAGAGAAGGAGACACAAAATCTGAAGCAGGCTCCAGGCTTTGAGCTGTCAGCACAGAGCCCCATCGCAGGGCTGGAACTCACGAACCATGAGATCACAACCTGAGCCCTGAGATCACAACTTGAGCTGAAGTCAGACGATAAACCAACTGAGCCACCCAGGTGCCCCCTGATTTAAATTTTTTAAATGACATTTATGAAACAACCGGAAGTTTAAACACTGGCAATTTCTTGATGTTGAGAAATTATTTATTAATTTCTGAGAGGAGGTGATGGCATCATGGGTTGGTTGAAAAAAGAGTCATTGTCTTTTGAAGATTTATACGGGAGCATCTGCAGTTTTCATGATACAGTGTCAGATGTTGGCCTCCCATTAATATGAGGGGCTGAGTGGGGGGTTATAGGCGAAAAAAGGTTGGCCAGGAGTTGATAAGTATTGAAGCACAAAGGATCCAGTAATCCTTCTACTTTTGAATATGTTTGAAAGTTTCAAAAATAGGGGTGCCTGGCTCAGTCTGTGGAGCTTGCAATTCTTGATCTCAGGGTTGTGAGTTCAAGCCCCATGTTGAGTGTAGAAATTGCTTAAAAATAAAATCTTTAAAAATATTTTTTAAAAGTCTTTAAAGCATTATGGACATGTGTTCTCTAAACAGTGTAACAATCTAGACGTTATTGATAAATTTCTTGGGAAATATGAACGTCAAGATATAGAATACTTGACTAGACCTATAAGTAATGTGTTCCACTCAACTTTCCAGAGACAGATAATCTTTATCCCATCACAGATTGTTCCAGTAAATGAAAAGAGAGAAGACCGCCCAGCATTTTTTTGCGAAATTAATATAACCTCGAGCCAAAACCAGATCAGGATGATACAAAGGGTAAAAAATGACAGGCCTCTTTCACTTATGAATGAGAATGCAAAAAATAAGATACCAACTGCACTGATCCAACAATGATGGAAAAAGATATACTTTATCCAAGCAGTAAAAGATTTGCCAGCAAATGCATTGATGTTATTCATCACAGTAAAGACCAAAGGAGAAAAACCATGCATCTTTTTCAATAGATACAGAAAAAGCATTTAGTATACACAACATCTATTTAAGATTTCATAATTAAAAATCTTACAAACTAGGAATAGAAAAAGTTCCTTAAATCGATACCCAACACCTACATCAAACATTTTTCCTTTTTTTTAAATTACATGTTTTAATGTTTATTTATTTTTGAGAGAGAGAGAGAGAGAGAGACAGCACAAGCGGGTGAGGGACAGAGGGAGAGGGAGACACAGAATCCAAAGCAGGCTCCAGGCTCTGAGCTGTCAGCACAGAGCCCAAGTGGGGCTCGAACCCATGAATAGTGAGATCATGACCTGAGCCAAAGTCTGACACTCAACCGACTGAGCCACCCAGGCACCCCAAACATTTTTCTTAATGGAGAAAATTTAGGCATGTTCCTTTGAAGACTAGGAACGAGACAAATATATACTATTACTGCTACTGTTTAACAAACAGTGCTGGAGGTCCTAACTAATGTGGTAAGAAGAGAAAAAGAGAGGTAGAGCAATTTGAAAGGAAAGATAAAATTTCAAGTATTTATAAAATATATGGTCATCTACATAGAAAAACCAAAAGAATAAAGAACCTATCATAACTAATAAAACTGAGCAAGGTTATCGGAAACAAGATCAACCTACACAAATTTCTAATGCTTATCTACACCAGTGGTTCTCAATGAGGAGCGATTGTGCCTCTCAGGTAGGGTTGACAAATTTACCAAGTAAGATTTAAAAGGACACTCAGTTAAATTTGAATTTCAGATAAGCAATAAATAATTACGTAGTAAGACATGCCCGTGCAATATTGGGGATAAAATACTGGGTGTCAGTTATTTATGTGACAGCCCCATCCCCAGAGGACATTTGGCAATGTCTGAGGACATTTTGGCACAACTGGGGAAGGGGTGCTGCTGGCACCTGATGAGTGAAAGGCAGGAATGCTGCTAGCATCCTACAACACACAGGACCATCTTCACCACGAAGGATCATCCAGCCCCAAATGTCATAGTGCTGAGGCTGAGACACTCTGAGATAACCAGCCAGAAAATATAATGAAAATCAAGGACCATGTCCAGCAAGTATAAACTGTCTGGGGATTAATTTCACAAAGAATTCACAAAACTACTATAGAGAAAACTTTGAAACTCTTAGAAAAGGCAGAAAAGATTAGATGAATACGCAGAGACATTCTATGCTCCTGTGAACGTGCAAAAAGGCCAGTTCCACTCTGAAAATCGCTAAATTCATTGTAACCCTAATCAAACTTTGAGCCGATTTTTCTTCAGAGATTTGATAAGCTTATTCTAAAATTTACGTGGAGGAATAAAGGACCATGACTAGCACAGTCGAGTCTGAAAAAGAAAAGAGGGAGAGAGACTGGTTTGCTAGATATTAAGACACTCTAGAAAGTCATGGTAGTAAAAAGTGTTACTGGCTCCAGAACAAACAAAAGAGATCGACGGGGCAGAAAGGAGCACTCAGAGACTGACCCTTGCAAACTTCACGCACTTCAGAAAAGCTGCCACAAATCAGTGGGGAAGGGCAGACGAACACTAACGGCATGAAAAACCAAACCCAAACAAAACTAGAACCTACCTGATACCACAGGGAAGATGGATGACCACAGGGTTTTTTTTACATTAACCTTTTAAGTAAAAAGTAAAACTATACATAAAATTAACAGAAGACAATGTTAGTGGGCTAAGGGTGAGAAAGGTCAGAAGTACCAGCCATACAGCAAAACGGATGGGTGGATTTGCTTACACCAAAAGAGAGGGACTCCTATCACCAAAGGATGCTGTGAACAAACATAACATACTGGGAGAAGATATATGTAACACCTAAAGCAACAACAGACTAATATCTACATTAAACAAGGGACTCTGGTAAATCAAGGAAAAAAAAAAAACCCTGGTTAAAAAATCAGCAGAGAATGAACAGGCAGTTAACTGAAAAAGACCATAAAATGCTAAGAAAGATATAAAGAGATGCTCACCCTTATCGTAGAGAAATGTAAATTAAAACAACCTTACAATCTCACTTTACATTCAGCACATTAATAAAAATTAGGAAGCTGGATAATGCCAAGGGTTGCGGGAGATTCGCTGTTGGGGGATTGGAAGCTGAGGCAGCCTTTCAGGAGAGGAGCCTGGCAATATGGGATCAGATTAAGCAAATGCACCACCTGGGATCCCGCTAGCCTGCTCCTGCAGATGTGCCCAAAGAGATCATCCAAAGATGATTAAGGGGACATGTGTAAAGATGATCCCCGCAGTGATGATTGTGCTGCCAGAGCGGGGTCAAGCCACACGCCCAGCACTGGGAGCCTGGGTGGGAAAACGGTGCATGCGCACATGGGAGGTGGTGCAGTAACTGTAAGTAATGGATTAGCTGTATGCACAGCAACATCTATGGGTCTTTAAAAGCGTGATGCCTAGTGGAAAGCAAAAAAAGACTTATAACCAACATTTTTAAATTAAAAAGCATGCTCACAAAGCAATAGATGCTTCATAAAGACACACAAGTAAGGTGCACATCAACACAATAACACGATCGCTGGTCATGAGTGGAGAATGGGAAAGAGACATGAGGATAAAGGGGACTAAGTAGATTTTTTAAAAAGCTAAGTCCTTGCAAAGCCTAGAAAATAAATGTGCTGAGCTGAGGAGGAGTATGAGTAATTTAGCCTTCTGCACCTGGGGCCTACAGAAAACAAAGCAGCAAAGAAAGAAAAAAAAAAAGGTGCAATGGGCTTGACAGAAGCTGGAAAAGCTATTTCCCAGCTTCAAGCGACTTGGGTGCAGACTGTCCATTGTTTGAAGGAAATGGTTTTCCCGGGCGGCTGAAAGGGACCCTCTGGAGGAGAGGCAGGAGCTGGGCAGAGAAGCAGCGTGAGCATGGGGGTGGGGACTGCTGAGGTCTCCAAGTGGAGGTGCCCAAATCCCAGAGGGGTGGAGGGCCAGCTGAGGGGGTGCTACAGCTGTTACCACAGAGGTGGAGGCCTCATTTGTGTCCCCTGTCCAGCGAGGCAGAGGGGACATTCAGGGTAACACATTAATCCTGTTGTAGATAATAATTTCCTAACAAAAACAGGATCATAATATATTGTTGTGTAACACACTTGCATCATGAAACGGCATGTTGTCAACATTTTCTATGATATTAAATACCCTTCTACAACACTGTCATGGTTTTATGGGGTCCATGCAAGTTACTTATTGCTCAGGTCCAGGCCCCACCCTCCACGGGTCACAGTCTCCCTTTCCAGCTGGCTCCTTGCCGGGTTCAGCCAATGGAGACACTGCAAAAAAGTAGAAGATGGGAGGGAGAAGCCAGGGTATTTCTAACTGACTTCCTCCCTAGTCTGTGTGTGGTTCCAGCTCCTGTACCGCCTCCCCCCCCCCCCCCCGCACCCGCAGCTTTTGGACTTGGTCCAGCCAGTGGGATCCAGTGGGATGGAAATGGATCTTTTGGACATTGCTAATCTCTGGGTTGCTTCTGCATACTCTGGCTCCTCAGCTCTTTCATCACCTGTATAACCAACTGGAATAGATTGTCTTCCTGACCAGACCCTCACACAGGGTGGGCAGACCCACTGTATGGAGTGAACGTTTTTTTATTATAAATCACACAGTAGCCAATACCCTCGAAGTGAAATCTTGGTCTCTAACTATCCATTTCCTCTGCACAAATTTCTAGAAAATTACACAAAACATGCTTTTGTTGTATGTTGCCTGTTTCCCCCTAAATGGTTGTGCCAGTTAGCGCTTGCAACAAGAGTGTATGGGATGCTTCCATAATTTCACTGTCAATCAGGGAGGGCCATGTCAGTGGATGTCAGCAGGGTCTTGTGAGGAATGGATTGCCCAGGTCTGCATTTTGTTTATTGGAGAGAGAGGAAAGGTAAGGAGAGAATAGACGCGCATGTTTTTTAGATGTTCACGTAAGTAAGGGCTTTATATCCTGAATGTGAATCACATGCCTACAGAGACCAGCCACAGGCCCCTGCAGGCTCTGCTAATATCTCGGCCAAACTCCCTAAACAGTATTCTGCTGCACCAGTCATGGTTCTTCACCGATGCTTGAAAGTTACAGGCTCAAAAACGGCCTAGGAAAGGTCATCTATCTTCCAGTTCCATTGGAACAGAGTTTCTGAGAAGAGAAATATCTGGGGTCAAGACCAAGTCTTGGCCACATGCCTGTCAAGCAAGCACATACAGTCAAAATCAAGATACTCATTAATTACTCACACCAGTTAGAACATCCTCATATGCTCAAAAGATGAGTACATTCTTCAAAATTCTCAGGAATCACACACTGAATATTTTGAAAAATGTTAAAATTTATTAATAGTTAACATCACATAGTTAATTCAACTAGTTCCTTATTATACATGACAACATCTTTACTAGACTGAGTGCTCAATAATTTGAGATTCAACACATCCCGGTCAAAGATTGAGATTCACCATATTTACATCAGGCAAAGCAGCATCAGCAAGGAACTGTCACCTAACTGTGGGAACACAAACATTCAAAATGCATATTCCAGCATTCCTTTTTGGAAACCAACAACACGTGTGTAATAGCCACACACACAGCACTACCTTTAAAAAAGGTGCAATTTCATACACAGTGCCTAATTTTCAAGTTTAAAAGTTAAAAATCATCTCTACTTCTTGGGCATTCTTTAGTGATACACAAACTTAAACACTGTTCTCAGTACAAGTGTGAGAGATGTGCAAAAACTGGGTGCTACTGAGTCGTGTCTTTCCTTCCTTGTTTTCATCCTTGATTCCTACTCAATAGTGTTATGGGGCCATTCCCTCTTTACCATGTAGTTGCAGTGTGTGTGGGTGCATATTTTAGGGAAGAAATGGGCTTTTGGACTCAGAATTAACTGCACTCCTGAAAAGTAAGAGTATACAAGATTTTATGCCACCCCACTCCCCCCAACCGCACCAACAGTTTGAAATAAATACTGTGTATAAAAACAGCTCAGCCTAGAGAAGCCCTTGGACGATGCTTCTCATAAAACATTTATGAAACAAACCGATTTTGCTAGGAGGGCACAAATCCACCAAAAGTGTTGTCCCTGAGGTTTTCTTTGTTTGATTGTTTCATTGTTCAGTTTTGGTTTGCTATTAACAGATTTTTTTTTTAAATGTTTTTGGTGGCTTCCTTTATCTTCTTGGAGAGCTTAAAAAATACTACTGACTGCCCTAAGAATGATAATTCCTAAGCAGTGAGTCTGTCTGAAATGATTCCTGTTTCCTTTGGTTAAGAGCCTGGGTAATATTGCCCCAGGAAGGTCTAGACAGAGCAGCCAGTCGCTATGGTTTTTTTTAGTCCATAGACCCAGCTTCCCTCACTGTTCCCTGCCTTCCACGTTTCTGAGTCTGCAAGTTAAAAAGGAGCCGGGAAGGAGCTACTTGGCCATTCACTCACCTTGAAGAGGCTTCCCTTCTCTTCCCGCAGGCGAATGAGGTATTTCTAGTAACCTGTCAGTATCTTCACCTTCCATCCTGAAATTACGCTCATCTACTACAGAGGCCAAGTCTGAAGACACCCTGTGTATTTATACACATAACAAATTGACATATAAATACATTACATACAGCCCATCGTTACATACAGTGTCAAGATAAAGGAGTAGATGTACTTCATGAAGTAAATAAATTTCAAACATAAATTAAAATGAAAGTAGGGTTGTTTCCACTTCTGCAGGAAAAATTTTAAAAACAGACCAAAAAAGTCTCCCCATCCCCCCAAAGGTCCATTGCTCATGGATGACTCAGGAACCCACAAGGAGATATGACAAGCCCACTTGCAGGATGTGTCAACTCATGGCTTTGATTTTGCTTGCTCAGATTCGGGATGCTTTAATTCCAGGAAGAGCATCGCTGGAACCCATCATGCTTGAAAAGTGAGGTTAAAGAGGGGCCGTCATATGGCTATCCATGGATTTCCCTCCATCGCTGCCTCTTCTCCCACCCCGCCACTTCTGCCTGTGGAGGATCAGGCTCAAGTTATTGGAGATCCCCACAGATCTCAGAGCAGAAATGACATCCACCTCCATACTGGGGAATGCTCTTTACCTAGAAATGTCACGTTCAGGGTCCATGGTGAAGCAACCGTATCTTTTCATTAGTGTCCCCATTCTGTGAGATTATACAGGGACATGGAATTTGGCCAGGGGGATTACTAAAGGTTAAAATTTGCCTTCTTAAGTTTTCAGAGAACCAATAGGAAGAGTTGTGACAAGTATGAACAAGTCCTTACTTCAAAACCTATTTATCTCAGGAGGGCTAAGTCTTGGGCTCTGAACTCTGCAGTGAGTACACATAGAGACAACACCCAGTCCGATGGGTCTTCCTCTGCCAAAGAAAACCCAAGGGGTCTGTCTCTGACACAGGGGATGACATCTTATAATTTAAAGGAGGGAAGAGAGGGAACTCCAGGAAGTCCCTTCCAATTTCAGGACTCTATCGCTGTCCAGCCTCACGGATGCGGCAGGCCACAGCAGTGATGAGAGCTGCCCCCTTCCCGCTGCCATCCTCTGACTCCAGGAAGGACACATCACATTTCGGAGCCAGGTCTTTCACCGTCTCATGCATGACTTTGGCAAAGCTGTAAACGTGGGGAGGAAGACACAGGGAAAAAAAAACTTCCTTAGTCATGATTGATTTGTGTCCTCAGAGATGAGACCCTAAGAAGTTATGCTGGAAACCCAAGAATTATTAAGATGACCAAGAGGACGACAGCTACCATGTATTAAACACTCTGTATCGTGTATCTGAAAACCAAGGCTTGTGAAGGCTGGCAACATGCCCAAATTCTATGTCATAGCAGGCAAGTGGGGAGCAGAGATCCTTGTAAGACAATCATCGGAGATTCTGGAAGCTGTGTTCTTGAAAGTAATCAGGGGCGCCTGGGTGGCTCAGTCGGTTAAGCATCCGACTTCAGCTCAGGTCATGATTTCGCGGTTCGTGAGCTCAAGCCCCGCATCGGGCTCCGTGCTGACAGCTCAGAGCCTGGAGCCTGCTTTGAATTCTGTGTGTGTGTGTCTCTCTCTCTGCCCCTCCCCTGCTCACATACTGTCTCTCTCCCTCCTTCAAAAAATAAACATTAAAAAGATTTTATATGCTAATTTGGATGTAAATTTTTAAAAATAAAAAATAAAATTAAAAAAATTAAAAAACAATAAATAAAAATAAACTTAAATTTAAAAAAAAAGTAATCAGTGGAAGAGAAGTTCAACAGTCATAGGCATCACAAGTATACCCTGCAGAAGGGCATATCTTGTCCCTAAATTCTGGAAGATAAAGCCCCATGCACTTGAAACTTCATTTTCCAGGGGTATGGACTCACATCAGATCCACATCTAATCCAAAATGCCACTAAAGATAAAAGGAGCAGGTTCATGGGTGGCTGTAGGCCCATTACGGTGATCACAGAGCCTTTCAATATGGGACTAGAGAAAGAGATGGTCCCCATGTACCCCAACATAGCAGGGTCAGGAAGTCCTCCTCATCTATGAAGCAAGCCTCAGTGCCAGTGGCTTGGCTTCTGTCCCCCTCCCAACTCTCCTCTGGGACCAAGATTCCTACTCTTCAGTGACATTGACCATCAAGACAAGGGACTTGCGACTTCTCAAGTTTCCCTCTTTTAACTATCTGTGTAAACTCTGGGCAAGTCTCTCAACTCCTCGAGAAACAGTCATGCTGCGAGCAGGCAACATTTCAATAGAGGAGTCTCTCTTTCCTCACTCTGCCTCACCTACTGCCCAGACCAGGGTAACAGCGCTGTTCTTTTAACTTTGAGCTGAAAAGCTTGTAGGGGGGAGGGGCGGGGGGAAGGGATTGGGGTACTTCCTAAATTAAAAATGATTCATTCAAAACAAATGCAAATGAGTGAAGAAGGGAGAGGAACAATGGCTGATGAGAGAAGAAGAGAGATGGAGAAACAGGAAAAAGTGTAGAAAGAAAAGAAAATTCAGTGCTTCCACATTGGGGAAGTTTGAAGGACACGCTTTATAAAAAGGGCCAGACAGGGGAGGCTGGGTAGCTCAGTCAGTTGAACATCCAGACTCTTGATTTCAGCTCAGGTCGTGATCCCAGGGTCCTGAGATCGAGCCCTGCCAAGAGCTCTGCACTGAGTGCGGAGCCTGTTTTGAGATTCTCTCTCTCTCCTTCTGCCCCTCCCCCATGCTATGCTTGTGCACACTCTCTCTCTCTCTAAAAAAAAAAAAAAAAAAAAATTTAAGGGCAAGACAGTAGATCCACTTTCAGCTTTGTGGCAACTACTCTGCCATTGTAGAGTGAAAGCAGCCAGAGACAACATATACATGAGTGGGCATGGCTCATGTTTACAAAAACAGTCATGGCTATAATCTACCAGCCCCCACACCAAACTGCAGAAAATATCTCGCTCCAGAGTTCCCCTACATTTCCTCGAATGTTCACAGGAGCAGTGTTTGTAACAGACAAAATCTAGAAATAACCCAATATCCATTAGCAGAACAGTAAACTATAGTATACTCATTCAAAGGTATGCTATGCAGCCCTGAAAATTAATGAACTGCAATTGCATTCTTCCATGTGGATGCGTCTCAAAGCTATAAATGCTGTGTGCAGAAAGCCAGTCACAAAAGAGGAGATGCCATAGGACTCCCCTTATGGCAGGTTCAAAATTAAGTAAAACGGAACCATAGCGATGCATACACAGATAAGCAGGGAAAGGAAGCAAGGGACTAAGTCACCAGAGTACTTTCCCTGGCAGGGGACAGGGGCATAGCACCTGAGTCTTCCAAGCTGGGTGGTAAAACACAGACCTACTTCTGGTTCTTAACCTTTAAAGTAAAGCATATATATTATAGACACTCATTTGGAATGTCAGGTGCTTTGCTATAAACTAAGAAGAGAGAGGAAGGAAGGAAAAGCAAGGAAAGAACAGATGGAGAAAGAAAGTTGGACAAGGAGAGTGGAGGTCAGGCACTCACTGAGGATGTAGCTTGTAGAGGGTCCCATCCACGCCTACTGTCACTTTGAGGGTGTCCAGCCCACGGTTTTCTCGTATTTTGTCCACCACGGCGGCCATGCCCGCACCACAGAGCTGGGCCGCCCGCCGTGCCACCACCGTGCACACCTCTTTGACGATGATGCTGTCGTCACAGGTGCTCTCGAGCCCCAGGTGGTGCAGGATGGCGCGGACCTGCAGCAGGGCTAGGCAGTCACTGGGGGGGTGGGGGGGAGGGGACAGACAGGGAGTGGTCAGTCACATACACCAGGGGCTGGTGGCCCACCCACCACTCCAGGGGACTGGTCACGTAGGAGCTCCCTGAGAGGTGGATCCTGTTCTTGAACTCAGTTCAGGAACCCATGCTCATCCCACTGGACCACACAGAGCCCACCTGAGTGTGACGGGAACGTAAAGAAACGAGCTCCTATTCCAGTTTGCCCAGGCGAGGCAGGGCACTGCTACCATACCACTGGCACTCAAGAAAAAAGGAAATTCACCATCTATGTATTCCACTCATTTGGAAAGAATAAAGACAGTGACAATGCTTGTAGTTGGCATTTTCAGCTTTCTTATCCATTTTCTTATTGCTGTTCACAGGTCAGCAGGACAAGCATCACCTGCCAGCAGAGACCCTGTTCTGTCTCTGCTCCCCCACCCGGGGTGGTCTGATAACTACTCGCGGCTCAGGAAACAAATGTAAATACAATGGTAAAAAAATAAATATTATATAAAGGGAGCTGTTTTAGAACCCTGGAATCAGCTTCCTGCACACAGACAGACATGCACACTAGAACATATTCTTTCTATTCACTGGTGCAGATGTCCTGGAGCCCCACTCATGCCAGTCATCCAGTTCCTGTTTTCCCATACACCTGACAGTAATGCATAGCATTAATTATTAAAGGGCTCCGAAATTCACTATGGTAATTTGGAACGGTCTTTGCTCCCATTAGACTGGAGGAGGGGGGTTTTGCTTTAATGAGCCACCACATGGCCTGATTTCTTCTGCATTGCCATTGCCTGGCATGCCAATCTTCACTCGATCCTGGCTGCCTTATTACCACAGCAGCAGTTGAGAAGCACCCTCCCGCCAGGTGCAAGCACTTTAATAGGCTAGTTTCCTTTGTGCATTCCAGTTTATATCCTATGAGCAGGTATCTTTCTACCTTTGATAGTTGATCTAAAACCCACCCACATTACTTTGCATGGGGGGTGAGGGGGTGCCTTGTGCCAGCTCAGCAGGATTTTTCATGAGAATGTTATATATTTGCTCTTAAAATGCCAACTATCCATAACTTTAAATAAACACTATAGACAACAAATGTGTTTGCTACTAAACTGACCTTTATGTAAGCCGTGCCCCGACCTTACTTGAGCTACGGAAATCCTTCAGCTTGTCTGTCCATGAGAAGGAGGATACGGTCCCACCCTTCCTCGGGCCCTAAATTCTCACCTCTCAATCTGAGACAGGAACTTAGTTTCAAAGATTCCTCTTGTCTTGAGTCGTTCTGAGATGCGGCCACGGAAGAGCAGCCCACGCTTGGTGAAATCGATGAGGATGTTACGGACAATCTCGCCCAAATACATGCCACTGATCATTTTCTCAAACCTGCAATGCAGATAATGTGCATGGAAGTTAAGCAGGAAGGTGAGATGCCCAGCACATTAGAAAGTAGAGGGCATGCAGGTTCCCCCTGGTGGGAAAGGAAGTGCTATTTGATTCACTTGGGCAGGATTCCTGGTATCTGCATACATTGAGCCACAGCCTTCGGCAAAACTGACTACAGTGCCTGAGGCCCATGGGGTTCCCTGGGATCATCTCCATCTTCTGGGCTCATCTCCCTTCTGGTGCTTACTCCCAATTCCAAGAAGGAAAACACACTCAAACCCCATCTCCAAGAAAACGGCAGGATGCTGAGTCTTAATCCTTAACTTCATCAGACATTCAGCATGTTTTCTCTCCAAACTAATCATTATCACTTTACTTGAGTGCCAACTGGAGAAGCCCGGTCTTGGCCACCAGAACTGATGTGACAGCTCGGTGGCTTGAGGGCCTTTTGGCCCTCAATAGTGCCTTTAAAAAAGCTGAGGCCCCCAGTTGCAACCAAGACCCCCATCCCCACTCCATCTTGTCCCACCCTTTCTTTCATTAATGACACTTATCTGGCCCCTAGAGGCATTTTCGTCTGTGACTTGTACTCTTGACCAAAGTATATTCTGCAGAACTATGGTCCCTGATTAATCCAATTAGGAAACACTACACACAACATCTCCCCAATGGGAAGTGTGCTCGCAGCTCAGAGCACCTCCCCATCATGCTTTGTGAGGCTAGGGCTGGCCCTTGTCCAGTCCTGACTATAGAGGATGCTACATAATGAATGGATGAGGAGGAGGAAGAGACTCCTGTTTGCTTCCTGTTCCTCTCTGTTACACCAGCTTCTTTACCCTACTATCAGCAGATGACTCAACTGTCTTTCCTCACAGTCCCAGACCTAGGTTTTAACACCATCCCTTCCTGTTCTCACAGGCAGTGGTAGGAAGGCTGCCTCTGACATTTCCTAGCTCTGTGTTCCTCAGTGTCCCCTTTACATCTTTTCATCCTTCTAAAACCTGTGTCACCAGTTCCCTTTAAGAAATGCTCCTCAAAACACAACTCTTGTTTTCCCAACTGGATTTTGAAGGTGTCATAGTCCAAGCGGTAGTACTTCCCCGATGTTATTTGAAAACCCTTGCCAAGGAAATTTCTTCTATTGACGTCTCAGAAACAGGTGTCCTGGGACTTGCTGTTGCAGAGGATCTGACCACTTGCTACAGTGCAGTTGGGGTACATGTACCAGGACTCGCAGGCACTGGGGTAACTACCTCTGTTTGCCAGGGTTGAGAGAAAGCTCATCCACAGCCACATCAAATTCCGTGCGGAAGTCGTCCAGGCACCCGTTGTCCCCGAAGGCCCCCCACTCCATGTTGACACACATCCGGCCCTCCTCCCCTTCCACCAGCTCCACGTTCCGCATCTCCTCCATGTAGCAGGCGTTGCTGCCCGTGCCTGCCAATCACAAACGCGTCAGGGCCTCACTCTGCACCGTCCCCACACCCGTCTGAGGCCATGGGTCACAGCGCAGGAAGGACTGCTGGGGCTTTACCAACAATGAGGCCGATTTCACAGTGAGGGTCTTCATAGCCACAGGTCATCATCGTCCCAACTGTGTCATTCACCACGGCGACCACATCCAGGTCAAACTCCTAAGAGGGCAAAAGCAGATCCCCAGTCCACCAAAGAACCACAACATGTTCTTTCAGACCCTTGCAAGGGAGACTGATATGTATAGAAAGTGTATTTGATACAGCCTGGCTCATTCTCACTTTTTGTTCAAATGTCACCTCCTCAGAGACCTTTCCCGGTTGTGCTATTTAGGAATGCCCTTCTCCAGCCCACTCACTCTGTCCTCACCTGACTTCATGTCTCTTCACAGCTCTAAGGCACCTGACATTAGCTCACGGGTTTGTTTATAGTACCAGAGTTTGTTGTGGTCATTCCTGAATCCCCAGTGCCAAGAGCAGGGCTCGACACGCAGCGGACACTCGGTCACCACCGAAGGACCACGCTAATTCTCCCCCTAACCCACGCAACCACACCCAACACTTCCCGCTTTCCGAACACGGGTCATTCTGGGCCTCGTGGCATGCCTCTCCCACCTCTCGCCGGTGAATGGCTTCCTTCAGCAGGGTGACCACATCCTCTCCCTCGCAGCCCGATGCCTTGAAGCCTTTAGTCCACTTGAGGAGGATGCTCTAAAAGTCACATAAGAGCACAGATGAGGACAGCAGAGGAGGGTTCCTGTGTCATTCCCGGGGCCCGGCTATGCCTCTCGTTCTCAACCTCACCAGGTAGTACAGATTCCCTTTAATGACCAATCATCCCTCCCACAAATGATTGCATACCCCCTATGCGTGTGTTCCATTGTTTAATCCTCACAGCAAACTGGTGACATAGTTATCATTATTGTGCCCATTTTCTAGGTAACTGTGGCTCTGGAGTAACTTGCCCAAGGCCTGAAGCTTAGGGGAGAGGAGCGGGACTCACCCCCAGGCCAGCTGACTCCATGGGCCCCTAAGTACCACATCACTGTCCCTGCAGGGAGCTAAGTTCTATACAAGTGTTTCTTTTGCTGGGAAAAGCAGTTTGCTCTGCCCTGTCCTATATTCACATCAGAAGGGTCAGAGTCTGTCTCTTCATTGTCAAATTCCAGGATGGTGTGAACAAGTGCCTTGCTTGGGTGACAGTTGGGTGACAGCTAGGCTTCACATCATCCCAGTGAGGGAAGCACTCTAGGCTCTTCAGAGTCACCCATAAGCCACTCGTCTTTAATGTGGCCGTCTGCCGTGTCACAGGGCCCCCTGGGGAATACACACATGGAGATTTTACATGTGGGAGAAGTGTTTCGGTTATTGTCCCCTGGTTTCCTCTTTGCTGCTGGAACCCATCGGAAAACAGCATCAAGAACTATTGGGCCACCTCCCTGCAAGGCCAGAATCCATAAATGGACTGTGTGCTCACTACCCACCCTCTTTCATGGTTTCTCCAGGCCTTGCTCAGCCTCACCCCTGCTTGGCATTTCATGGCCCAGGAGTTTAGAGTCACAAGTCAACCTGGATGTGTCACGCTGTGTTCAGATCCCAGGAGATTTGGAAAAATAAGACATGATCCCAGCAGTGTCTTGGCTTACATACCTACATCCAAACAACTGTGTGCTCATCTCTAGCTGTCTTGCCTACAAATTAGTTTCACATCTCTAATGAAATTTTATATTTAGCACTTTCAAGTTTACAGAATGATCAAATAACATTATTTCAGGTGGTCCTTAATAATAAGACACGCAGAGAGGCCCGTGAATCTGGGGAGACTTGCCCAGGGCCACGAGGTGGTCAAGGCAGCTTGGGGCTTCTGGGCCTCAGCACCTGCTGATTTTCCACTCAATAAGACAATCTTACCAGAGCAGATCCCGGCTCACAGACCGATTGAACAACAGAGAGAACGCAGCCTCTGTTTGATCTGCTCTTAATTTTCACAGTGCTAGACGGAACACGTACTCCCTACAGAAACTTAGAACATAAAGAATGAAATCTAACACAATGACCTGGAATCTTACCATGCAGGTAGAAACAGTGAATATGTTGTTGGGTTACCTGATAAACTCTTAAAGATAGATACATGCTGGCATGAAAAGTAAGGCATGTCTATTTAAAAATATTTCAGCAGGAAAATCCTAGAAGCAAACACACTGGAGTCCTATGTTCTCATCTTCTGATGATGAAGGTATTTTTTGTGGGTTTCTATACTATAGAGATTATCTTTTTCTTAAAAACATTTTTGTTAGTCTTACCACCAGTTTTTTCCCACATCATTGAAATTTCTTCCAAAAACATTCATTGCTGATACCCGGCAGTGAATGGCTCAGAACTTATTAACTATTTCCCAACTGTTGAACAATTGGGTTAGTTTCTAATGTTTTCATTATAATAAGCAATGTTTCATTAAGAAACATGTAAATATTTTTCTGCACGTTTGGTAATTCCCTTTGGTAAATTGATGTAAATGGAGTAGCCTTTGAAAACCCGGTGCATTGACACTGAGAAACATAATGTGAAAAGACAAAGGAATCAGAAAAACTGGGGAGAGGGAATTGGTATAAGCTTCCAGTGACAGGGTAAGTGAGTACTCAGGATGGAATGAACATCATGATGGCAACAGCAAGCACTGCCATAGGGTATATTAGAAAGTTAAGAGTAGATCCTAAGAGTTCTCATCACAAGGAAAACAAACCACTTTTATTCTTTTTCTTTTTTTGTATCTGTAGGAGATGACAGATGTAAACTTATTTGTGGTGATCATTTCACAACATATGTAAGTCAAATCACTGTGCTGTACACCTTAAACTTATACAGTGTGCATGTTAATATCTCAATAAAACTGGAAAGGAACAGAAAAGTGAAAAGCAACACTGTACCCTTAACACTGGACAAATGGTGACACATGTTGGGAAATACTGGATTAGGTAAGGGTTTTTATTGCACGACATCCTAAAACTTTCACTGTACTGGTGCACATGAATTTAACTCAGAGGGGAGGAGGAGGAAGCATTTACAAAACTCAGCTGAGCAACAGGAGGGTTGCTATTCCGGGGATCCTGTGGGAAATGCTGGCCTTTCTTCCCTACTGGACCAACCTCCCTACACCTGTGACATTTCCCACCTACATGCCCTCCTCCACACTGCCAGGCCTGCCTGCCTTTCTTCCCCATCAACTCATGCTTTGGACTTGGAAGATGATCCAAGTATTTTTCATGCCTTCCAGGTATGTGCTCGGGTAATATCACACTGCGCATCCTCAGGGCCTCAGAACCCCATCAGTACCACGTTCCAAACAGCAGCTCATGCCTTCCTGAGCTTGCTTACATCACAGTTTGTTTGTAAGCACCTCAAGTAGGAATCATGCCCTTTGTACCCTGGCCACTCTGTCTACCACATACTGACCAGTTGTAAACACGCATGTGAGCTTCTAGAAGACCAATGGAGACAGAGGAACAACTGCTTAGACAACAGTATTCTAACATCTAATATGCTGATAATCAATGCAGAATAAGCCCAAGCATGACCTACTCAGCTCTCCTACATTCTCAACACACCATGTCTGGGATATGTGAGAGCACCAGCTCTTTGCCCACCTGCTTCATTCCTGCGTGGCAAGTTGAAAGGGAATGAAAAGCAAAGCTAAGACTAGAGAAGCACCAGAGCATCTAAACAACAGAAGATTAATGAAAATGCCCCAAGCCCAAAACAGGCCTCAGGGACAGGTGAGCATCACTGAAAACATGGCTTTGGGTATCGGGAAACCAGAATTCAAATCTTGTCTTGGCTATTCCCAAGCCTTCTGATCTGAAGCAAAATACTTGGCATCTCTATAGATTTTGTTTTCCTTTCTGCAAAATGAGCATATGAACACCTATCTTACACAGTTGCTGTGAGCGTTAAGTAAGATAATGCACATAGGCAGCCTAGCACAGTGCCTGGCAGATAGTACTTTAAAAATGTTCGTTGCTAATATTTGGTTAGCATCATCATCATCCCTAAGATTCTTACCTACTTTACCTCTACCAGTTCCAACTGAATCATTCCCATCAACAGGCCCCTCATCATAACTGCTTACTCATGCCCTTCTTTTCCTCCTCTCAGCTCAACTTTCTGCCCCACTCCAAACTCTGGCTGGTGGAGAGTCCATAAAGCCCACAGGCAAGCCCTCTGGGAAGGTGGTTACCTCATCCAGGCTGTTCTGCTGGCAGGGGAAGGAGAAGGTGAAACCCAGAGGCAGGGACACGCCCTTCATGCCCATGTACTCAAGGAAGTCGGCGATGCACTGGACGATGTGGTCAAAGAGCTGCAGGGAGAAGACAGGCTCTGAGGGAGGGGCTCTGGCCAGGGCAGGCTGCCCCCAGCAGCTCCTCTCAGGAGAAATGCAAGCTCAGGCACTAACATGAGTGAAGACAAGGCCAGGGCCCTGGCCCACCTAGCCTTCCCTGGGACCATGGCTGAGCAGAGAAAGCACTGTCCTCCAGGGTGAGAAGTGAATGTCTGCTGGGGTCCCCTCCCAGAAGCCACCTTGACTCACCTCATCCCCTGTGCCATGCATGACCTCCTGTGGGATAGAGTAGATCTTGTTGTGCATCTCCACTCCGCGCCTCTTCCCATTCCTCACACGCACCAGCAGGACCCGGAAATTGGTACCCCCAAGGTCCAAGGCCAGGAAGTCACCTTTCTCTGCAAAATAAACCCGGGAAGATGATGCACTGGGGCACAGCAGAGGGTGACAGTCTAAAGCACTTTCCCCTAATGGGGAGCTCTCCTGGCAGCCCCTCAACACCCTCAGGGATGATGGACTGTGTGCTCCACCTAACAGGAAAGAAAAGTAAGACCCCTGAGGGCCAGAGCCATGCTGTCTCCTTAGCAGTTCTCAGATGAGTTCAGGTGGGTCCCAGAGGTCACAATGAGCTCTGCAGGAAACCAGAAATTGTGATACAGTATACTCAAAAATATCTAAACTTGTCATTTGTGCTAAATCAAAGGCCACCTTATGTTAGCTTCTAGAATAGAGTAAAAAATAGCAGAGTTCAACTCTTTAAAGGAAATTGAAGGGAAATCTTTTCACATGAGAAAACCCTCCTTTGTTGGGCAATCATAAGGTGCTACGTGCCTCAAACATACTCCTCACGCAGCCCTCAGGCAGCCATGAGAAAGAGGCACTGCATTTCCCTCTGATGGAGGAGGGAGACCTGGCTGACCTAGGCTGAGTCACTCGCTCAGGCCCACAGAGCCAGAAGAGGGTAGAGCAGGGACCAAGGTCCAGTCTTGGCCCAACTGCTATGCTGGCTTACTCAACGTCAGTTCTCTCCGAATTGGGAAAAGATCTCCATTTCTTAATTTGTAAGACCTAAACCACAGGTCAGCAATCTTTTTCTACAAAGGGTTGGGCGGTAAACATTTCAGGTCTTGTGAGCCACAGTCCCTGCTGCAACCACACAACTTTGTCATGGTGGTGCAGAGCAGCCATAAATAATATGTGGACAAATGGGCATGGCTGTGTATTAGGAAAACTTTATTTAAAAAAATAGGCAGTGGGCCAGATGTAGCTCATGGGCGTTAGTTTGCCAACCCCTGACCTAGGATTTATAAGAACTGGCCCTGGAACCAAAAACTCCTGGGTTTGAATCCCAGCTCTGCCATTTTCTAGCTGTGTGAACTTGGGCAGGTTTCTTAATTTTTCAGTGTCTCAGTTTTGTGCCAAGCATATTAGTTTGTTAACAAAATTAATTACTAATTGCTGTTAACCGTTAAAAATTAAGTTTATATGTGTAAAGCGCTTACAGAAGTGTCTGACACATAGTAAGCATTCAGTAAGTGTTTATCATTATTACTATTCAGTTTGTAGCAGGGGAATGCCTTGCCTGAGCTTACTGAACACTAGGATTGCCTAGTGCTAGAGCTGAAGAAACATGTTCTGGTCCAAATATCCAACGCCATGGCTAAGGGAGTCCTCCTGGGCATCAACACCATGAAACAGGCCCAGCACCGCGAGCTGAGAGGCAGCCTGCCGCATACCTGTGCCATCAGGGGTGGCACACACGTAGGTGGGCAGCATCTTGACGGGGGCAATGGCGTGGGTCTCCTTGCTCAGACCTCGCTCCATTTCTACCTTCATCCTCTTCTTAACCTCCAGCAGCTGCTCACGGTTCAGCTTCAGAGACTCCAGGGTATTCTGGCGGGCTCTGTGTTGGTCAGCCAGCCGGTAGGCCACTGCCGTCACCATGGCTGCCCCCTTGCCACTGCCATCCTCGGAACGCAGGAAACGGACGTCGCAGTCGGGCACCAGGCGCCGAACCGTCTTGTGAAGACGCTTGGCGAAACTGCAGTCACCAAGACAGGGTAAGACATGGGTGTCCGCGGTTAGGATCAATGGTGCAAAGGGCTCACCGCCTCAGCTCAAAGGCCTGATCATCCTCTCCCCACTCTCCCAAGTCAGGGTCATCACCGTGTTAATTAAAGCTCAGCTATGCAACTGTGTGGCTGGGTGAAGGGAAGGACTGTTGTAGGAAGTCACTACCCACTGCACACAATCACAGTAAGTAATGTAGTAAGACCCTGTATCTCAGGCTGAACCCTTCCGAATCAGAATCTGCCTCTTAACAAGATCCTCAGGTGATTCATGTGCACTAGACTAGAAAACCAGGGAATGCTAGGCCTGAGACCTTCTGCATCAACCATTCAGTTAATGAAGGCCCGTTGACCTGGCGCTCCTATTAGATAAAAATGATTAGATAATGAGTAAGTACAATAGAGAGATGGCCAGGTCCCAACTGCAATTTGAATATCTTGGACCCAAGGGATCCAAACATGGAGGGAAAGGCAGGATGAATTCAATACCCAGATCAGCCAGAGAGGCTGAACTAGGGTGTCCCCTGGCAGAAGACACAGTACCCGCAGAGCCCACCCAGAATCATGAGAGAGTCAAAGAAACAAGTACAGAGAAACCCTAACTCCTAAACAGGAGGGTGGCAGAAAGAGCACTCCCCCTCCCCCGCCCCCCACCGCCAGCCAGGGGGGCCCTGGATAGAGCTGCAGTCATCAAGAGCCTTCAGAGATGGCTTGAACCCCTGCCAGGGACACACCTTCCTGATCCTCACATGCCCAGCTGGGAGCTAATTCTACAGAGCTTCTCAACTCCGCGTCCCTCCCCACTGTGCCAGAATGCAAACCAGAGTTGGCTGGGCAGTCACTAGGGTCTCTCTCAGGCCTGTCAGTGGTCTCCAAGTGCTCTGGGGGCCCTGTCACTATGGGTCCCAGCACGCTGACTCACTGAGGGTGCTTCTTGTAGACAGAACCATCAACCCCAATGGTGGAGCGCAGCCTCTCCTCGCCCTTGTTCTCCTTGATGCGCCGCAGCACGGCTGCCAGGGTGGCTGCACACAGGCTGGCTGAGCGTGTGGACACGATCTGGCACACCCGGTGAGTGGCCACACAGTCCTCCTGCGTCGGGTCAATGCCCAGCCGCACTAGCACCTCACGGGCCTTCCGGATGCCGTCCTTCTCCCTAGGAAACAGAAGGACAGTGTGTGGGCATGTGTCCAACCCACTGTGGCCAGGGGGAGGGGGTATGTCAGCTGACAAGGAAACCGTTCAGCTCCAGCCAATACCATCTCCCAGTGAGGGTAGAGAAAGTGGAAAACACAACAGAGCCAACATGAGGCTCATCTCACACACACACACGTACACACACACACACACACACACACACACACACACACACCACACATACTGCTCAAGTGCCCCTTTTTCCCACTGAGAAAAAGTAATATTTTTTATGGGTATATGATGTAAGGACAAGGCCTTGCTCTCATGGCTTCACACATCAAGGGGTGTGTGTGTGTGTGTGTGTGTGTGTGTGTGTGTGTGAGTGCATGCTGTGTTTGCTTATCTAGGGGTAGACGGAACAGTGTCCCGCGGTGGAGCCCACCCCATTTTCTCTCTGTGAAGCACTCAGCTCATTGCCTTTCACGAGGGAGCAGGCACTGCTCTAATCTATGCGAGAGACTGTGCTAGAGTCTGCTGCAGTGAGCAGCACTCTCCTCAGGGAAACTAAGTGCCTCACCAGTATACATCCTTCCATCCCCTCAGGGCTTAACAAGCAGGCACAATCCGCTCAAGAGTTTCCATCTGAAGGTATAGGAAACTGTTTCACTGCTCCCTTTAGCACCCAAATCCCCACCTCTCCATCATTTGGTCCCTGAAACTACAGGGCCAGCTCAAGCAACAAGTGGAAGTCTCTAGAACAGGAAAGTAGACCCAACTCTTTGGATACTGTTAACTGAAAAAACAAAAATCAGGCCACCCTCACTCCCACCCATGTCGCTCTGGGAAATGCAGGCCTCAGATCTACCTATTGGAACTAAATGGGTAAATTTTAAAGCCATGCAGGGCTCTAAACAGGGACCTCTCCTTCTGTTATGAAGAAGGTGTCAAGAGAGAGCCTTTTTGGAGAATCACCAACAGAGAAATAAATGTCAGAGCTTCTGAAGGGAAAGAAAGTAGATGCATATGAGTCATCAGGGGGCTCCCTGGGAGCCTCCAGCATTCAGCCCGGACCGACCCCCACCCATGCAACACCATGAGCCACTTAGGTAGTGCACAAGAGTGGAGACTATCTGGAAAGTGAAGTCAAGCTATAGGCCCGCCATGGCCCATGTTGAGCAAGGCCCTCCTGCTGTCCAAATCTGAAGGGTCAAGGGTCAGTGCCCCTTCCTCATTCCCCAACAGCCTATCCACTCTTCTGGGGATCCAGTGAACAGAGAGAGAAGGACCAGGAAGCTTACCCTTCAATATCTGAAACGTCTTTGGTCTCAAAGTGGCCAGTGGCGAGGAGCCCTGGGCTGAGCTTCCCCCCAAAAAGCAGCTCCTCCTTGGCCATCTTCACCAGGATAAGTCTCACCAGTTCACCCATATACATCCCACTGATCATCTTCTCAAATCTGCAGGGAGATACAGACCAAACAATAAGTACATGTAAGCAGAGGCACAATGACATGTTAACTTGATGGCACTGCTAGAAGTAAGATGTGCAGACAGGTGACAGCTCAGGGGAGGCTGCAGGATCTGGGACATCTGGGCCATCTCTATAGGCCAGGGGGGCCTTGAACTATGGAGGAAAAAGGCCTTTAGCAGCCAAACTAAACATCCAGGGGATGTGCGACATATTCTGGGACAGACTGAATTTTAGATAAAGTAAGTTACATGCAGTAAAAGTGACTTTACATTTTTTTTTTTCTCTAGCCAGGAAACACTTTTCTAAGATGAAACTTTACATAGAACCTCAATATTTATATACAAGAGGAAAAAAAGGTCAATAGATTAAATCAGGGGTGCAGGCCCAGCAACTCAACATCTCATACTGTCCTCCTTTTGCAAGATCATTTGTGGATTTCTGGAAAACAACCCACAACCCCAGGGGTGGGGTGATGGGCAGGTTGAGCCAGATTAGGAGCTTTAAATGTCAGATGGTCTGGGAATCTGGGAGTGGGACATTTTGGAAGTTTCTGAGCAGGGAGGGGACCAGATAAATGCATGTTTTAGAAAGGCAGAGGCCCGCCCCCAAGCAATCGGCTAACATTTTTTCAACACTAGGTGATGCTGTTTTCTTTAGAAGCCAGTCTTTCCAGCTCAAATTGTGTCAGAGAAACTGAAGCTTCACCATTCTTTGTGGCAAAGAAGGCCCTTCCTTGGCATCTAATGATCCGGAGCCCAGAGAGGTGGCCCCCAGGGCCAGCGGACACTAACTAAGCTGGGCTCTAGTGAGGAAACCCAGAGCAAGAGTGTGGAAGGGACTCTGAAGTCACCTGGTACAACCCACAAGAGAGGGAGCCCGGCCCTCAGGAAGTGACTGGCTGAAGACCCAGGACAAGGTACTACAGCAGAACTGGATCTAAGTGCAGAGCTCACAACATTGTTTGAGCAGAGGGTTCAAGCACCAGCACAGGCACACTGCCTGGGGAGGCAGCCTGGCTCTAACACTAAGGACCTCGTGTGTCTGTCTGCCTCGACACCTTTTCCAAAATAGCTAGGAGACAGAGATATGGGAGGGGTCCAGTGGGGCTCCGAAGTGTGAGTGATTTATAAAAGCTTTCACTCCAGCTTTTTAAAAACACTTTGTTTCAGTCAACATTTAGAAAAATATTTGTTTAGGGGTGCCAGGGTGGCTCAGTCGGTTAAACACCCGACTTCAGCTCCGGTCATGATCTCACGATTTGTGGGTTTGAACCCCAGGTCGGCTCTGTGCTGACAGCTCGGACCCTGGAGCCTGCTTCGGATTCTGTGTCTCCCTCTCTCTCTGCCCCTCCCTCACTTGTGCGTGCACACGCACTCTCTCTCTCAAAAATAAATAAACTTTAAAAAAAAAAAGAAAAAGATTTGTTTAGAAACACATAAAGAGTGAGAAAAGTTCCTACTGGAGCCCAATAATGACCTCAGGGCTACCTTAGCTGACATTCTGGTATCTTAGCCCAACCTTTGATTTGTCTAAGTCTGAGCCAGTGGTGTGCTCCCAAGGCCGGACTGGCAATTCTGTCTTCTGACACTTTAAAGGGCATATGGCTCCTCAGAATGGCTTGGGTGTGCCTTGTTCTTAGAGGCAGACATTGAATAAATGACTTTTGGGTCCATAAATTTTCACCAGCCATGGCAGTCACAGCCAGTGTGTGCCTATGAAAATTGCAAGTAAGTGGACTCATGCTTGGATACATGGGAGAAGCTTATGAGTTAAATAAACCACACTTTGAAGAAGTAAGGACTCTCCCTGTAAAGAAAAAGGGTCCCCGTTGCCGAGCTGGCTTATAGAATTGGGCTTTCCTCCCCAAGCAGAGATCTATGCCAGCGGCTTTCCTGCAATAGTCATAGCAACATAGCATAGACCAGAGGGGGCCTGAATTGCTCAAAACATTTTGTAATTGCCTTCGGAGTTTACAGCAATCCCTGTTTCAAGATTGCTAATAGGGGACATTGGGCCAATGTTGGTGTAATAATGAGAGTGAAATATTTCGTAACAGTCAAAAGAAACTAAAAATCAAGTCTAGCCAGGCTGGAGAGTATAACACTCAGGGTGCAAAATGTTGGAGGCCCTCCTGGTCCTGTCCACCCAAGAATGCCTGCTGGGCCACAGGTCTAGGAAGCGGCCAAGGAGTCTCCTTAGCTGGCTTTTCCACAGGCCTTGGGTTTGCCTAGAGCTGGGACCGGAGACCCTAGGTCTCCATGGGGCCCAGCTCAGCCCGCAGGCAACTCTATCATATGTCTGAGTTCAGAGCCTCAGCCAGTATTGAGGAGACGACCGTCTGGCCTCTTACTCTGGGCAATGGCAGAGGTGGAAGCTACGACAACAGCATTCAGAGACCCTCCCCCTGGCCACCTCAACATGACTTTTCTTCTGTGACTCACAGACTGTTTCTATGGACAACTTACAAATTTAAGGTGGCAGAAAGAAGAGCAGGGCCAACACTTAGAAAAGGACCTTCTAAAATGAAAGCTCTAAAGGATGTAGACAAATTATTACCTACACTCTGGTTTGTCTGCTTGTTTTATCTGTTTTAGAGCCCTCTCAGCAATTTATAGTCACAATGCTTGTGATGAGCACACCATTCCCATAACCAGTGGCTGCCCCGGCAACCTTTTGGGGATATAAGACTAAAGCAAAAGTGAGAACCACCCCCACCCCAGCCCTGGCCGGCTCCCACCTCAGCTCCTGGGCCCACACACCCCCCACAAGCCCGCCACACACAAGGGGTGCTGCTCACAGTTGCTTCCCAGGGTTCAGGGAGCCCATGTCGATCTCCTGATCAAACTCAGTGCGGAAGTCATCAAGTGTGCCGTCGTCCCCAAAGGCCCCCCACTCCATGTTGATACACATCCGCCCCTCGTCGCCCTCCACCATGTCAATGTGGCGCATCTCTTCCATGTAGCAGGCGTTGCTGCCCGTGCCTGGCCAAAACAAGGGACTGCTCAGCACCCACCTACACCAGCCTCTCTCCAGCCCCCAGCTCCCTCTTACTCCCCCATCTTGAGACCACCTAGGGTGGTTGGGATTCCCCAGTGCAGGCTCCTGGAGTATCCCAACATGGTCCAGTCCACAACCACCTCCAACCCACAAATCCTGGCTCAGCCCTCCAAAGTGACTGTACCATTCTCTTCTAATATGAATTACAAAGAGTCATGCAGGCCATGGAGCCCTCCTCCCTTTCCAGCCCCCACACCCATTGTTCACTCACCCACAATGAGACCAATCTCACAATTCTGGTCATCATAACCACAGGTCATCATGGTCCCAACTGTGTCATTCACCACGGCCACAATATCAATATCAAAGTCCTACAGGGATAAAAGCGGAGCTCTGACCTTCACCATCACAGAAAGGTTACAATTGTGAAGATGGAGATAAAGAGCAGCAAGGCACAGAGCTCAAGTGCATTAGGGCTGCCTCCTCACTGACCCTACTTGAAGCCAAAGAAGGTTGGAGCTGGGAATTGGGCTCAGATGCAGTCTGACAGCAGCAACTTACTCCCCACCCTGCATGTCCTCACCATGGAAGCCACCGCCCTGCAGTCTAGTTTACAGACACCACTGCACCCACAAGAGCCCACTTTGTCATTGTTGTCCCCTTCCCTTTCTCTTTCTTCTTTTCTCTCTCTCCCTCCCTCCCTCCCTCCTAACTTCTGTGACCAGGCCTTTATCTTGTTCTGTCTCTGCCCCATTCCATCCTAATGCCAACATCATCCCAACCTTCTTACTTGAAAATGATATTCAAGTCTTCTTCAGGTTAAAGACTGAAGGGTTTTTCCTGTACTGAGGCTAAGATTATTTATCCATCGTGATAATCTGAAGACCCAGAAGCATCTGATTATATGTAAGATTATCAGTGTGGCAATCATTTTGCAGTATATGGATGCCAAATCATTATGAGGCATGTCTTAAATTTAGCTGTATGTAAACTATATCTCAATAAAACTGGAAAAAAATTAAATCTTATTAGGTAAACCTAGCAGAGAAGGAAGAGGAAACCTCTCCTTAAGAACCACAAAAAGGTTCTCATGCTGATTTGGGAACAGACTAGGAAAGATTTCAGAGTGGACCCATAAGAATGTAAAGAGCCTCCAGACACCAAGCTCCTGCCTCCCCAACTCACCCCTCTCCTCTGGATGGCCTTCCGGATCAGAGTAACCACGTCTTTGCCTTCCACGCCACTGGACTTGAACCCCTTGGTCCAGGAGACTAGGAAACTCTGGAAAAGGACCAAGGAATGAACACTGACCACTCTACTCAAACAGCCATTAGTGAGTGGAGACCTCTGCCATGGAGCTAAGCTAAACTACAACCGTGCTTAAATATTTGTACTGCTTCCTGACTAGCCTAGGAAAAAGAAACTGGGGCCTCATCAAAGACCCAGAAAGAAGATTAAATGAATGATTCCTTCATGACCTACTGCCCCCAAGAACTGAAAAGAACAGGCTATAGAAATGCCAAAATAAGATACTCTCATCATTAATTCCCCAGGCATCTTTCTTCCAAGGATCTTTATTATGATACTCTCGATCAAAGGAGTTCCTAATTTCTCATTCCTGTTTCCCTACAAGGGATAAAGATAATGTATTTCATATTGTTCTTTGAGGGAAGAGTGATAAAGACCCTCCCCCTCCCACACTTCTGATACTTCACCATCCCCCCCAGACCTACATACACTCACCCAGAAGGACAGAACTCTTAATACTCAAACCTCATCCAAACAACCATCAGAGCCGCCTCTAAAACCACAGCAGCAACTGGCTCAAAGTTCATCCCAGACCTCCCAGCCCAATGAATGAAGCAACAAGGGTCTAAAGAACTCATCTTACCTCATCTAGCTTCGTTTGGACACAGGGGAATGAGAAAGTAAAACCCAAGGGGAGCTTCTTGTCTTTGATTTGTAGCTTGTCCATGAAGTTAGCCAGGCATTCAGCAATGTGGTCAAACAGCTAAGGGCACACAACACAAGAAGATGAGAAGGGAGGGAGAATAACATGGAGATTAAAAGCATACATACACATTGGGCTCGGCAAGGAACTAGCTGAATGTGTTCAAGATACGTATCCCTTCTAAAGTCTTAATTTGCTCACCTATAGAATGAGGGTGACAACTGTACCTGCCCTCAGAGTTACCACAGGGATTAAATGAGTCACACATATAAGGACTTCACAGCAGTTAGTGCTGATTAAATACTGTCTTCCACTCAAACTATTTATCCAAACCACTGTCAAAATAACCCTGTGAGGCAGGGGAAATCATAGCTAAAGCTAGTCAGAAAGTCATCACATACCCTGGGAACAGAACATCCTTTGGTGGCTCTGCCAGAACACTCCTTGTCATGGGTGCACAGCTGACTGTCTCAGAAAGGACAGCCCATCCCACTGCCAAGAAGTATTCTAGCATCCCTGTCTCTTGTGACTGGGGAGGGAGTGGGACATTCTCTGGTTGGCATTCATAGAATGAACTTAACAAAATAATAATAATAATAATAACAACAATAACCCATATTTTTCTTCCATTCTAGAAAAGTAATTTCCTAGGAACATTTCAAAGAAGCATCTTTGTTTTTTAACTTCAAAATGAAAAACCCAGTAAGTCCACGAAGAGCACTGAAGAATGTATAGGGTTTTATGGATGGACAGCCTCACAACTGTGACCATGCCAAGCAGGACCCACAGCTTCTAAGAAAAAGCTGTATTTACAATTATCCAGGCTTTCGCTCAGTCCCAAGGCCCATAGCCCCATAGCTTCCTTCTTGCCCACTCAGCATCCTCAAAGAGAGGCAGTGACTCCCTCCAGATGCTTAGAGGCTGAGGCCAGGGGCACTCTGGTACAAAAAGTAAGCAGAGGCCAAAGAGACTAAATAGGTGCCACGGGCCAGGCTGACCAGATGGCAAAATCTAAAAGCCAAGGGGGATGGATGAAAATATACCTTTTCCTTTCTAGACAGAAGCAAGGAAGATCCCACTAAACCAGAGGTTCCCAAAATGTGGTCCTAGACCAGCAACAACACCACCATCATACTATAAATGTAAATTCTGAAGCCCAAACCTAAACCTACTGAATCAAAAACTGCAGGGGTGAGGCCCTCCAGGTAATCCTGAAGCAGGTTTGAGAACCACTGCCCTAAACCCCAAAAAGTATTTGCATTTACAAAGGAATTAAGAGGTTGCAGGTGGCAGGGTAGGCTGAGAGGCCCACTGGCTCCCCAGATGTCTGGGGTATGCTCAGTGGGAGTGATCCAGGAAGACAAGGCCAACCCCATCTAGAAGGTGGCCAGCTCTAACAATGTCCTGCATTGATCCTGCCCCTCTGTCTAATCACATGCAAAATTAACCTCAGCTGATGCTGAAACTCTCAATCTCCAAACCGAAACATTCTCAAGAGCAAAAAGATTGGGCAATGACAAAGCTCTCTCATGAAGAGGATCACCAATGCACAAGTGCTAATTACCTTGAGCAGAAGCCAAGTATTTTAATATGACATAGGGTTTTTAGATAGATACTCAACAAGTTCTGATTTTCTGTTGGGAAGTTGATCAGAGACAAAATTTACAAATCACCAACTCCCAGCACCTTCTTCCTGGTACTCTAGTCATCAGAAATGAAGGGAGGGGGAGCTTTAGAAGGGGGGAAAAGCAAAATGGTTTCCCTCATCCAGCCCCGATCCACTGCTCCCTTTCCAACTGTGTTGCCAACAAGGAAAGGCAGTGAAGAGGCACTAAATTATATGCTGCCTGATACAGTAGCCACTAGCCACCTGTTATCTTAATCACTTAAAATGTTAAAAAATTTAATAGTTACTTCTTGAGTCACAACACTAGCCATATTTCAAGTGCTCAATGCCACTGGTAACTAGCTAGTGGCTGCGATATTGCACAGGGCAGATACAGAACAGTTGTACCATTGCAAAAAGTTCTACTAGACAGTACTTGGTTAAGCAAGAAAGAGCAGACCATCGGCTTCCTTAATTGGAAGACTATCTCCTTTTCTATTAGCTGATGATCTAAGGATAAGATACTGGGAGAAAGAGCTAATACCTTCCTGCCATAAAAAGTCTCAAAGGGCATCATTTCATAAGGTTAGAATGGTTTCCTTTTCCTTATTGGTCTGAGAATCTGTTCACTCCCCTTCCCATAAGATACACTTTAAAAATCTAAAGTGACCACTATTACAATTTGCAATTCACTGCTCTCAAGTGCAAGTTCATGTGCCTGAAGACAGATTTTATCCAGGAACCCGCCCTGTCCAGGTTCACAGATCCTCAGAAACCTTTGCAAGTTTAGGGTTTGGTGATTTGGTCTTGATTTTAATGAAACTTTATGTTTAAAATCCATTTGCTCTCCTCCCAATTAAAAGACTGATACCTACCATCCAAAAAAAAAAAAGGAAAAGGAAAATATTGGGAGGAAAAAAAGCACCAGCAATTCCACCACTAAAATATCCACTATAAATTTCATTCCAATCTTCTTACCAACTGGTTTCTGCTTTAGGCATATAGTATTCTTTCCCTTCCTTAGGGTGAAATAAACACCTATATTTTCTTCTAATTTTCTTAGGCTTCATTTTTATTTAGCACTTTTCCATTTATTCAAAACTTTTAAAATATCACAATAGCTTTATGTTTCTGCCCGGTGGATCTCAGATTTCTTATTTTTTTTCAAAAAAATTTTTTTTCAAAAAAAATTTTTTTTTTCAAATTTTTTTTTTTCAAATTTTTTCAAATGTTTAATAGACATTGTCTGTATGTCCTGGAGCTATGTGAGAGCTCAAATCTCAGTCTCAAGGACTTTGCCTCCCTAGTCCAACCCCAGCATTAAAACAAGGAAAGCAGATTTACCCTCAGAGCTGTACCCAGGGACAAATAAAGAGTCTAAAAGTATCTCCCCCACATGATCTACTTGTGGTCTGAAATTTCCTTCTGAGGAGGTGGCCCAGTGTGGTGAGAACCATACACTAGGCCCCACCTCTTCTAAACTCTAAGGCCTAAGAAAAGGTGACCACACTGGAAGGGCATCTTATTGGATTTCATTTCCTCCATTCACTCTTTTATTGCGTACACGCTGGGTAGAAAATACAACAGGAATAACCACCGCTCAAGCTGAGAGTGATCCCTATAGCAGTGCTATCATCCAAGAATGTCTTCAGTGATTGGACTGAGAGAAGCTGAAGAAGGAGCAGGAAGAACACCCCAAGGAAGGTTCTTGCAGAGCAGCTGAAAGGGGAGACCAGGTTCCCTGGACACCCAAGAGCAGAGAATAATGCTGGACCCGTGGCTGATACCCACCACCTGGCCAGATACTTCTGGTGTGGTGGCAGTGAGAGTCCCCTCTGTAGAAGGGATCCCCTGGGGGAACTCTTGGGAGGGACAGCCCCCAAAGGGCCTGCCCCACAAGATTTCTTGTCTGTAGGATCACCAGCCCCTCCAGGGGGCACCTCCTACTCTGGAATCAGGGCAGGTAGTCGGGATCTAGGACCACCATGTTGCCTAATTCCAGGAAGCACCACTCACATGGACCACATCGTGTGGCCTACCAAGTGGACGGAGCCCCCTAGAGTTGTGCAGATGCAGGTTCTAATGTCATCAATCGGGCTTTGTGTTGTGCCTCTGGCCCCAACCACCCCTATGATCTAAAGCCAAGTCATTCACTCAATCTTTTAAAACGCAATTCCACATCTATAAAGCAGATAACATGAACACTCGGCCTCACAGGGCCAGCATGAGGACAAAAGGAGAAAATGCATACAAAAAGCTTTTGCTCAGCCTGACACACAATGGGTCATCATGTGTCAGCTCCTCCTCCTCCTGACAGTCACTCATCCACTTCAACCCACTTATGACCTTCTGTGAGGGGTGGGTGTGTGACCTGGTGGTCCAGCTGTGCTGTAAGCCCCGGAGGGGAGAGGCCAGGACTTTAATTCCCAGCAAGCATTACTGCCCAATGCATAGTAGAAGCTCAATATATGTTTGGAGACTATCACAGTGGCAATTCCATCCTTGCTCCTTTTTTTCTGGCTGTTACTGAGAGGATTCTTTCTTGGATTTCACATTTCTTCTGCATTCACTCCTTTGATTGTTTAGATGCTCTAGAAGCCACAAAGATATGGGGATGACCAAGCAGGATTTGGGGCAATATGGAAGCACACGGTGTCCACTGCAGTGCCAGGTGGGACAGACACCCTAAAGCTAGATTTTGATGCTTTCTCAATAGGCTTCCATCCCTGTGTGCAAAACCTCTTCTGTTTTAGACAGTCAAGAAGAGAAAGAGCAAATAACCACAAAGGTAAAGGGCCAACTTCCATTTTCATGTGATGCTATGGTAGCAAGTATACACCAAAGAGGGCTGCAGAATGACCACAGTGGCAGGTGGCGGTGTCAAACCACAACTGTGTCTTCTGACTTGCTATTCAGCAGCACCACTGCCAATCACAGGCGTCCGGCAGCGTGGGCCCAGCGTCCTGACAGCAGACTTTCATCGGTAACCAGCCCACGCAAGCAGACCTCAAAAGACATGGCAAATCAAAACACCACCTGCTATAGTACATCTGGACCCCGGGGCCTCATTCACATGTTCCCTGCTCTCTGGCCCGCATGCACCTCTCCTGATGGAGGCGCCCCACTCAACCTCCAGGCATAGAAAGGGATCACCAGGCAGACATACGCCAGGAAACCTGAACCTTAGTCAGGGTCTCCTTCCCCCAGACAGAGGAAGAATAGGGTCTGCTTCCGTGGGGTCCAGAGTCCCAGTGGCTGCTCTGAGAGAAGGGTCATACCTGGGTGCCGCTGCCTCGCATGAGGTCCTCAGGGATGGCATAGATCTGGTTCTCCATCTCGACCTTCTGGAGCCCATTGTCTGTTACTCTTACACGAAGCACACGGAAGTTGGTCCCCCCAAGGTCCAGAGCCAGAAACTCTCCATGTTCTATAGAGAGAGGAACGGCCACTATTAGTTTAGGAAAGACAAGATCTTCACAGAGACCAAGACTCAAAACCCATGAGTCCCTCCATAAACACTGGTCATCTCCCAGTGATGGAGTGGCCAAGGGGTCTTACTTTTTTCCATAAACAATTATGATGATCTGATTCTTTTTCTTAATGCACCTTTATATTACTTTTAGAATTCACACAATGAGGGGTGCCTGGGTGGATCAGTCGGTTAGGTGTCTGACTTCGGCTCAAGTTGGGATCTCGAGGTTCAAGAGTTAGAGTTCAAGCCCCGCATCAGGCTCCATGTTGACAGCTCAGAGCCTGGACCCTGCTTGGATTCTGTGTCTCCCTTTTTCTCTGAGCCTCCTCCACTTGCGCTCTGTCTCTCTCTCTCTCTCTCTCAAAAATAAAATAAACATTAAAAAATAAAAAATAAAAATTCACACAATGACACAGCCTCACATCCAATGATAGGGTACCCACTCCCTCACAAGAGCTAACTATTTCCCAGGGACTTTCAGCCAAGTCCCCATCAAGCTCAAGGGGCCCATCAAGCTCTGTACCAGGAGTCCACGCCTCAGTTTTGCTCTTCGTGCCCCAGGACACCCAGCACACTGCTATAGGCCTATGGGCCCCTGGGTCTTCAGCCAAATTGTGGTCCCCATACAAAATTTACTTTTTAATGTTTGAATACAATGATAGCAATATCCTATGGCAGGATAAGAGGGTCATGTGATGACGCGAATGAGATCCAATGGCTATAAATTAAGAGGCCTAGCAAACCAGCCAATCAGGTGCCCCCCAAAAAGATCCCAGGCTTATTAGAATGTGAGAGAATGCTGACCCAAGGATATGTAAGACAAGAGTCAGGCCACTCAGCTGATCCACGCAGGCAGGCTACAGAGCGGGGATAAAGGGAGGACAGGGAGACTCCACAAACACAAGTGGGTCAAGATCTTCAGGTGTCACCAGGAAGGCACAGTCCCTCCTCCCCAGGAAACGAGCAGTGTCGACAGGAAACATCCAGATTCCAGACAATAATACAGCTGGTTGCAGGGACACGCTCCATTGTATGGCACAGAACAAAAGTGCTGAAGAGGCGCGGAGGCCAGAGCCAGGGCTGGGGGCTGGCGGGGCAGGCAAGGGCTGGGGGAGGTGGGCTCACTCCCTCAGCAGCCTCCCCCACAAGCAGTGGCTCCACCAGTCTTCCACTGCCCTGCCCCACACCTTCTCGAAGGAAACAGAATTATTTCCTGGGGAATTCACTTATTGGCATGTTTGTCAACACTCAGCCCATTTCCAGGTGGGTGACAGCCACTTAAGTACAGCAGAATGGATTGGGAGGGGCAGGGAAAAGCTCTGACTGAATGAGCCAACATGGATCCATTCTGTGCCCAGGCCCTCTCAGCAGCAATAACTGTTTGGCCCTGAGAAAAGCTACTTCTGCCCGGCTCCCTGAGGGCACAACCCACAGCCTAAGAGCACACAACTGTGGTCTGGGAGTAGCAACATACAGAGCCTGGCTCTGGAGCCCACGTTACCTGTGTTAGAACTCTGGCCATGTTGGCCATGGCAAGTCCCTGAGCTTCAACTGCCTCATCTCTGAAATGGGAACATCATAGTTCAGGTGGTTGTTATGAGGGGAAAAACTAGACACTGTGCCTTAAACACCCAGCACAGTGCCGAGAACTTAGGACATACTCCATAAGTACTAGAAACTTTCCATCCAGGCCTCCACACACTGCCCAACCCCCACACTGGCGTCCCCCAGGCCCACTGTTAGGGCTGCCTCTCAGACTGAAAAGCAGAATCACCCTCACCAGCGGGGACAAGAAGGAACCTGTCCAAGAAAAGCCATTGGAACCTGCCCCAGTGACTTCAGCATTCCTCCTCTGGGGCGCTACTTTTCAGTCCCCTCTCTGGCATCTGGAGAGCCTCCCAACCCCACCAGCTACAGCTGTTAAATAGCTGGGGCAACATCAACCCCACCTGGGGTGACTCTGCCCCTCTCGTGGCCATGGGCGACTTTTCCAGGCACTCCAGTTCTGAGCCTCCCCTGGTAGTGGGAACCCAGCCAGACTGCAGGAAAAGCTATGTGGTGGTTGTCATGGGGGATGAAAAGGAAAATCAAAGATGAACTGCCTGCATCAGCACTCTGTAGCCTAGGATGCATGCAATGCGCTGAATCGGCGACCACGGGGGTCATGATTCAAGGCCAGCCCAGCCTCCGTTCCCAGGAAGGAATGTCATCCCTTGCTTTCTTTTCAGACTCTGCCGGAACAGACATTCCTCTGCATCCCTCCTCCCCGGCACCCCTTCTGCAAACACATGGGATCACAACTACCACAGCCAAGGACTGTACTCCTTCCAGGGTCTAATGTCTCTGAGGCAGACCCAGCACCAGGACTCCTGGAGCTAAATCCTAAGGTGACCTCGTGGGACAGTGGATAGACCCTTCCTAGTGCTCACCCCACACCATGCATGAGAGGCCCCCACAGAGCAGTGGTGAAGGGCTGGGCCTTCAGAGATGGGCAGACAGGCTTTGTTTTGAATTCCAGCTCAGCTTCCTCACTACCTATGTGGCCTCTGAGCATGTCACCTCACCTACAGAACATGGCCCCTAATGCTGACTTCTCCCAGGGGTCGTGAGGCAGACATGAAATAGTAAAACCTACTATTTATTTTCATCAATAAAACTACTGTTCTATTCTTTCGTTGATTATGTAGTTCTTCTCAGGCCCTCCAATCCCTACCTACACCTACTCAAGTGGCTCAAGTCCCACCTCCACCGTGAACCTTCTAGGACATTCCAGAAGCCGAGAGCAGACAGAGGAGTGTATGATGGAGCATGAAGGAGCATCACATCTATGGGCCTGGGACCGTCAGACTAGACAGGGTGGGGGTGGGAGCAAGGCTCTAGGGCCAGAAAACATGCCCACAGTAGGTTTCTTAAAGTGCACAGCCATGTGACAGAGGACCCAATAAGGTCCAGAGAAATCATTCTGCTGAATTATAGCTGGTAACATATTTGAGGCAACATATTAAGAAAACATCTCCTATTGCATTTACTCGTTGATGGTTCATTTGTTAAACAAAATGTCTGAATACCAACCGGTTTATACATGAGACCATCAGGTCAGAGGTAAGGTTTCTATCATTGTTGAGCATGCTGTTATGTCTAGAAAGCAATTTAACTTTCCAAAAATAATAAAATATGAACATCTGATTTTTTTTCTAAAAAAGCTCAAACAGTACAAAAGTGGGAAAAACAAAAAGCAAATCTCTTTTCTTCTCCAAATAATCACTATTAATGTTTCTTGGGTGTCCTTAGGTACATTTATTTTATAAAGACAGTGGAGGCTGTTAACAGACACATTCAAAGAAAGGGGTTGGAATTGCTGGTTCTAAGGATGTTGTGTTTTTAATTTGGAAGACATTGCCTACAAGTTCATGCCTAAAAGTTCTCAACAATTTCCACACAAACCAACAGCTAAGTTTTGTTCTCACCAGGGTCTCATGTTATGTGGCAATTAATCTTTGCCAACTTCTTTGGTCTAAGTGGTATCTCCTTTTTTAAACTTGGTTTCCTTCTTTTGTGTAAGGTTACACTTTTTGAATTGTTAACTGGCCTTTGGAATTCTTTGTTCTGTGAACTTTCTAGTCACATCTTTTGCCTTTTTTTAAAATACATTCATTATTTTCTTAATAGCCTAAAAGAGCTCTTTGTATATTAAAGAAAATAGTTTTTTGGTTGTATATTTATAATTATTTTTTCCAGTTGGATATCTGTCTTTTCATTTTATTTGTGGCATTTTTGGCATGCAGAAACTTTTTAATTTTTATGTTGTCAAAGTATTTGTGGTTTCTGGGTTTTAGGTTTTGTCCATAGAAATTCTGAAGATTATAGTAGTGGCCCATCCTTTCTAACACCCCCCAACTCCTCCTAAATGTGGCCACCACCGCTGCTAAAATAAAGGAAGTGAAGTTCCACTTGAGGTTTATTTGAAAGATCAAATTAATCTTCTGTATTTCTTTGTTGTTGTTGTTGTTGTTGTTGTTGTTGTTGAAGCTCCCCCACCCCATCCATCACTCACAGTAGGCACATTGCTAGGGGCACCCAGCTGCTCGCCACATGGCCACCATTTTCCCTTGGCCACCATTTTCGTGTAAATTGGACCAGGTGGGAGACCCCCCTTCATAAAATTCAGCTGTGGAGAATGTGGGCATTGATCCCGCTACTTCTCACATGCTAAGCAAGCACTCTACCATTTGAGCTAATTTCTCAGCTCCCGCTCTATTTTTTTTAAGGTGATTTTATAGCAAAATGAAGACAGAACCCCGTCTTCATCTCTCTCGTCCCTGGGACAGAGTTCAGACTTCATCATTGGCATCTGGATGACTGTGGTAATGAAACAATGGAAAGGTAGAGGCAGGTATAAGGGAAATTGAGTTGACTGAGAGCCCAACACGTAGGTGTTTTTAATGGAAGATAAACTAACATTTGTTAAGTGATGGTCACTTTGTTTATAAGCATTAGCTCATTAATTACCTCAGCAACCCTATGGGGCATTAAAATCCCAGTTTTCCTGATGAAAAAACCAAGACTCAGGTCAAGTAACTGAAACCAAGATTCATATAATTCAGGTCTGGTTCTCTAGCAAAGTTTCTATTGCGATGAGCAAGGAGGTTCCTTCATGGGAAAGTTGTCAATCCTCAAATAAGGAATTCTTCTTTAATAATGCCAAAAGTATATAATGCCAGAGGTCACCAGCAACCTCCAAGCTGGCCTGGGTGTCAGAGGAAGCGATACTGTAGTTCATAAATTGAGTCATTTGATTAAGGTCACGCAGGGATAAATGACTGCTGGGTCCATCTGACCTCAGAGCCCGTGCCTATCCCACTGCACCATACCCATGTCTCTCGTTCCTGGAAGCCGAGGAGGACCTGGCACAGAATCCAGGATGAGGCAAATAAGCCTCAGAAAGCCTGAAAAAGAAAGCAAAGACACCCTAATCTTTTATCAGTGACTACAGTCCATCTCCACCCCCCACCCCCAGGCCTACTGGATGGCCAAGTGCTCTCAGACTTGAATGGGAGCTGGCAGACACATCCTCTGGCCAGAGGTGAAGCGTCCTTCTCCCCCAGGAGCCCAGAACCTTCCAAAGCTTGTTGATGCAGGCTTTTTTGTAGCCACAAATTGCTGCCATCTCAGACAATCACATAGAAACTCTGTTCCCACCAGGCCCTCTCTGCTGAAGGTCCTTCTAATTAAAAGCATTCCCCTCTAAAACCAGAAAAGAGAAGAGATACCAACCCTCTTCTGAAAGAAAACAAGGACTCAAAGAAGCGCTGCTGGCACACAGTGAAGAGGAACTGGCGACAGGGGCATTAAGTCACACCACCCTCCAATCCCCATCAAATTGCCCCAACAGTTAAGATCCGAGGTGTTCTGTCTGGCAGAGTGTGTTTGCTGACTCATTTCCCATCCTGGACTACCATTCTGCCCACTTGCAGTGAGGCTCTTATCAAATACATAAGGTCAGCAAGATAAAAGGGTTTCAATTTCTCCTGGGAACTCACCTGTCTCAGGGAAAGGCTGAGGAAAACTAAAATGGCATTAGACTGGCCACCTGAACGTGACGTGACAGTCCCCATCAGGTTGGTGGATCAGACACCAGAATGCGTCGAAGCAGGCCATAACTCCCTCATTGTTAACAACACACAAATACGTGGCCTGTACCTGGCAATGTCCACACAATTTTTGAGGAACGAAAGGCAAGGGCCAACTGAATTTTCCAACAGGATCTATTTTCAATCATTAAGTACTTGCCACTAATTAAAATAGCTCCACCACCTGTTCCTCCCAGCAGCACTTGCAGCACTGCGCCCACCAGTGCTCTAACAGTGACTTGCAAACAGCTTTGGTTTGGTTTTGTCTTTTGAAGAAACAGTGACCTTCGTCAAAGGCAACCACATTCGTTTAGAAGGGACAGTGCCCTGCAGGGTTACGGTTGGAGCCAGAGCCCAGTCCCCTCACCCCAGAGCTTTTTCAGAACCACAAGCTCCAGAAGCCTCTTTCTGAACAAGTGGCTTTTACGCAGCGTTCCCAGAGTTCTGGGATCCTTGAAGGTGGTGAAGTCTGGCTTCGGTGGGTCAAGGAAGGCCAATCAAGGTACAACCTCACCTCCCACCTCCTCACTTCCAATTATATCTCTTTCCTCTACTTTCACTGTCTTAGATATGGGGTTCTACATAAGATTTCATTTTGTTTAAGGTTGGGAATGGGGTCCACTACTAAAACCAACATTTTAAAAATCACTATGTTGAGAGTCAAACACTGAAAATCTATTCTAGGCCCTGCCAACAAAGTGCCTCCCAGTCTGCAATTAGCTATTTCAACACTGGGCACTGAACACAACACTCACCGCTTCTCGGCTACCTGGTGCTGTGTGCAACCCAGTACCTGACCAGACGGGGAGAAAGGAAGTAGTTAGATGCACTGTGGCTAGTACATGGTAGGAGCACCAATAAGAAGGAATGAGTGGTTGCTTGGACAAGGACAGCTTCTTGGGAAGCAACACAAGACAGCCAGGTCTGAGAGGATGAGATGAAGTTGCCAGACATGGAAAGGGGGACATACATAAGGGTGCAGAAGTTGATGGTGTGTTCAGGGAATGGCACATCAGGAGTGGTTGCAACGTAGGGATCCTACAGCGTGGCTACATACATGTAGCAAATGCCAATGCCAAGAACGCCGGATTTTAAGCACAGGGTTAGCTTTGTTTTCAAAAGGTCTTCAGTAGCACTGTGGACGACGGGTCTAGAACCAGAGCTGGTGAGGAGGATGCCACAAGACTCTTGGGCCAAGCAATGATGAAGCCCTGGTTTCCAGGACTATGTACAGTAGTCAACCACCTCTGTTTGCTCAAGATTGACATGGGACTTTCAGTGCTAAAACTGGGAGCGTGCCAAGCACACCAGGATGGCTGGTCACCCCAGGGTCATGTTATATCCAACCATAAGGTCATCCCCTCTTGTCATCTAATGCCAGACACATGCAGCCTTGAACCATGAGGTAGGTCAAAGACACATATCCACACTTTCACATCCAGTCCCTGAAATGGCCCTTTCATAATTCAATGCCCCAAAAGGGAGTAGCTCCTGCCTGCCCTGCCATAGCAAGAACACCTCCAGGGGCCCCAGATGACTGCACTGAACATTCAATCTTCTTCCATGGAGTAGCCCTGGGTTGGAGATCCTGTTTATTCTTTAGTTTTCAAGGGCCTGCTAGCATACTGCAATAGACTGCTCTAAGAATGTATGGCATGGTCTCCAACCCAGGTCCTGGATAGGTAATCCAGCAAAACTATCTTTGGCAGACACAGGTTTTGAGGCATGTTATTTCCCATGTACCTGGAACCACCACAGCCACTACCACATCTGGCAGCCTTTTTTTAAGCCCCAAGATCCCTGCTACCCCATTACCATACAATGCTGGACCCCACTCAATAGCTCAGAAATAAAGTAACTCCATGTTATTAAAGGTATCAAATGACACAGTCAATGCTGGGTCTACAGCAATCAAGGAATGGGGTAATCTGATCTTCTACGCCATTGGTCTTCTGATCATTTAAGCAATAAGATGCCAAATGCCAAAATGTAAAACTGGAGAAAAACAGAGCTGCACCAATTGAAGGAAAGGGGCTGGAGGACATAAACACATTAGGTGCCCCCCAAACCTCCCAGAACACCACCGGAAAGCACCATCCTGGTGTTTTGATACTCAGGAAACGTTTCTTAAGCTCGAAATATGTTCCAGTCACAGAAGTGTTACATTCACTCCATAGATGTGAAACCACCCTTCAAAGGATTAAAACATGTTTCAATACTTTGTAGGCTCTGAGTGTGTTAAGATTTTCAGGCAGGCAGACCAGGGGTTCAAATCTGGTTTTAACGTATATTAGTCATACAATTCCAAGTAAATTATTAGAAACCTGACACTCGAGTTTCATCATCTGTTAAAATGGAATAGCAATAACCTTCTCTCTAGCCAGCACCACCTCTCCACTCCCCAAGGCACAGGGGTGTGCACATGCACACACACACACACACACACACACACAGTTCTGGGCCAAGATTCAATGCAATGAACGTGTGAGGTGTTTGGCACAATGCCGGCCACATGTAAATGTTCAATAAACTCTAGCTACTATATTATATGAAGGCCTCTTATCAGTACAATCTTTGGCTTATTACCATAAAAATCCACTAACTTGTGTTGTGTGCTGGTTGATCTGACTCCACTGCACGCCTGTTGATATAATGCTGAGCAACCAAGATAAGGGCTCCTTTCGGGTTTTAACAGCCTCTGTGCAACCTATCAGCAGCCTAGTTTTTATCATATCATGTGCTTGCATTACATGACTGAGTATCATTCTATAATCATTTCATCTGTGTAAGCCTTACCTCTCCAAGGACGATTTTCACTCTTCAGAGGCAGGGCACAAGGCAGCTTAGCACAGTGCTGCCTCACAGAGGACCAGACTCGGTGGGGACTCTTTGGAGCCAAACTGAAGAGATAGACCTGAGTTACTAGGAGAATGAATGCACTGTGCTAGCAGGGGGTGGAGGGTGAAGGTGGCAGATAAGCATAAAATTCACCGCTTGGGATGTGCCTAAGTACCCAAGCATTGGCACACAGCTGGCTGGCTTAAAATCAAACGCTTCCATTTGCTCCCTATGTGACTTTGGGCAAGTTGGCTAATCAAACAAATCTGGTTTCTTTTTCCATATAATGGGGTTCATAGTGCCTCCCACTGGGTCACTGTCAGAATCAATGGGATTGCTCAAATACAGTGCTTAGCACAGTAGTTGGCATTTAATAAGCCTACAGTTATAATATCACCATCATCATCATCATCATCATCATCGTCATCATCATCATCCCCTACTCTCCAAGGAGTTCAATCTGGCTAGATAGTAAAGATGTAGTCACCTGTGAAAATAATTAACAATTTAGGGAAGTGGGGAAGTATCAGATGATCAATACAGCAAAGCCTTCAACTCACTCTGCCTTACAAGGCATTTTTATATCTAAACAATCTTGCCTAACAAGAGGGTGATAAAAACACTACAAAGATATTTTATTTCTAAATTGGGACTTGCATCTGAAAAATTCGTAGCTTCTCGTGTGGGTTGTACTTGAGCTTCTTATTTTGACGGTACAAAGCCAACCCGTATTTATGATGTATTTACAAAGATGCTAGTCCAATTTGCTCTAGAAACTTTTGTTCAGCAACATGAGCTGATGTAAATTATGAACCTAATGGGCACGGAGTGAAGACTACATCTGCTTAAATCTTTAAACCCAAACTCTTCACCTCTGCCATTCACTGGCCATGTGTGACCTTGGCAATCACCAACCTTCTTTTAGCCTCAGTTGCCTTATTTTTAAATTGGAATGTCTCTCTGACAGAGTTTGCATGGAGAATAAAACTGATTATTTATGTGAATAGCGTATCACAGACATTGTGGATACTCATTAAATGGTATCAATTATTCATACGTTAACTCTTAAGACGGAACTGTCCTCTGAAAGCCACATCCCTGTGATGTATGCAGTAGGCCCCCCGACAGGACTGCGGGTGGGGCTGCACCACAACACAAGCACAGCCGTAGTTTAGGTTAGAGCTGCCTCCAGAGAGGTCAGAGATGATGAGGTCCCTGGCAGATACAAATGAATGCTTTCTTTATTCAATGCTGTACTGCAAAAAACAAAAGGGAGGGGAAGGGTATAAAAAACAAATATTGGTAAGGATAAGGGAAAAGCAGAACTCTCACATTGTTGGTAGGAGTGTAAAATATAAAATGGAATGGGGTTCAACCACTTTGGGGAAGGTCTTGCAGTTTCTTAAATATACACCAAACTTTACGACCCAGAAATCCCACTGCTAGTTTTTGACCTAAGAAAATGAAAACGTGAGTCCACAAAGAGGCTCGTGCAAAAATGTCCACAGCTGCTTTAGTTCTAATAGGCGAAACCTGGAAACAGCCCAGGTGTCCATCAGTATGCATGTCATATAGGATTCCAATCATACCATGAAATCAGCAACCAAAAGGAATGAAATACTGATTTACACAACATGGATAAAGCCGACATTATAATGGATAAATGAAGCCTTGCACAAAGAGTAAATACCGAATGGCTATATTTATGGAGAGTTGTACAACAGGCAAAACTAATACACATGGAAAATTTTAACGTTATTGCTTCTGGGGTCAAGGACAGGGATTGCCTGGGAAGGAACACGAGGGAACTTTCTGGGCTGATGCTAATGTCCACTATCTCAGTGGAGGTTGTATTAGATATATACACTGTATTACAAGTATTATGTATTTGTCAACTCATCAGATGATACTTACAATTTGTCATTTCATTGTATGTAAATTTTACATTAAAAACAACAAATATTGAAATCTAGTTAGTAATGTGCATATTGAAGTTTTAGGGTTGAAATAAACTGATTTCTGTCATTTACTTTGCAAATGCATCAAATAAAACAAGAGGGACTGATGGGTTAGGACTGAGGAGTGTGGTAAGGCAAATCTAGTAAAATACCAACATAGAAGAATCTAGATAGTCCGTATATAGATGTCTGTTATAGAAATCTTTCAACTATTTATGGGAGGTGGGGGTGGGGAGGGGGAAGGAGAGGCAGAGGAAGAGGGAGAATTTTTTTTATACACTCTGACTGACAGTCATGTGAATAAGATATTCTTGGCCCATCTACATATATTTCATCTTTATCTGTGCCATCTATGTTTCTTTGCATTGCATGGTCCACACAATCTATGAAGTGTAGATGTTTTAGTATCGGTCCCCACGGGCTCATTGGCCACTAGCATTCCCTTCCTTCTCACACAGAATTCAAACCATGACTTGGAGGTTCATTTTTCTTCAGTGTTAATGGAGGCCTCCATCATAAATGGATGGCCTGAAACTTCCTGAAGTCTCTCCCACATTTTCTACCATGAGTTTCACTACCATTAGACAGCTGGGGCCCGTACAAACAAGAGGTGGAACCTGGTCCTCGCTCCAAAATGCAGGGCCCTCTCTCAGTGAACTTGGTGCTGGCCATGCCTCACAGAGGTGGGTTGTGGCCACACAGAATCGTGTTTACAGAACATGAGACGGTCACATATCCAATCCCCCTTAATTCATGGATCACCAACCCCCTGATGGTTCTTTTTACAAGTGAGAAAATGGAGGACCAGGGCACACACTGCTCTAACCTGTTCTAAGCTGCTCTAAAGCACACAGCTTGAATTCAACCCCATTTAAACTAGAATTCTATCCTCACCCCTCATGACACACTCCCCTGAAACCACCTCCCTCCCCACCAAGTAGTCAATTTTACAAATGCCAGTCTAGGACAAGACTGGGTGAGGAGCCTTTAAGGCAGTAGCTTTCAAACTGCAAGCTGGAAAAAACTCAGCAGCTCCTGACTAGCAGCTTTTTTTAAAGAATGGACTGCAATGTATTTGACTACATCACACTTAACAGTAGACATTGGCCCCTGAAACTTGTTCCAGCTGTACATAAATAATTATACATATGTGTTTCTTGGTATGAGCCTGTAGTCCAGAAAAGTTAGACAGCCACTGACTTAAAGATTAGGTCCTTCTAGATCAGAGATTTAGATCCCAGGTTTAATCACCCAGATTCAAAAAATAATACTGGCAAGGAACAGGCTGTGGAAGGACATTGTGGAAAAGTCATCACCTGAGTAAAGCCCCTAGCCTTCTGTGGGAGAGACACATAACCACCAGTAGCAGCAACAGAACCCAGGCTGTGTCCTGGGCCAGGAAGCAAACACAGCAGCAAGGCCCCATGGGCTGTGTGACCAATCTAGGGGAGAGGCAGAGATCCCTGTAAACAACTGACCCCAAGGTCTCCCCTCTCAGCCCTTCACTGGGGTGCCAATAACAAAGCAGAAATTTCATTGTTTAAATATTTTTTTAATGTTTATTTATTTCTAAGAGAGAGAAAGAGAAAGCATGAGTGGGGGAGAGGCAGAGAGAGAGGAAGACACAGAATCTGAAGCAGGCTCCAGGCTCTGAGCTGTCAGCACAGAGCCCGACATGGGGCTCAAACTCACGAACCATGAGATCATGTGAGCTGAAGTCGACGCTTAACCAACTGAGCCACCCAGGCGCCCCCAGAAATTTCATTTTTCATAGGCTTTACATACTGAAGAAGTCAGTCCTTAATGCCACATTCCATAACTCTGAGCCAGCACTAACAAAGCATAAAACCTTGATGTTGACCATTTTAAATTGCATTCCCTCATGTTCTCCTCCCCAATTTCATTTTCCTTTCTTGATTTCCAAAAGCAACCCCTATCATTCATCTTGTGTATATATTCCATATTACAGCCTAATAATTTCATGATGTGTGTCTGTCCATAAGCAATGCACGACATTGAGGGATTTTTTTCAAGTTACATCTAACTAGGAGGAGATGTGTGTCCTTCCCCAATGTTTCACTCACTGTTTTTTAGAAGTATCTGTATTAATATATGTTCATTTATGTAACATGCCACATAGTTATTCCATCCACAGGGATATTCCATAAACTGTTTCCAATATGCTGTCATTATAAGCAACAGTGTTATGAACATTCTTGAACATGCCTCCTTGGGTTCATATGGAAGTCTGTTCAAGTGACAATATAGTTGGACATAGTATTACTGAGTTATCAAATACACATACCTTCAACTTGACTAGTTATTGCCAACCTCGTGTACCAGGAAAACTACTATTAATAGTTCAGTGTGCGTCCTTGGGACTTTATGTACCTGTACACACACACATAAATATATGTGAGTTTACAGAGTATGAATATAGGTAAGTCTATCTCATGCTTTATAATGGGTGCAAAGGACTATTTTCTGCATGAATTGACCAGAGCCCAACTGATGGACACTAAGGGGTTTTCCCCAATCACAGTATTTCAGAGAACTTTTTTTGCACATCGATAACTAGCACACTGGTTCTAGTACAAATGTAGAACAGATTGGGATTGCCAGATCCACCACTTAATTTTACAAAGGAGAAAAAGCCGAGTCCTGGAGAGCTAAGGTGAGGAGCTGGCCCAAGGACCCCAGCAAGTGAGAAACGAAGGGGCTGAGGGCTGGGGTTCCTACAGTCTGGTCTCCAGCACTCTCAGGCAGAACTTGCTTCTGCTTAAGTGAATAAAACATTCCAATACACGTCATCCCCATTTACCCTGTAGAGTTTGACATTATCAAGAGGCACTCTGTGTATCACAAAAGTCATGTAAAATCTCTGTTTCCGTGTGGAAAGGAGGTCAGGCAAAACGGATCTTGCCCTAGATCCTTCTGCTCCAGAAGGCTGCGAGAGTCAGCCTCTGACTCTTATCCTCAGTCCAGGCACCTCACGTTCACGGAGGCTAAGTACATGCTTGCTGCTTCAGCCTGGCACGCAGACGGGACTCCCAGGACTCCAGCCTGAGGTCAGGGAAGAAGAGTCACTGACCACATAGCACAGTAATCGATGCAAACTCTGAGGCAGAGGGAGGTGTCCAGGCCTCCAAGCTCAGGAAAGCAGTGAGAATTTTAAACGCCGGTCCCAAACCTAGTTCTCCTCAGCAAATTTATTCACCTACTTATACTTAAGCCAGACATCCAGCCCCAACCACATTTCAAACAATTTCAGCTGCGCTTGTGTTCTCTGGTGCTGAGTGCACAGGCTCACGCGTGCACGCACACACACAATGGGCTGGGTGCAGTCTTGATGCCTGACCTTTGGCATATATGAGTTTGAATCCTGACTCAGCCTCTCATTAGCTGTGTGACCTTAGGCAAGTTATTTGACCATCCAAGCATCAAATTCCTCCTCTTAAAAAAAAAAAAAAAAAAAAAGTAGACAAAATTTGGACTTACCTTATAGGGTTTTATCAAAAGTAAATGAGTTACTGCATGTAGGTGCTCAGAAAAGGTCTTAGCCCACAAAAATTTAGTAAATATTCAGGGTACTTGCCTTGTGGTTGTATCTGAAATAAAACAATGTCCCTGGCCTGAAGGAGCTAGTAAATTTATCAGAATGTCAAATAAAACAATAGAAGCGGGTGTGGCTGCGGGTCAGAGGGAGTGGCAGGTACAGTAAACAGTGCCAATCTGGAGGGTATACGAGGGATACCCAAGAACTGGAGGAGGCCACTCACCTCAAGGAACTCATGGAAGGGCTGAGACATATACTCAGAACAACCCTGAACAAGGTCACACCCTCAGTGCCGGGTCCAGGCTGAGTCCCAGGGTAAACATACTTGTTTTACAAATCGTAGGAAGGTACAAAGTCTTGTCAGACAAACCAGGCCCCCAGAGGCTCTCAGGCAGGTTAGCCTCAACGGCCCACATGGGATAGAAAATCTGAAGGCATATGGTGCATGGATAAGCCTCTCCTCCCTCAGGCTCTCGGGAATCTGTGCTTGCTGGCTCCTCCACTGCCCTGGCAGCTGCCCCTGGGGCTCTTTCTCCCAACCCTCCGCATGTGGGTAGTTATCCCACACTGCTCACCCCTCGCGGCCCCCACAGGTACCTCATCCCTAAAACGAATGGATACTGTGAGCAGTAAGTGAAACAAGCAGTGTGAATGTGCTGACACAACTGAGTTGCGTCCCCTCTCTGAGGATGTTGCCGCCCCTAGACAGCAGGGTTCGACATCCCAGCATCACCTCTGAGTCCTCTGTGTCTGCCCAGCACATCCCACCAGGGCCACACTCTGTTTCTACCAGCTGCCCGTCATCTACTGCTGCTGCTGCCGTTCTGCCCACACCCCTCGAGAACTTGGTTACTCCCTGAAGAAAAACATGGTTTCAGGTGTGCACGCAAGGCTTTCTGTGATCTAGCCCAACCTACCTTCCAACTTCTACCTTCACCATGACCTTTTACTCTGGTTTCCTGGATGCTGCATCATGAAAGCTAGGGTCTATATCCAAATAAGGGGATTAAACAAAGCCTGGCGGGGTCATGCGCACACCTTCAGAGCCCTTAATACCTTAAGCTGCACCGTGGCTCTTCACGTTGTCCCAAGTGTATGTGGACCTCAAGTATTCTTTTCTCACAGAGTTCAAGAAACAATCTAGGACAATCTGTACTGTACTGTTTCTCCAGCAAGGCTGTGGAATGTGCCACGTAGAGTGACTGCCCTGGCCCATGGCTGTGACCCCCTTAAATGTGTTTGTCCTCCATCACCCTGAGGACAGAGTGTGCCAATCAGCCTGTCTCAGCACATGGACAGGAAACAAATGGTTGCCTGCTTGCCCCATTTTCCTGTCTACCCCACCCTAGACTTCACTAAATTTCCTGTATGCTTAACCTAGCCAGGGCTGGTTTCTGATGCGTGAAACCAAAGAACCTTCACTGACACATCGCTCTTTGGGACCCTGAGCCAGGCCACCCAAACCTTCCCCAAGCAATGGAGCACCCAGAGCCAACACCCCCTGCCCCAGGGCAGTACCTGTCCCATCTGGAGTAGACCTCACAAAGGTGGGCAACATTTTCACTGAAGCAGTGGGGTGGGTGGTGGCTCCAAGCCCTTTCTCCATCTCCTTGCGGAACCGCTGAGAGATCTCCAGAAGGTTCTCATCAGAAAGACGCATGTGGTAGAGATACTGGTCCACCTGCAAAGGGGGAAACAAGAGTACAGACCTGTAGTTTAAATCAGTTGGTACTGCCATCTATGTGGTAGAACATCACTCAGCCCTTCAAAAGAATAAAGTCTATTATGTACAGAAAATTATTATTAAAGACCATTTACTTGGAATCTATTTGACAAGACTGTTAAAAAAAATACTAAACTCAAATTTCTCAAATGAAAAAAATAGGTTTAACTTTATTTCTGGAGAGTGGTGAAGTTGAGGGGAAAGGCACAGTGGAGAAGAGGAAGAGTTCTTTCCAGAAAGGCTGAGTTTAAGGGTCTGTGACAATATCCTGGGAGCTGGGGTTCTTTACTAACCCTCCTTGCTCCCCACACACCTCGAGGCCAGTCATGGCAATCCTATTATCCCCCACCCTAGGCCGAGCAGCCGGCTCCTCTTGCCTCACTTACACAATCCCCAATTCTGCCTTTACCTCTTTCGTCTATTTTCTACCCCTAGCCAGACTCTAACCATTCCTCTGCTTAAACCTTCCAGTGGCTTCCGATGAGAACCGAACCTGAAATCCTTCCAAGGCCCCACATGATCTGGCCTCTCGCCACCTCCTAAGCTCACTGCATGTCTCTGCACTCCTTGTGCAAACCCTACCCTTGGTTCAGTCCTTCCCTGCCTCGGAACCCATGCACAGGGGCCCTCACAGCTCTTTGTTCCATTCCATTTCTTCAGCCCCCTCCAGACCTCTCTCCATGGAGGCCTCCCATCCTTCTAATGAAACAGTCAGGCCTCCCATTATTCCAAAAACTCAGACTTTTCCCTTCACAACACCATCCATAATATGAATTTCTTGGTGTCCAAACCATAAGCACCAAGGCCAAGAAGAACCACATCTGTGTGTTCACCCCTGCATCCCTGGCATGTGGCTGACACAGAATAGAGCCTCTACATAAATAGCAACACAAGCTCTCCTGTCCTCAGAGGCAGAGACAGCTCTCCCTATTTATGTCATTGATCTTATTCCCAACATAAAGTTACATGTACTTGATTTACTACTCAAAGAGGCATTAGGAGTCCCTCTCACAGTTTCCTCCTTGGAAGTTCTAGTCTGCCTTGGCCATGGTTGGTCCCAGTTTTCTCCTATCAGGAAAAGGTCTGATAGACTTCCATCCAAGGAGGCACACAAGTTTCCTCAATACCCTTATCCTCAGCAGCAGTGTCCAGGACAGGTGACACTGCTGTCCATGGAAGGGTAGACCACACACAATCAGGGACCTCGGGTCAAGCCCCAGCTGCCCCCTCAAGGGGTGAAGGTTACAGTCCTCTCAGCATCATCAGCAAACTGAGAGACTTCAAGCAACCCTGCTATTCCCTGCTCTGAAATGTCAGGGTCCCCAAGGGCAAAGCTTGGCTGATGACCACTGCCCCTGTTATTCCTGTGGGAGACAAGTAAGCACCTGCCTGCCCCTGCCCTTGCTCAACTTTGACAAAGAAGCACACATTTTTATAATTAGAGTTTCTAGACAAATGTGCTTGTTAGCGTTATAGCCTGTTACAGTTTCCAGCCTTTTTTGTTGGGCCGTCTAGAATTTCTTTTTTAACCAAACTTGCAGCCTAAGATTTCCAGAGGAACAGCAAAAGGTGCTTAATCCTTTGAGAAAAGAACTCAGTCTGTTCAGCAGAGACAGTCCCCCTACTCACGTCTTCTCTATTCCAGGCTGTATCCTAACTCCCTATGGGGTCTGGGGCACATCCTCCCCTTTGGGCCTCTTTCTGCCCCTGTAGAACAAAAAGATTGGCCCTCCTTGGATCATTTCAAATACCCTGCTCAAGACTCATCTTTGATCATTCTTCAAAAATCCCAAAAGGTGAAAAATTAAAAATAAATAAAATCCCCAAAGGTGAAAGATCAGAGTGTGGAGTAAAACACTAAAAACAGCCACAAGCCAGGCCAAGAGTCTCTGGTGAGTCAGCCCACCTTGCTCCACAACCACCATGTGGTTAAAACACAACACTGAGACGCGACCCTTGCCTACACAGGGTGGGCAAGAGCAAGGTAGGAGTAGAGAAAAGCAGTCAGCCACTTCTCTCCCTCCCCGGGCAACAGAGAGGAACTGAGCTTGTCAGGCTGGGTTTCAAATTTGCAGAAATGAGGATTTCCCAGAACATGCTTGTGGCCAGCATTTATTGAAAAGCCACCACAGACTATCCAAGTGTATCGGTCTATATCAGGAAGAACCCAATCGCCCATTCTGTTTGCTGACCTCAGGCCCCTGGCACGTCATTTGCCATGAGCCCACCATCAGCCTCAGCCTCTCAGGGCTGTGTGGACACCAGCCCCACCACTGATCCGGGTATCCTATAACACTGGACAGCCAGAGTGCTCCTGAGATACCTGGCCTCCCTCACAATGTTTGAGGCTCCCCAGGAGGTAAAAGGGCACAACCTCAGCCCTACACCATTCAAGTCCCCTCCCTGTTGGTGGGAGGCAAATCCCCGGTGACCCTGGGCCCAGGACAACTTTAATCACCCCAGAGGCCTCCTGCTCCAGATACGGGGATACCTGGGCTGGCCCAGAACACTGCCTCCTCGCTGATAAAGCTAATGTACATAACCCAGGGCCACCAGACCAGGGACCAACACCGGGCCATGTCCAAGAGCAGCCTGAGTAATAACAGTAAACCCATATGTGGCACAGACACTGTTCTCAAGGTTTTACATCCATGAATTCATGTAACCCTCACAGCAACCCTGTGAGGTAGGCAATGTTATCACCTCCACTCTACCAGAAAGGGATAGCAACGTGCCCAGTCACAGAGATGCAAAGGGCCAGGCTGGGACTAGACTATACAGGCCGAATGGCACTACAGTGCCATGCCCACTAAAAAGGCCATCTTCTATTCAGTCATCCCCTGATGCAGATACAAAGGTCAAACAGCAAAGAGCATGGCCCAGGGGAATGGTCTGGCAGATCAGAGGGCAGTAGAGGCAGCAGACATGTCTCTGGACATTGTCATGAGTTTGCCACATGATAAAACTGGAGCTCCCATATTACTACTTTTGCAAAGAGAGAAGTAGAGTGCCAGAAGCTTCACTGCGACCCACTCCCCTACTCCCCATCCCGCCCCAGCTGGCCCCACCGCCAGCACGGATGGCTCTGGGTGTTACAAAGGAAGCCAGCCAGGAAAGCAAAGCCTGTACTGCTTTATTAAGAGGCTGCATGGCCACGACCTCGGAGGGCGAGGTCATGTACACGAAAGAGCAAAGGTGGACTGGCCACAGTTCTACAGCAGCCATTGTTCATTTAACTTTGATGCTTCAGCTGTGACAGGCTGCTTGGAAATCCAGTCTATACTTCTCATCCTTAACCCTCAAAGACTAACAAGTAAACAGCCTTAATTCAAGTCACACTGCCTTTTACCTAAGAGTATAGTCATCTTTTAGTGTCCGGTGACAGATGAAAACAATGACGATGATTGTTACAGTAGCTAAACACGTACCGAATATTTCTTACCTACCAGACACCATCCTACGACTTTACTGACTTGACTGCCATTGCCCTTTTGTAAAACTTCTACACCCCTGTTTTACAAGCCACTTGATGGTGAGGGGCAGAGCTAGGATTCAAACTGAGGTGCATCTGGCTCTAAAGCCAGGCACTTGGGACCACCACCTTTACTTCACCTGTCCTGTGGTTTCTTGGATGACCCTGGGGTCTTGATTTCCTCTCTAACACATGAGACCAAAGAAAGGAAATGGGACAGCTCTGAAAAATGCAACAAGAGCACCTTGGCCCGAACTTCCTCTTCTTCACAGCACGATGATATGGCCACCCTGAGTTTAGTAGGAAGGAATGCTTAATCGCCTAAAGTTACAGTTTCCTAAACACTCTGCGGGGCCCACCCAGCCTTGGCTGGCACTGCTGGGTTGGGTGAAGGGTGGCCAAGGGAAGCTAAGAGCCAGAAACAAGAAACGGCTTCCATACAAAGACGATTTTCCTAGATTGGGAAGAAAGTGAATGCAACTTTGCAAGATCCTGCCAACCTCTCCCACTGTGCAGCCAAAGGGAGGGAGCACCAGGCCCAGAATCACGGACAAAGTCATTTAAGAGGTATCAGATGGACGCAGGGCAGTAGGACTGCAACTAAAAAGTACCCTTAAAAATGCCCTTGGGGCATCACGCGGTTTTTGTTGTTGTTGTTGTTGTTTTGTCTAGTTTGTCAGGTTTGTCTCTCTTACCCCAACAACCATCAGGCCTAGGTTTGAATGCTTCCAAGCATGACAGGCTCAGTACTCTAAGGTGGTTAGCTGCTACTATTGGTCAGCTCTAGGTGTTAAAAAATGTTTCCTCAATTTGAGAGAAATCTACTTTCTGAGAACTTCTGTCTAGTCTCCATTCTACCACGTGGGATAAGAGTTCCCAAACTTGGTGACACATCAGCATGACTGACATGAGGAGCTTTTTAAAAACATTAAGAATTCCAGAGATTCATTCCAGACTGACCAAACTGACTGATACCTTTAGAAGTTCAAACATCTTCCCCTCTCCTTAGGCTGGTACTACCATGCCAATAATGTGAGAATGGTGGACTATATTCTGGTCAATACTGCCTAAGGTCATTTCTACCATTTTTCTACCTGTAGTCTTTGGAAGTCAGTAGTTAATAAGAACATTAGGCCAAGTGTGAAATAATCCTGTGTTGATCCTGGGTGCTGGGAATTGGAAAGATTAAACCCTGTATACTTGTTGGAAACATTCAGGTGGTTGGAAACTATCAAAGCAGAATCACTCAGGCCAACCCTCATTTCATGGTTAGAAATGGTCTAGCCAAGCTGTGGCATCAGAAAAATCATTCAAATCCTGGTTGTAGCATATGTACAGGTATGTAACACTGGATGAGTCACTCTCTGAGACCCAGTTTCCTCCCTGTAAAACGGGATGAATGTGCCACACAGCAGTCACTGGCATAAATGGCTTTATGATGGACCTAAAGCTCTATCTAACCGTTCTCTTTTTCTCCTAGACTCCCCACTGGCCAGTGGCACTGTCAGCGAATCAGTGACACTTCTTAACCCTACCTTAGTCACATTCAGGATTAACAAAAGGAGAGGCTGTTTCCCCAAACTGTTCTTTCTCTTTCTGTGGTGGATGTGTGACCTATCACACTGGGCTGCTTCTCTTTAAAACTCTAGCAGGGAGAAAGAGGGAAAGGAGAAACTGGGGAAACAGAGGCAGGCTGAAAGCAAAGCCTGGCTGAGGTATTAGAAGGCCACCTCCCTGCCTGGAGGCAAGCACGTGTGTTAAAGAAAAAGTGGTAACAGTTTAAAAATTTTTTTAATGTCTATTTATTTTTGAGAGAGAGAGAGAGAGAGACAGAGACAGAGACAGAGACAGAGACAGAGCACGGGCAGGGGAGGGGCAGAGAGAGAGGGAGACACAGAATCCTTAGCAGGCTCCAGGCTCTGAGCTGGCAGCACAGAGCCCAATGTGGGACTTGAACCCACAAACCGCAAGATCGTGACCCGAGCCGAAGTCAGATGCTTAACCAACTGAGCCACCCAGGCGCCCTGATAGCAGTTTTAAATGACATCTCTTTAGCAATCTTGAGACTAGAACTTCCTCATTGGGCAATTTTGGTCAGTTTCTTCCGCTAACACACCAGTCCAACATCCCTGTTTCCTCTAGAGGATTGTGAGTAGAGGCAGGAGAAGTTCTAAAGAGAAATTAATACCATACTCTTTATGAAATGAGTAACACTCTAAATGAGAAGCCTGTCTCCTTCAGTGTCCACATTTTCCTCCAGACTAGCCCTAAAAGGAGGGGAAGTTATGGCACAGCAATGATGCAGAGAATGGAGAGAGCAGGTCACCCTCACAAAAGATCCACCAAAAAGTGTGCAGTGTCCTGGGTGGAGGAGACACAGCCCCGGTCAGGCATGGGGAAGTCCTGAAAGGAAAGGCCTACAGGTGGAAGCCAGAAAGGGACCTTGGAAAGACTGAGGCCAAGGGGGCAGACTTGACCAAGGTCACACAGCCGAGACTACGATCTGAATCACCCAGATACTTTCTTCTATTGTCAAAAACAATAAATGACAATCCTGTTGCTGGTCCACAAGGGCCCATGTCATCTTGCAGGCCAATTCCAACTGAATGGCTGGTGGCCACTGCCTACATCCTAAAGCCGCCCTGTCTGATCCCAGTGGGAAAAACAGTCCTGACCAAACTGGTCAGATCCAGAAGACAACAATATTCTAATTTTGACAGTTGATTATACAAAGTATTACAAATCCTAAGTTGAATACCTTAAGAGGTTTCAAAGGGAAGTGTGGAAGAAACCTTAAATTTCAACATCTGTCTCTGTAAGATTTGTATCATTCAACCCCAGAACTCTGGCCATTGCTTCAACCCCAGTTTCTCCCATTGTATAGCCTGTGATGAAACCCAGTTACATGCAAAGCACTACAGTGTACAGGAACATGATTTTAAAAGAAATCAGGGGCGCCTGGGTGGCTTGGTCGGTTAAGCGTCCGACTTCAGCTCAGGTCATGATCTCACAGTTCGCTGAGTTCGAGCCCCACGTCAGGGTCTGTGCTGCCAGCTCAGAGACTGGAGCTTGCTTTGGATTCTGTGTCTCCCTCTCTCTCTGCCCCTCCCCAACTAACGTTCTTTCTCAAAAATGAATAAAAAATTTTAAAAAATAAGTAAATTAATAGAAGAAATCAATTCTGGAAATGAATAGTAATGATGGTTGTTTGACAACGTGAATGTACTGAATGCCACTGAATGGTACATTACATATATACACACACAAACAAAATTTTTTTAAAAGAACTCAAGATTCCTATTCTCTAAGACTTTACAAGATAGCACAGAACTCAAATCGTATTTTAGACCCAACAAATGAATGTCTCTGAAATGAATGGAGGATGGATCCCAGTAGATAACAAAGGGAGCACAATGCAAGGCAGCCCCAGAAGTGTCACAGGTGTGAGTAAGTGGCCGGTGAGACTGGCATGCAGGGGAGACTGTTCTGGGCTAAGAACACATATCCAACATACATTTCAGTGGATAGATGTTGACCTGGAGAGTAGGGATATTATGTGAAAAGGCTCAGAAGGTGTGGGCCAAGATCTTGGAAAGACATTATGAATTCTAGGACCAGAAAACTACTCACCTCACTGTATTACATTAACTCCCTACTACAATGTCTTCGTATGATTTAAACCTACCACTTTTAGTCATGGGATCACGAGAAGGAAGGATCATAAAGGTCACCCCACTGTGTAAAGTTGCTGTGTTATTTACTGACCATTTACATTTCTGTAGGGTTTGGTGCCAGGAGAAAGTCTGGCTGCCCAGAGTCACTGCTTCCTGACACAGGCCATGAAATGAAAACAACTGCCTCAAGGACAGCTGTCCTTTTTGCCCAGACTGCCAGGAAACTCAGAGCTCTGCTCTCCACTCCAGTGAACCGTCCCTAGTTCCATGCGTGTTGGTAGTCACCCTTGTCTATTCCTTTTACTGAAAGCTGAACTAGATCACCTAATCCTTTTAGTAAGCAGAAATAATAAGTAATACATGATCAAGCAAATGCTCATCAGCCATCCCTACAGGACACATCCTCTTCAACAGAAGTGTGAATTCAAATGAACAAAATGGATAAGAAAGCAACTCCACAGGCATGTAACGTCAGGGCCACCCGGAAGCACTGCTGGACATTCTGTCCCCAGGCTCCAGGAGGTGCTGGAGGGACAGCAGCTGACTGCTACTCTTTAGCCTCTTCCAGACCCCAAGCAGACCAACTGATTGAATTTTAACTTTCCTAGCACTCACGTTCTTGTCCCAAAGATATAATCAGGCCATCTACACAGATGACCTGTATATTTGTATATATACAAGTTTCTGAAAAGAAATTTCAGAAAGTCTGCACCCTCTTGAAGGGCTCTGACTGGTCTCATCTGCTTTAAATCAGACAGTTGAAACAGGGTTGGGGGTAGAGGAGAAGGGATACTATACAGCAATTGTTAAGAACCACCACCTACCCACTGGGTGTTATACGTAAGTGATGAATCACTAAATTCTATTCCTGACATCATTATCACACTATATATTAACTAACTTGGATTTAAATTAAAAAATCAAAAACAAAAAACACCACCTACTACACATATAGCAACATACATAGATGAATCTCACAATATAAGGTTGGGTGAAAGAGGGGTGCCTGGGTGGTTCAGTCGGTTAAGCATCCAACATCAGCTTATGTCATCATCTCTCGGTTCTCGGGTTTGGGCCTGTGTCAGGCTCTGTGCTGACTGCTCAGAGCCTGGAGCCTGCTTCAGATTCTGTGTCTCCCTCTCTCTCTCTGCCCCTCCCCAACTCGAGCTCTCTCTCTCTCTCTCTCTTTCTCAAAAATAAACATTTAAAAAATTTTTTGTAATAAGAAATAAAAAAATAATAAAGTTGGGCAAAAGAAGCTAGACACTGAAAGGGACATACCTTATGAGTCCATTTATATGAAGTACAGAAACAGATCCATGCTGACAGAAGGTAGGACAGTGATTATACTTAGTGCTGGTAATGATCGGTTACTGTATCTGGGTGGTGGTTACCTGCTGTTTTCAGTTTCTTGTGTATATTATACTACAATTTTAAAATACAGGACGAATAAAGGTCAAGGCCCTGGTCTACCCCCTACTCATGGTCAAGAGGGCCCAAGAAGATCAAAGAAGTCTGTAAGAGGTCAGACCAGAGAGGGGAGCCATAATCTAAATGCAGCCACACACAGCCTTCCAGTGACTCTACATGCTGACACAGGCTTGCAACTTAGTTTTCAAAAGAATTTATTTTTGCATTATTTCTTTGCCAGTGTTACCTCAAATCTTTGACAAGGAAACCAAGGCTTGGAGAAGCTTCCCCAAACCACAGGCCAAGTCCCTGGCAGGCCCCACAACATCCAGTGGTCAGCTGAGTGCCCTAACCTAGGGCACAGGTGTGCCCATCCTGGGAAACCCAGGTAACTACTGTCAGTGACCTCATTAATAATAATGCCTTCACAGACTTCTCCTGGGAGGACCAAGGCTGTGCAAAGAGCAGCAAGTTTATCCTGTAATGTTGCCAAGCCAAGGCCAGATGTTTCTGATAAGAAAAGGAAAGGAAAGGAAAGGAAAGGAAAGGAAAGGAAAGGAAAGGAAAGGAAAGGAAAGGAAAGGAAAGGAAAGGAAAGGAAAGGAAAGGAAAGGAAAGGAAAGGAAAGGAAAGGAAAGGAAAGGAAAGGAAAGGAAAGGAAAGGAAAGGAAAGGAAAGGAAAGGAAAGGAAAGGAAAGGAAAGGAAAGGAAAGGAAAGGAAAGGAAAGGAAAGGAAAGGAAAGGAAAGGAAAGGAAAGGAAAAAGAAAAGAAAAGAAAAGAAAGAAAAGAAAAGAAAAGAAAAGAAAAGAAAAGAAAAAAAGATAAACTGAGGAGGCAAAGACACAGCAGATCCTGGATTCTTTAAGGCTCCTTCCTCTGAAAGGCAGCCAACCAAAAGTAACAGATCTGCCAAAACACTTTCTTCAGGATGGGACAAGGCAGAACCTCACTGGGGCCACCATGCCACCTCAGGGAGATTCCAGCTGACGCACCACGCACTCACAAGCCTGGGGCGCCAGACTAAGTGTGGAGCTGACCTAGAGGCTTATAGGCCACTCCTCCGGGATCCTGCTGCACCTCCGTGTGAGTCACAGGGTTTCCTGTTCTTCCAGTTCTTGCCTCAGCTGCCTGGAGTTACAGCCAGACAGACCTCAGGCAACAGCACCCATCAGGGGTCCAGGAGATGGGATTTGGGACATGGATGGGTCTCGGGACCTTCCTGTACTCAGACATTCTGTTCCAGCTGTTGGGCAGCATGGTGATGATATGTCCCAGGTGTACATGACCCTGGCACAGTTATTTACACACATTAATTGAGCGCTAAATGGAGTGTGCTAGGGGCAGAGGACGCCAGGGGAAAGGAGACCCCAGTATTTGCCCGCAAGGGGTTCAGTCGATTGGTGGGAGGCAAATATGTCAGCAAGTAATTACAAACTGAAAGTAAGGGCAGATAGTAGGCAGTTCCTTTCACCGTAATAAAATACAGATTTACAATCCCTTAAATCATGCACACATCAATAGAATTCTAAGGAGTGCCTCAAAAAGGTTACAAAGGTATACATGTTGACCCCACACCTAGAATGTTCTCCTCCTCTGGTCTAACAAACTCCCACTTGCCCTTCAGGGCCCAGAACAAATGGCGTCTCCCCAAATTCCCAGCTGCCAACACATTTTTGATACCTTGTGTCTTTCCACCCTCGCTGGTCCCAGAGGACTAAGGGCACTCACACACGTTCCCAACTTCACACTTGTGATGCCAACAGTTATCTCAGTACTGAGATACACTAGGTGTTCAAATCATATGTCACAGTCACATACAAGGGGCTACAGTGTGCCGAAGCAGTGGGAGAGTAACCTGGGTAAAGGGGAGAGCTAGCCATTCTAGAATGCCTAGGGGCTCAGAGCCTAACCCTGTTTTTCACCTGAGCCCTGACGGCACATGACCCTGGCAGCAGCATGGTTTCCTCTACAGCTACCTGGCTGCCCTGGTCAGTCCCCCAGGTCCCCGAAGTGTCAGATTCTGCCTTCCCTGGATAGCCCCATGCCAGGGACCTGAGTCTACCCCTGAGCTTCGTGTCTGAACGACCTACTCCTGCCTGCTGCCAGGTGTCCACCTGCTGCACTGAGCCCCTGTGGATCTGTCCCTGCGCACCATGTCCTGCCCCAGACCTTCCCAGTCTGCCCGCCCACCCCACAATCACAGCCACCACGGACAGGGCAACCATATGTCCAGTTAGCCTAGAACGAGCTCAGTTTACACTGAGGTAGCAGCGTAAGTATTAACAGTGTCCCCTTTTACCCAAAGTGGCCCAGTTTGGACAATAAATTATAGGGTTACTCTAGGTACAGGCCGCAAGGCAAATCCTGCCTCTGTTCTTGAGGAGCCCATGCCTGACTGATGGGAAGAGCTCATGCTGCACAACTGGTGCCAAAAGGGAAACAGGGACCAAGAAAGTGGGTTCTTGCTCTGGGGCTTGTCCTATATAAACTTGGGCTGGTCACTCGGTACACAGCACCTGGTTTCCTCATCTATAAAATGAAGAACTGGAACTAGATGATCCAAAGGTCCCAAATGACACCTGACTCACAGCCCCATGAAACTGAAACACAAGTGGCCATCTCCAGTTGTTCCAGGCAGCCCCAGGCTGGGCTTAAGGGTCTGGGTTCTGGGGTCAGGCTGCCTGGGTTTGAATTCTGGCTGGCCCTTGAACAAGGAAGGTGCTGTCCCTTTCTGTACCCTGCTGTCTTTATCTGAACAATAGGTAATAATAATGTCAACCTGAGAGGGCTGCTTCAGGATGGCCTGAGTGTGAGTGCATAGACAAAGCCCAGCACTTAGAAATGTTTGCTATTTTAGGAGCTTTAGGTATTGATGGAGGAACTGATGAGACGTGGCTAGAAAGCTTCCCTGGAAGGGGTTGAGACAGGAAAATTTGGGAGGAAGCAGGAGGAGGAAGTCTCTCAAATGGGAAAAAGGAAAAGTGTAACTTCACATGCCCTCATTTAACCCTGATGGCTTATCTGGCTTAACTCCTCTATCAGACAATATGAGATGCCAGAAGGAAGAGTCTGCGAATAAGGCCTTTGAAGCACATGAACCACCTCCAGGGTGGAGTCACTGAGCTAAGGTGAGAAGAGGCAGGAAGGCTGGATGGGTGGGCACCAAGGGCCAAGGTCTCAGCCCTGACTCACTCTCTTGGTTAACTCCAAGGTAAGTTTTAACCAAGGTCACTCCTAGGAAGGAACATCAAGGAAATGCTTAGAGACCCATAGACAAAAGTGCAAAAAGCATGACCACCCTTAAAAGAGAGCAGCATTTCAGGGCAACAAGGCCAAGACTCCCAACTGGGTTTGGACAAGACAAAGCCTATACAGGGATCGGGGAAGGCAAGTGTGGGTTCCACAAAGAAGGTTGCCTTGGGCTTTGTCAAGAAAGGGCCCTGGGTACCCAAGTGTCAGGAAGGGCCACACTAGACAGCCCAGAGTCTGTATATGAGGGGCAAAGAGCTCTCTGCTGAGACCCAAGATGGCCACAGATCCTCTACCTGATGTGCCAAAATAACATGAGATTGATGGTTCCTTTCAGTGAAACTCCAGGGATCAGTGGGACCAAAACCTACCATGACTCAACAGCCCAGGGCATCCCCCACCCCAAGCGGCTTCCCAGTGGGAAGTCAGAGTCTGGGGCAGATGTAAGGAAGGGTAAACAAGCATCTCATTGGCCAACTGCAGCATAAGTGGTCTCAGCAACTGCTGTGGGAGCCTCTGCCCTTTGGGGGAGGGACTAAAGAGGAGGGGACTAGGTTTCTACAGTGAAAAGGGTGGAACTGATGCTGTGATCAGTCATGCCTTCCACGGAGGATGCTTCAAGCTGTGGTTCACCAGTGGCCATGGCATCCCCGAGACCCTCCAGTGGAGATGCTACTTCCCAGAGGAAACCAAGTTAGACAAAGAACTTAAGGATGGTTCTCCTATGCCCAGGAAAGACACAGTTTTAGATGGCAGAGAGGGCAGGTGAGGATGCTTCCTTAGTCCTCATATTTAGGAACTTCGTATCCTTCTGCCCTCCCTATCTTCTACTCCAACCCGACATCTGACAGAAAGCACCAATGTTCCAGAATCCATATGCCCTAAAAGCCCTCGGGGAAAAAAGAAAAAGGGCCTCTTTTGCTCCTGCCCAGATGACAGCACAGTAGGATATCTAAGAGTGTAGTACTATATGCTTGTAGTTCTCTATGTACTAATATTTAAAACATGAAGAACTGACTATGTGTCAGGCACAGCTCCAAGAGCTTCCTATATATGAACTCTCTTTAATCCCTACAATAACCCTATTAAGGCATTAATCCCAAAACTCTCCATTTTACAAGAGGAAGAAACAGTGCCCTACAAAGGTTAAATTAACTGGCCCAAGTTCACAAAGCTGGTTACATAAGCCAGGACTCAACCCTAGGAGACTGGCTCTATCACTCACCACACAGCTTCTCCCAATATGACTGCTGGACTGGCCCTTGGTGGGTATCACTGGCCTCTCTCTTCTGCCCCCAGCTATAGTAGCTCCTTTACTCATGTTCTGTCAGCTCATCCGCCTGCTTTGTTCAGAAGCCTGATGGATGCCTGGCCTCCATGAAAATCCCAGCAACAACCAGGGTGAGATTCTCTTGTGGATAACTGAGCAGACTTCTCTCCCATGGGCTTCCTGGAGTGCTTACATTGACCACATTCTTCTGGTTAAATACAGAAAAACAGTAACCCAGGTAACCTACCCATTATCCAGGGGTCATGGACATCTGCTGACTGCCATGGTCTGCAGACTTCACCTCAAATTCAACTTTTGTAAAAGACCACTTCCTACCATGACTGTCCCATGTCCTGGCACCCTGAGAGCTGACAGCCAAGGTCCTAGTTACAGATGCTATTAAGTAGCTCTATGACCATGAACAATGCGCTATAAAACTGAAGGAGGGGATGAACTATGCTCTTCTAACACAGCTTCTCAACCTACAGATATCTGGGGCCAAAAAAGTCTTTGTTGCAAGGGGGCTGTCCTGTGTGTTGTAGGATTGAGCACCTCCCTTGCTTCTACCTACTAGATGCAATAACGTATCCTCACCTACCTAACCTGTGACAGACAAAAATGTCTCCAAACATTACCAAAGTCCACTGGAGGGCAAAATCACCAATAGTTGAAAACTATGGTTCAAAAGAAGCAGTAACAAAAACAAAACCAAACAAAGAAACTAATAAAACACAGGCTTTGCCCCTGTCAACTTGGGTACAGTGGGAATCCTTGCTCTTTACTATAGATTGGGATCACCCCTCACAAAAGACTGCATGGCCCAAAATGCCAACAGCCCTGCAGTTGAAAGACCTGCTTGAGAAGCAAGCAGAAACAACCACTCCAGTACAAGAAAGCATAGCCTGTGATCTGTGGTGTGCGATATTAAGACTCAGCCAATGAACTCTGGGATCTGATCTGCTCAACCCCCAGCCCCCCACTGCTTTGGAAAGGAAAAGACAGACAACACACAGTGTTGGAAAACAAACCAAACTTGCTGACTGCAAAACTCAACAATGATAATGAGGAACCCATTATCTAGAGCCGTCTTTTAAAGAAGTATCTGAACAAAGGAAGCCAGTTTTCTGGGGTTCCTGAGGTCTTTTAGTACATCAGATCTCCTTACTCTGGCTGCCAGATTTTGAGAAAACTGTTGCAGTTTGTGTTGTTTTGATTCCCCTTGGAAAAGGGCCCCTAACTGCCCTCACCCTCCTCACAGTGCTGGAAAAGTTCAACTTTGAAAAGTGATGTTAAAAAAAAAAAAAAAAGTTAGCTTTATCTGAGGAGCCTCAAAGGGAATTTTAATTAGTTCAATGGTAAAGAAAAGTGCTTCCCAGAGCTCTCTGAAATAGAAATTTGGTGATACAAAAAAAATGGATGATTAGCAAAAGTTACAAAATATTCCTACCACCATCAACTGCTCCTGAGCAGGGAAGAGACAGTATTAGGATGCTAAGTGGTACATACAAGCTGAACAAACGCAAAACTGTACCTGTCAATGTTAGTTAACTCAGCCAAAACTAATCTCAGTAAGGTTGTGATCAGTACTGACTCCTGTGTGATTAGTGGCACATAGCAGGTGCTCAAGGCATACCCATCAAGGTTCTCTGGAGGTCTCTAACTCCTCACCCCATGGTAAGGCACCCTCTCTTCACTACTAACTTATCTCACCAGACAAGTGAAAGGGGTCTTAGTTTCAGTTTCCCACGTAGTAGCCAGAGGGCTTGGTACCCACAATAAGTTCTCAGAAAACATTAAAACTCTTATCTATCTTGACTCTTAGGGGCTCTGCTGAATTTTCTGCTTCCAAGATATTCCTCCCACTCTTAAGTCCAGAGTTGACAGCCACCCTTCACTCACACAGAAAGAAGCCCGAATGAGCTATCTATATTCCATAACTGGAGTGAAAATATGTCACCAGTCTGTGCATGTTAAATAATTTGGCCAATGACTAAAGGCAGGCATGCACACTTCATTTCACTTCCATGGTTAAAACTGATTCTCATTCCCAAGCGGCAAAAACCCTGTATCTTGAATATTAATTATACCTCAATTAATAAAAAGAATCCTCTATCTCTCCACAGACAGAGCATAAAGCCTTGATTGCTGGAAGACAGGAAACACCCTTACCCTCTGCCTTTTTCCCGGTGCCCCCCAGCCCCCCCACCTTTTCTCAGGATCAACTTGGGCCTTGACGAAGGAAGAGCCCACTGCCTTTCTCTCTTAATGTCTCCCCATCCACCCATCCCTTCAGCTCAGAACTAGCCATCCCCCAATCTGCCTCTCACCCTCCTCCCCTTCCCACAGCCCTTGCTGAGCTGCTGTCTCCAGGAAGGTCCCCTCCCTCATCCTCACACTCATTGAGTACATTGGTAGCCAGAAACTGTGGCTACAAAGATGAACAGCCAGGATTCTCCCTGTCCTGAGGAAGGAACTGGAACTGAAAACTACCAACTCTGATGCATAGTGGGATGATAAAAATGCCATGATAAGGCAAAAGCACCTAGTGTGAAGAGTGTGGCATTCAAAGGAATGGCCAGGCAAGTCCTCAGGGAGTGAAGATACAGAATATGAAGGAGTCAGGGGGCATTCAGCATGCGGTGTTAAAAGGCTTCGAAATGTTCCAGTCTGGCTCCAGAAAGAGAGTGGAAACAGAGAAACCCTAGGAGGCCTCTGAAGTAAGCCAGACACCGGTTGACAAATGTGTAGCAATCAGAAAGGAAAGTCAATGAAATGAGTCCAAAGCTCCCAGCCAGAATGGCCAGAGGGTACTGGTGCCATTAATGCAACCAAGAGAAGAGCTAGTTGCATTTCTGGGCATGCTAAGTGAGGGTGCTGCCAGCATCCAAGAGTGAATGCAGACACAGGCTAGGATGGAGTCCAATATTGTTCCCAGAAGCAGGTGAATGTGGTCAAGAGCATGGGACTCTGGAGCCCAACTGCATGGCTTTAATTCCCAGGTTTTACAAAAAAGCTAGTGACCCTGGACAAGTTACTGTGCCTTCGTTCCTCACCAGTAAAACAGGAATGCTGTCAATAATTGCATCTACTTTGTGAGGTTGTTATGAATGTTAATAAGCTAACAAATGTAAAGAGCTTAAACCAGTGCCTGGTACACAGTAGATGCTGTAAGTATTTGCTCTTGAGTTTCAAAGCATTAATCGGCAAAAGTGAGCAAACGACGCTTACTCTCCTCCTAATGGTACAAAACATTGGGCTTGTCCATCAGGATACAAATTGGAGGCAGGGGGTGGGGGAAGGGAGGCGGGTGACAGTTCTGGGCAGGTGAATCTGTTTTCCATGCCTCAGACCACAACCCAGAATATGTAAGATAATGGGGATTTCAGAAGAGTCCAAATCAAGATCTTTTCAAAAGACTCTAAAATTAAACTCAAGCTTCATCCTTCTTTCCTAAGTCATCCTTGTAGCAGCAACTTGAAAAGATGCTTCCAAAATATTCTGATTCTCTTCCTACTTCCTATCTAATTGCAGCTGGAATCAAACAGCTTTGCTCACCTAAGCCAGGAGGCCAAGCCCCAGGTTCTGACACCTGGTAAATTAAGGGCCTGACTCTATTCTGCCCCCATTGGTAATTTAGAGGAAATACACCTGTCCCATCCCCCCCCCCCCCCCCCCCCCCCCCCCGCCCCATACTTCACAGGGTAAAAGGAAGTTGTGAGTGTAGATAAGAGTAATCTACAAGAAAGACGTTTCTACATTACTGTGCTTAATCATCACA